>NC_059473.1:48126615-48429645 GCF_018139145.2 Gymnogyps californianus
GATCAACCCCTTTCCCTTGGAAGTCCTTTATTCATTAATTGTTATGACTGTTTCCATTCTCAGAGATAAGAAAATTGAAGAAAACAGCCATAAACTGTAAGTGTATTAATACCCAAGTGGACTTTTTCAAGCTGAAGTGTACTGCCCTGTTTACGAAGTGAAAGGAACTTGCCATCTTTCAAACCATTACTAGAGGCTGACCATTTTCATTAAGCTGAATTCACAGTCAGAAGTTGCAAAGTGTACAAACACACTAAAAAAATCTGCAAAACTATTCAACTATCCCAAGAGACTAAGCCACCTCTCAGGCTTAAATTTTCATCTGCACTCTCCTGTAAAAGGAGATGCAGATATGGAAGTGACTATGGTATCACTTCATGTGGGAATTCAGGCACTGGTGTCAGAGCTGAAAAATGCCCAGTTATACATGTGAGAGTTATTCACGGATTTCAGTGAGATTTATAAGAGAAATTAAGTTACGAAGTGTCTATGTAATACAGCTTTATAATGTATCCAAGTATAACATTTTTTCATGCCTTTAATTGTGTGCTGTTAGTAACATTATTTAGATTCAATATAGATTAGAAAAAAATTAGGTTTTGTCCTTTTTTTTTGATTGAGTTTAAATAGTTGAACGGTCTGTGTATAAGGAATTAGAGCTACCATATCACGACATCTTTTCCAAAAGCAATGTGACAGTTCAACGCTTTTAAAAATAGTGTCAATCTCTTGACGTGAATATTTCTAGTGCTGTAATAACATTCTTTTTCATATACTGAAGCTCTGAGAACTTTGGCAGTTTCAAATCCCCAGGGTTCACTATAGCCTCTTTTTTTTTCCTTTTTTTCTTTTTTTTTTTTGTTTCATTTACTGTGGGTTCGCACACTTGTTGAGTTTAACTTTGGGTTTCTGGGCTCATGCAAACCCAAAAACTCAAAGCAATACTCAACCATAATCATGAGTTTTCCATGGTTTGGAACAAAACAGTAAACTTTCTGTGGAGCTCAGAGAGAGGATTAACTTGACAGTCAGTCTATACTTTATAAATTCAGCCTGAGTTCATTTCAAGGGTCGGCAAAACTTGGAAAATCTTTTTGACAAATCTGGGACAAATTGAGGATTATGAAGACAACTCAAAACATACCCATCTCAAAAAAGGCAAGTAATCCCTCCTGTGTTTCCTTTGTCCCCTAAAAATCCTCTGACAAACCAGTTGCTATAGAAAGAAGGGAATTTTACATGGCTGTGAACTTCATAAAAAAATTTACACAATTCATTCACATGAGAAAGGCTTAATTATTCTTATGCTCTTTACAGTTTAACTGTTGCATCTGTCCCACATTCAGCTGAAATATTTCTAATTTATGCTTACTTACATTAAAGGAAATTCAGGCCTATAATTCAATGTCAATCAAATAGTATAAAACCTCTCTCTCTCTCTCTCAAACAAATGGGTCTTTATTTTTTTCATGTCTGAAGGCATCTACCTACATTTGACCCCATTCGAGTCATTTTACTTTTAAGTCCAGATCTCAAAAAAATCAGCGTAAGTTTAAAAAAAACTGAAAAGAAATGTTCAGTCTTTCATTATTTACATACTTAATGTTGTTTGATTCAGAAACCACAACATAAATATTTTCTTTAAAAAAAATCTGTAAGTATCAAGATATATATAAATATTCTACAAAACGATCAGTGTGCTCTCACCAAAAACAGATGCCTTGAAAATATTTGGCTTGTTTTTAAGAAAAACACTTAAATCATTTTTTGAGGTCTAGCCATCTATACATTCAAAGAGCAAGTGCTTTCAGAAGAAATACTTCTACAATATATATCTATACATATTTCATATGTATATATGAAATAGAAAGTCTTTACTTAATCAGAAAATCTACTGTGGTGCAGGTGTACAGGACTTTCCAAAAAAGGCTTGGGAATGAGACGAATTTACCCAAATGGCCCCTTTTACAGCGAAGTTTATTCTGCAGTTCACAGTGTCCCAGTGGCACAGCAAATGCCTTCAAGTTCCCAGCTCCTTCCAAGAAACAAAATATCTCCAAGCCCGTGGGTCTGGACGTGCCCGCAGCCTCGGTGCACTCGCACTGCCGGAGGAACGCGATCCGAAGAGACCGCCAGTGGTGCACCCTTTTGGCACGGGGCACAGGGGATGATGCTCGGGCTGCCCGCCCGGGCTCACCGCCACCCTGGACTGCTGGGCAGGGAGGTCAGTCCAAATCGCAGCTGGTCCTTCCACATCTGGGGGAGAAGCTGGATTTGTTGCAGTGCTTGGCCAATGTAGCAGGTGCCAGAAAGAAAAAAATGCATACAAGTAAGCCTTCTGTTTGGTAACTGTTTATCTGGGTCAGCTGCTCGCTGAGGAGTACAGACTTGAACTTGGCACCTGTCCTCAGAGCAGCCTGAGTCTGTCCCATGTAGCTTTGCTTTTTACTAGGATAAAACATAGTTCCAGTATTCCAGTAATTTAAGCATATGTGTTGTTTTCTTCCTCTGGCTTAGCTTTCCTTAGTTTCCTAAGTTTTCCATGCTTTGGGAGCACTCACTGATCTGCACTGGAATGTGGTCTTTTATTTTTATTATTTACTATGTTTATTTTCGAGGTAGCCATTTCAGGTCTCTTGTCGCTAGGCTACAGCACAAAGAACAGGGCCTTATCCAGAAACACTCACTGACAGTTAGGAAATAAGGGCAAAAAACACAACTAAGTAATTGTAAACAGATGAGGCGGGATCCATCCCTCCTCTAATTTGACAGCCTAAAATTTAGGTAGCTGGTCTAAACTAGTCCATCTAAACTCCTCTCATCAGAGGAGACTTAGCCTTCTCCGAAGAACAGTTTGTTTCACCATAAGTTGGGCAGCTGAAATACATGGTCCCTATAAGGTGCGTATGTCTCCCCTTCATTTTCATAGGAAGCCTAAAAACCTAATTGAAACTAGATGCCCCTTTTAGGTGAAATGAAGCCCACTATTGGTATCTGCATCTAACATGAACCTGGCACACTCAAAGTTATTTCACTGAAGGGTTTCTTAATAGCTCTGCAAGGAACAAATACTCTGAGCTGGCTAACAGCAAGCAGCCCCCACTACACAGAGATTTTCAGCATAGTTTTAGTTACGCATCTCCTCAGCTGTTGTGAAATATATGACTATACAACAGAGCAATTATAAAATGACTTTCATGCACAAATACAAATGTGCAAAGAAGAGATGTTAAAAGCAAAGACAAATGAGTACATGATGAAGTAATTAGAAACAGATCATGCTATAGTGCTGTTTGGAAGGAGCGTTTTTCACTTGGTTCTATTGATGTACTGAGACCCGCAAAGCGCTTAAACATGGAAGAAGCTTTCTAACACACAGTAAGTTGCAGAAAAGAAACAAATAATTTAAAAAAATTCTTCCACTGCTGTTTCAGCTGAGTACAGTGTTCTTTTTCCATACTTCTCCAAACTTAAATCAAATTACAAAGCATAAACAATGCATTTTACATAAAAACCTAATGTGTATGAAGAATTATTTTTATTGTGGAAAGCAATGTGCCAGTACTTTCAGTGTAAGATTCAGAAGGTTTTTCTTGTAGTTTTGTTGGCAAAAGCAGTATTAGGCATGTACCAGGTTTTAATCATATTAAGCTGAAATACTCTTTGGCCCAACTGCACTGAAGTCAATGGAGATTATACTTCAGGCTCCTTTATTTTCAAGGTCCTTTGATATTCCAGAGGATAGTTTACTGCTCAGATCTCCTGTTCCAGAAATCAAAATCATGTTTTGCTATTTCTCTCTCCAGCATGATAGTAAGTCCAGGATTCCCTTTTGTTAGCACTCAAGGATACCTGAGGCAGGACCCTCTGCAAGCAGCTTTGTCTATGGCTGATTTTTGCCCACTGTGTTTTATAAGACATCGATTTCTAAACATTACACAATAATGTACATTTAATTCCAGCTTTTGGGTAGAAGTCAAACATGAGAGTTTCTGGTCAGAAAACAGGCAGGATGGTTTCCTGGCAACTTAATGCCATTTGGCTTTATAGTTAAAGTTTATAATATGTAAAAAGAATCTTCAGCAATCTTAATTACATTCTTAGCAAGGAAAGAAAACAATCTCAAATACTTGGGTTAAATCCTGGAAACGGACAGTTCTAGCAATATGTTATGTAATCTCCCTGAAGTGGGTGAACTGTTGAACAGAATAGTGTAAGGAATATTATCATTTTTTTGGCCATGGTCCTTTACCAGAATTTGTGATGTGTTACATGAAAAGCCCAAACCGTATAGCACACACAGTCATTTGTAGAAAACTTTCCACTTCTTCGTGTTTTGAGACTAACATTGGGCTGAATTCTCATGGATTTCAGGAGGAAGAGACAGCTGACCACAGATTTGGCTCAGAGATACACTCTGTTTTTACATCAGGGGCCATTCTTCTCTAGAGGGCAAGTAAACATTTTCACAGGCATGAATGGAACTGGACACAAGAATATCTGGGCCATCACTCAAAACTAAATTACCTCTTAAGTGAGACGTGGAAAGAAAAGAAGACTATTTTCCTCTTTGCTAATATTATGGTGTATTCATGTAGAGCTGAAAGGATCTCATTGCACTAGAGACAGACCATCCTGCAGAGAACTTACAATCTAAGTGACAAGAAAGACTAAAGGCAGAAAAACTGTATTTATTGCCTAGTATCAGCTGCAACAGGGTGAGGAATGATGGTCTGTCAAGAGTAAACCATTTTATATTGTGTGTGACTCAGGTGAAGTTACCACCTCATTCTCTTCATAAAAATTTGAAAAGATCTTCTTCCTTCTTGACCCCAACCTTCTCCACCCATCCTCCAAAAGAGAGCTTACTATAATCAGAAACTTGAGATGAAACAGCAATACCATGAGGGTTTACAGATCTTTAAGGGTTTTGTTAATATCAATCTATTTAAAACAACAGTTGTTTGAAAATTATGCAGATAGGTGTCTATACTGAAACCTAAGATGGATAACATTATAAGCAGTAAGCTGAATTGTTTTTAAAGCGTTAACTCAATATTTGTATCAGTATTCTGTACTATGTAGATATGCTTGCTTCAGACTTTCCTGCCTCTTTTGGCAAGTCTGGTCATTGAGAATCTTCTATGTAAAATCAGTAGCAATTCTGACATTTCTAATGGCTTGACATTTACATTTCCAGACTCAGACATGGTCAGAAGATGTACTTCAGTGCATCCAATTAAATGTTGACTACTCATTTAGCAAATGATAGCAAAGGCAGCTATCAAACATGAACTTTGTATTTATTTTCTTACAGAAGGTCCAAATACTGCAACCTTTATCTAGAAAATTTTGCATATAAATTAGAGGTAATTTTGGCCTTGCATTTTCAATAAGAAGAAATGAGAACTTTATCTGAGACTTGTAAAGTATAGTATTAAAAGATAAAGACATTGCAAAATGTAATCATCCTATCTTCTTTTTAACCCAAATTCATATCGGAAAAAAAGTATTTCATGGTTGTGTATATGTATATGTACTTCAGTCTTAAAAGCTTTTAAACCCACAGAATATCTTCATAGCTTGTAAATCCACTTGCTGATTTCAGTCAATTTTGTCAGAACAGGTTGTAGACTACCCTGAGACTAATGCAATCCTACATGTTCTGTGAAAATGGGTGTCTTCATAAATATTTAAAGAATCATTAATATAGTCAAGAGAGACACACAAGATAGAAAATAAGAATTAAATAATGATAGTGATCCCCAAGATGGTATACAGGTGTTGAATGGCTTGAATACTGTGAAAATTACTGGGGTTCATTTGACCTGTCATGAGTGAGTTGAAAGCCAAGATGTAGCTTTAAATAATCACTTCTTTGACACCAGGATCTGTCTTTACTGATGCCTGTCCCTCAGCATCATACCTTGAGTCTACTGTTTGTTGTGCAAGCAGTGTGAGGCTGCTTAAACAGGCATTCTTGATCTCAGCAAAATGGAGAGAAGTCAGTCCAGACCTAACAGCTCTGTAGGCTGGATGGTTTTGTCGCTGTGAGTGTGCTCACTTTATGCTAAGCATGAGGAAATTTTGCCTAACCTGTATTTTCCTTGAAGACACTCCATCTTCTGTGAGCACAGATGGAGACAGCATAAAGCTACAATGTCACCTGGAAAATTCTCAATAACTGAGGTCAAATTTGCAAGCTTTACAGCTGCTAGGAACCATCAGATTGAAGACGTGTCCTTAAAACACTGGGGAAAATGTCCTCTTCTTATACTAGAAAGTTTACACAATTTCCCTCCCCCTTTGTTTGTGTGATTCAGACTCAGTTGCTGCTCTTACCAGCTGCCTTTATGGGTGGCATATCCATGAATTGTGTGGGAAACGATCCCACGCAAGCAGAGGATAGACAAGATGACCTAGTACTTTTAGGCTTTTTTCTTCTAACTGTGCTAGCTGACATCATTTGTGGTACGACTCTTTGAATTACAGAATCTCTACACACGAGAGATAAATGAGCGTACAAAATGTTTAGTGAACAAAACACAAAAGCTAACAGTAACAGAAGTCTGCCTCCTTAGGCTCTCTTTGTAGTCCGTGGAGAGGGAGAAAGGCTCCTTTGGGGGTTATTTGAAGTAGACAGGTGTCCTCTGGAAGTGTCACTGCCCTCAGGGAGTGAATCTAGGGAAACAAGGTTCCCAGGGCTAACATTAGGCTTCATGAATACCTTCCCCTAATTGTTGTTTTCAGTTCTTTTGATACACAGGAATATTTTAGTCCAAAGAAAACCACGGGTGTCTGGCCTTCAAAAAACTGCTGGTTGAAGGACTCTGGGTGGGTGCAGCCTGTATGGCTTGAAGTTAGAGGGTGGCTCTCTGGCAGACAAATGTTGTATATCCCATGGAACTTCTCAGAGTAGCGTGCAGGAAATGTATTCATCATAAACATCTGAAAAAGATATATTTTTTTTTTTAATCAGTGATTAAAAAGTTAGTTATTTTCATTCTTTAAAAGAAATAAAAACTGAAACATGCTAACGCAGAGACTGACTTGTTAAATACAGCTTCTGGAGGAGCCAGTGTAAAGGGTCATAACTCAGAAATTTTGAGTGACATTGTGACAATTCAACCCAGTTGCTAGGAATAAGGAGCTTCTACAGAAGCCTGTGAGAGGTAGGGAATTACAATCATCCCCAGTCTCATAGGCAACTTACTGTTTCAGATCAGGAGCATCATCTACTATATAGGCTGGCCAGCCTGGACCCAGAAAGCATCATCAGTTATAACTTTCTATAAAAGCTAATTGAGTTCACCAATTGTTTCCCCAGCTGATGCATGCAGACAACCTGCAACACAGTATTTAAGTCCTGTTAGCATAAAACGAGACTCTGGGCAGTTCTGAACGAAACTCTTCATCTTGAACTTACTCTTTCACAATCCTGTGTAAGGTAGGTCTGTCATTGCCTCAGCAAACATGAAACCAGAGACACACAGAGGGACGTAACTCAGTGTTTCTCTCATGCACACACATGTAAATTGAGCATCACAATATTGAAGCCAATGGAGTAATACATACATGAAATTCCTCTGTCCTGTAGCAAGAGGAGAATTAAGCCTTGCATAAATGCTCCAGTTTCAATGTATGTGTGAAACATGCAAGCTAATTCATACAGCTGCATCTGCGTATGCAGTTATCTGAGCATGTTTACCATGTGCAACTTTGTGTTATCTGGGTTGGAAAGCTCAGGAGAATAAGCTGTGTTAAACAATAGCCATTCTTTCTTCCTTCCATTTGAGGGAGAAGTATTGGTGGAATAGGATGACTCCTAGGAACATAGCACATCTGAGCTCTTCTGGGCTGGAAATAACAAAAGTAAAAGTCCTCAACACAATAAAAAATAAAATATTATTTTGGAAGAAAAGCGGCTAGGGTTTTTTGGGGCAGTGTTGGATGAAAGTGTGCTTCCTTTTTTACTTTTATCTAAATCCACCTCTAGCACAAATCAGCACAAAAGGAAGCATGAAAATGTATCTTATTATCTGCACGTCTTTTGTCTTGCATTTTGAATGTATTTCTCTGTACTGTGGCTTGCTTGAACAAGTACTTTTCATTGTAAACACTTTCGATTGTTTATACAAACTAAATGTCAGCCAGTGCTAAATGCATTTGCAACAAGAAATATACCAAATCAAAATAATGGCAGATGTATCTCAGGCAATATTAAAGGACTTTAAACTGCAATGTATCCAAAACAAAAAATCTACATCAAAGATAGAAACACGTGGTTAATCTGTCACATCTGTTTAGTTAAGTGATGGCCTTAATTACTTTTAGTCACCCATGACTCTCATGAACAGACTCCACTTTAAATTTAGATTCAGACATTTTTCCATTTCTCTAATTAGGATTTATTCATGTGTAAACAAGCTCGACACTGGCTTACCCACACACATTTATGTTCTATGACTGTGTGGCCTTGCAGAGCAAGTCCTGCATGTTTTATGCATATTCATATAGTTGGCCTCCTTGTCCCACATGTAAACTGCAGCAATAGCTTGTTGACCAGTGATTTTTTTTTTCCCCCCATAAATTGGCTTCAAAAGGAATATCCATATCTGAAATCTTGATTTGCAAAACCATCTTTCTGGTAAGCAGAGAGCTGTTTTTTCTCACACATCCCTTCTTCTGAGTATCCGGGATGGAAATATGTCTGGGTTATTTTTTCCCTCCTCCTCTTTTCCACATCATACTGGTAGTGGATGGAGCATGGAGAGATTTCAGCAGGCAAATGAAACTTCCAAATAAAATTTCCCATGTGACTGTGGCTGGCCGCTGACATAATAATCAGCATGAATTTCATTAAGGGTTACACATTTGTGGATATGGTCTTTTATTCAGTCATCTCTGGAATGATTTCTCTCAAGCACAGAATAATGCAGGCTGAGCACATTCCTTCAGGTTTAACCCTTAAAGGGACTAGATTAGACACAGAATGATTATTTGGTGGAGCTAATGCTACTGAAAGTCCCTCAAGATAACCTATTCCAGGGCATGAAAAAGAGATTTAAGCATGTTGCCAGAGTTTCTCCCCCTATAGTGTTATCTCAGTGCCCTTTGTTAACAGGCAGAAAAGTTTTTTCATGAACATCCACGTCTTTGAGTGTCCCAGAAAAGTGATTTACCATGTGTTCATGACCACCATTACCAATTTACAGAGGAAAGAATTAAAAAATTTAAGTGACTGTTCTACAAGCTCTCAGCTGTGTCAAGGGCTCTGCAATATTCCATCACAACAGCGAGAGCAGACAGAAGCTGGTCCATTCAGGCTGATGCTACACCTCATATGACATTTCACAGTTATAAGCAAATATTGTAAGCAAATAAGTTCAGAGTGCTTTATAATATTTTTCTCATCTAATTTTATAAAACTCAAATTTTAACCTCCTTACATTTGCTGTAGCATTATCTACACTTATGTGCACATTTTAGTATAATGGAGTATACAGTATATTTATTGTATAAACTATACCATTACATGCTGTTTTAAGTAAACTAACAAGTCATAATTAGAATAATTTTCCTGATAAAAAGTTTAAATTTTGCTATTTAAAAAATAATCCTTATTTGGAAAAAACTGCTTTATCCCATGCTAAATAATATCTCCTCCCTTCTGTCTTTCAAATGTAATCTTCTTTATGGGCTACCTGTAATTGTAGTTTAGCCAGGTGGTATCTGGTTGCTACAGCCAAGCATTATTTGAACACAATTAGAACTGCTCAAAACTAATTCTGTTGACAATAACTGCATTATATGCATGTCAAATTGATACAATCAGGTTGAGACAGTTTTCTATACAAACCACATTTATTTATACCTGGAATCCTTCCACTGTCACTGGTCTTAAATAGTATTTAGAAAGTTGAAATCTGCAATTTAGATTCAGCTACTATGCTATTTTTGAACTATTGCTAGCAAATAATCTTTTCCACGCCATTACCGCCTGTTGATGTAGCTCTTAAATTTGACCTAGATCCTTCAGTCTGTACTAAGTGTTTTCAAATCCAGATGTATTTATCCAGCTTGAGCAGACTGTGAATATTGTTGCTCTCTGAAACTCCACTGACAGAAGGCAGCCTTAGTTTATGAGATCAAAAAGAACCCAGGTTATAAGAAACTTCACATCCATTTAACATATGGTGGGCATTTTATCTGACTACAGTCTCTTTAAAGTTTGCTTGAGGAATGGCAATGAAGTGACAATTTACATCTTACTAGCTCTGCTCAAAGTATTACCAAAAGACTCTTGGTAAGAGAAAGGGATAAACAAGGACAGTGGTTGTGGTTGTGGTTATCTTAGCGTCAGGATCTGTGATGGGAGCACTTAGTGTGGTTAAGTTTTGCAAGATGGCAAAAGCAGCTGAGGAGGGCTTCTAAAAACATAAAATTCAAAAGGTGTTAGAAAGATTTAAAATGGGAGAAGAAAAAGCACTTAACGGGCTGAGAGTCATTAGAAGAAATGTGAGCGGGATCCTACTCAAACATTTTATTTTTTGGCAAGGAAGGGGGCAGAAGCCTTTTGACAGAAGATTTTGAAGTCACTTATAAACTAGCTTAACCCATATCAAACTACTGTGGCTTGCAAATTAACATTTTTATATTTGTACTCCACCAGAGTCTTTCTTAACCCATGTAGAAAAGACCGCTCACAAACAGTGAATGCTCAGAATGGACGTTAGACCACAGAAGGAACAGAAAGCAAATGCCCGGGTTTTGGCTGTGGGGAAAAGTAAGCCTACATATTGTCAGAAAATCACTTACCAAATATGTGAATAAATAATAAAAAAAAGCCATTTAGATTTTTTTTGTCTTCCAGACACAGCTAATACTGGCCTCCTATTTCAAAACAAAAGAAAAACCCCTTTCTCCCCCCAATGGCTATGACCAAACTGATCTTCTATATTTATGTGCAAAGATGCCCAGTTTTTGCTAGGAGCTTCCATGTATCCACCCCTGCTCTCCAATATTGACTGTATTTTTGGATGAACATTGTGCCAACATCCACTTTTGAGTGAAGAAGTCAGAGCTATACTTGCTGAGGAATGATTAACACGTTTCTTTATTTTTCAGTTTCTTCTGCAGAATTGCATGCATTTGCACAGGACATTTTTGCTTATTAGCTCTCAGATGGCTGGTCCCTTCCATGTGTCCTAATAGAGGTAAGTGATGACACTTTTAAACTTACTGTGATTTTTCTGTGCATGTAACTTTTTTCCCCCCGGGTTTCTTCTTTCTCTGATGTGACACTTATACTACGGGGGTTTTACTTGTTTGTTTGTTTTAGGTCAGAAGTCTGGCTCCTCCAAAAGTGGCTCTGAGCATCTGGCCTTGCTTTTCTACCATTTATTTCCTGATCAATTCATCATGTGTATAGACCTGAGTGTACTCCATACAATCAAAAATGTGTTTCATTTTCTGGCAAATCACTGTGGCTGCCAAACACAACCCAAATGGCAGTCTGAGGAACAGTGTCTCCTAACGGGAACAGAGAATGTGCAGAAAAGTTTCCTTAAGGCACCTGCCAGAAACCTGCTGATGCATCACGTGTAGAAAAATATTTGGCAACAGTCATTTCTTGGGTAGTGAGAAATGTTGCCTTTACGGATATTTGCTTAATTTCTTAGATCTGTCTGTAAAAAATGTCTCAGTCTTTTCTTTCTACCATGACCAGTTAGTATACCTACTCAGCTAATTCTTCTGGTCATTTTAATGACTCTTGGACAGAGTTTGCTCATTTATTTTGCCTCTGCTTAAAACCAAAATAATCTTATACAAGGCAGGAGTCACGGGCTCCTAGTAACAATTGGTCTAGTAAACACTTTGCTGAAAGCTTCCTTAGTAACTCAAAGACACCCTGGCATTTTTAGTTGCTTTTTTTTCCTTCCCCTTTCAGTGAGTGTACCTTTAGATAAAATCATCAGATGAACACATTTTTAGCTCATTAATGGGTACCTTTCTGCTTAATAACTAACAGTAAGGAGAAAACAAAATACAACATGCCACAGAATGCTTCTTCAGGCGAGAACTGTCTGTCCTGAATAGGCATGACTTGTTAACATAGGTACAGGCTGTGCAAGGGAACGTCTCAGCACTCATGGCACCACCTGCTCCCCTGGCTGGTTAAACACGCTGATAGCATCTGTCAGGCTATGGTTACGTACTGCAACTTCCAGACAGCAGCTAACAACTAACCTGGGCCACCATCTCCTCTCCCACCTATCCTATCTCAACTCCTTGGCCTTAATGGAACGGGATAAGGGTGGCCGACAGCAGAATGTGTTGATCTGAGTGAAATGTAGGTAGGAACAGCAGCCAAATGATTGCATAACATTCATCTCAGCTAAAATCTCTCTGCAGGTAAATTTAATTTCACACCGAGATAGAATCTGCTTCTTTGGTCGATGGCAGGATATGGCTGGGATGTGTTTCTAAAATGATGTGACATCTGCCATTTAAGGTCACAGATTAGTACAAGGAAAAGCACTGAGGAAGGTTCAGAGCAGAATTATCCATCAATCTGAATAAGAATGGCATCTGCAATTACTCATGCTGGAACAAAAGTCACAAGAACCATTAATCCTCACACTTCAGGACATAATTGAGCAACAGCTGGAGTCAGGAATAATTTTCCTCTATGACGGAGCATTGCACAATTTTGTGTAGTAGGGGTTTTATGTCTACATTTGAGATGGCTGGCACCAGCTCAGTTGAAGACAAGGTCAAATTAGATGGTCCTCTGGTTTGTTCTGTAGCAGTTATTATGTTTGTACACTGATACAGTCACTGTAACAATCCCAAGATGTCTCGGGCATCATGTAGGCGTTAATGGCTGCTTCTTCATTCTCTGTTTTCCATCTGCTTTGGATAACCTGGAAATTAATACCAGTTGAGTCTGTGGTTAAATCTTGTACCAACAAGTAGCAAAATGAGGATATGGAAGTGCAAGAGGCCATGCAACAAATAAACATCTTCCACATCAGCCTGTTTACCAGTACTTACTAATTAGCAAACACCGTCTATTAGGAAGACCCCTCTGCAAAAATGGCTTTAATGGTTTCAAAGGCTTTAGCATCACTTCAGTGCCTCACTATGAATAGTTGTATCTCTACCATTAGCTCTCAGGTGAAGTGCTAGCAGGATTTTCATGAACCACAAAATGGAAATTATGGAAACGACAATTCAGATAAGAATGAGTGATTAATTTAAATATAACAGCTATGGAGGTTCAGTCCTGCACTCTGCTCTTCTCAAAAGAGAACCTTGATGATGTTGACTGTTCAGCTAATTCAGTATGCAACTTTGTGTGAGCTAGAAATGCAAATTCTGTGCTAGATAATTTGATTCAACACAAGGAAATCAGCAAAAAGGGAATTCAGTCTGCCCCAGGTATTTCCAGTCCTGCAAGCGTGCATGGTTTCAGGATTTATATTGCTACTCTCATTAAGACAAGGCAGCTACAGCCTGTTCTGAACACTACCAGAGTAGGGAAATTTTCAAATTCTGTCCCACTTCAGGCTTATCTATTGAACACTTCTTGTAGCTTAAGCCTGACTTCTTCTCTGTCTAGTCAGGGCAGTAGCAACCAGACTCACTCATTGCCCAGTGTAAGCACAGAAAGCCTGAATGAAGTCAGAGGGAAGTTCTGTAATCATCTAGTATAATGGCTGCCTAGACAGTCTTCTCATTTGAAGCTGACAGTTTTAGTCTCTACAGTTGCTTAATCAAGTGTTGCTTGGCTTTCTTTCTGCTTCTTAAGGGTAAAATTAAATTCTGTGTAGATCGCAGGATATTTCCAATAATAAAAAATACCTCCGAAACTATTTATTCTTTATATGGAATATTTACACAGGGGATGGCTTTGCTTGCTATTTCTGAAGAGGTGAAATGGCTATAATCTCTAGAAAATGGCTAGAGTTATGCAGAATGTACATCCTGTTATTATAGTAACAGACATGCAGGAAATTTTATACTATAGAATGTTATTTACTGAGAAGTTTCTGAGTAACTTGAAGCAATCTTCCTGTGATAGAAGACCAGAACAAACTGAAGCAACATGAATTTAAAAACATTTATGAAGTCTCCTTGTATTTGACTATCTCTTTTCAGTGGTTGCAGTGAACTGAAATAGAAGCAAAGAAATTCAAGGAAATTGCAAATAACATAGGTGGTTCAGTCACAAATCAAGTCACTTTACATTTATATAAGGCACTTTGTTCACAGTATTTTCAGGAAAACTGTTCTGAAAGTCTGGAAATTGAGACTTAATCTATATGTTATTCTTCACATTTCCAGGCTTAAGTTTTTCATAAATGAATAGTTGATTGCTGGAGGAAAAGCACTGAGAATTTAATTTTAGTAACTTTTAAAATACCCTATAGAGGACATGTAATATGGATTATAAAATTATTTATGCTGTAAATTACAGTTTCCAAGCAAGTAATCTGCAGAGGAAGATTGACCAAACATCATAATATTTAAATGAAAATATCCTCCCCATTTCTTTCTGTGTATCAGATATAGAGAAAAGGAAAATTAAAAGGAAGAAAACTCAACAGCAAATTTTCTTTTTGTCTCCCCCCACCCTCTTCTTTTTTTACCATTGTGGGTATTCATGTCGTCTGTTCTACAGTAGATGCACACCTCTTAATATGTTCTCTAACCAGTTCTTGTGAGAGATGAAGGGAGATTGAAAAGAATTGAGAAACATAAAGGCACTGGGAGGGGCATGAAGGGAAAGATGGACACACCATAAATCAGAAATGATAAGATGTTTCGGAGCTGTGGAAGAACAAGCTTAATACATGGGAGGTGCATTCTAACTGAAGTTTTGCTGTTTAATATCTGCACTATCTTCCACAAGAAGTGGCATATAGAAAGAAGTAAAGTCAAGATTATACCCATTTATTTTATTTTTTATTATACTTTATCATTTACATATGTTGACTTTGCAGCACCACGCTGCATAAGCCTCCATACTTTTCATAGTTCTTGATTTGCTTCAAGAATATTTTATTGCCTCCATGTATTTTCTAATTATAAGCTTCTAATTATAAGGCTAAGCAGCATCTTCTTAAACTTTTTGATGAATAACTAACTGCATTAAGTGATATCAGCTGTTTTTATTTAATTTATCTATCACAGACTTACTTTAGTGTTGAAAGGAGGCTTAAGCAGCTTGTATACAAAAAGCGAGGAGTTTTCAAGGACGAAGATTAAAAAATTTGTACTGACTTATGTTCTCAGGCTCTTTAGAAAACTTCAAAGAAAACAATTTCCTGAAATATTGTGAAACCCAAGTCAGAGAGAGCTATACTAATGCTTGAGTGCCAGTTTCTCAGACTGACCAAGGCCAGCTTATTACACCCATACTTAATAACTTTAACCACTTGTATCACATTATTGGTGTTAGTTGGAACACTTTGTAATTAACTCAAATAAGCACATACGTTTATAAAATCAGAGTTACATTATACATGCAAAAAACTATTCTGGTTTAACTCCTAAGATAAGTAAAATGAAAAAAGTGAACCAGGAGTAACAGAAAAGAAATTATGGTTTAGGTTTTTTAATCAGTTCTAATTATTTTCATTATTATTAATTCCATTGGGTAGGCAGTTAAAAATAATTATGTCATTTGTACTGAAAATGTAACTTTATTGAGTCCAACACTCAAGTGTCTTGAAACACTATAAGTGTTCAGCACTATAAGTGTCTCGAAAATACTTTGTAACTATGAAGAAGCAGCCCTGTAGATATAGGAATGGCATCCTTTTTCTTCCTCCTCTTGGCCTTGCTCAGTAACATATTCCCCATAAGGCTAGCTCTTACCTAAACCTGTACCAAGGCTCAGCTTTGTAATTCTTTCACTCTTGGTGGAAAAAGAAAGTAACCATGGTAACCCATGCCAATCACATTCACTGGGAAGGTTCATCTGGCTTTAGCACCTGCAAATCGTTCCTTCAGGAGGTGGGATTAGTGCTGTACTATGGCCGGACAACTGTCTTCAAGGAATTCAGTGAAGAAACTTAAAATACTAATTCCAGTGTGCCCAAGGCTGTACATATCTACCTTCCTTCTTTTCCTAGGTCAGTCCTTCTTACCTTGCCCTTCCCTGCTCTGCAGTTAGGCTTCTCCTTAGCCCTATGACCTGTATTCTGCAAGTGAGAGAAGGCAACTCATTGCTAAAATCAGACAGCTCTTCTCTCTTGTGCCTTCAGGCCTACTTGGACTGGTTTGAGTAGACCACTGATGACTAAGAGCTAGGGTATAAACCAGTTGAGACGGTATTCTTCTGCTTCCTGCATACCAACCCCTTCTTGAATTAATCCTAATGATAAAAAAAAATCCCAAACCAAACAAAAAAGTCACACAAACATATGGAGCACATGATATTGCTAACTTAGAGCAGATTCAGAACTAACCCGATACACATAAACAAGATGTCTTTTGGAACATGGTAGGTAAATAGAAAACCACTATATGGAAATTATTTATTCATGTGACATTGAACAATAACCTTGTTTGGAGTGGCTAATGGACATGAGAGTTATGTTAGGCCTCATTCAGATTACAAAAAACCAATCAATAAAAAAATGAAGAGTCCTCCTAACGGAGATGATTTGGCTTCCTGTGTCAGGACGTCAGAGATGTACTTCAGGAGACTTAATGCTTGTCCTTGCTTGAACTAACAAATGTAAACCACACTAAGAAAACATCCTAAAATTAATTAATTCTGACTCTAACTGTATGTGCTTCTTTACAAAAAATATAGTGCAAGTCTGAATAAAGTATGTAAAGACAGTTTAATGAACTCTAGCCTTTTTTTCACAGCTTGCTTTATCTCTGTGGTCATGTCCATGCTGAGCATTTTCCTTAACTGTTTCGTCATTGAAACAGCACTTCTACAGCTGCCATGCTGGTAGCCACAGTGGAGGCATTAGTATATAAAAGGCAACTGGACTTTCATCATCTCTTCATCTCATCCTACTCAGAACAAGGCTGGATGACATGGTGGGAAGGAAGGACAGAGATCACTGTTTTCATGTCTTTCCCACTATCCTCACCACTGCTTCTGCAGGGAGTGTTGTATTTCTAAATTGGATAGAGAACTAAAAGCAGACCAGGATGCTCAGGTATAAGGACCCTGTCATTTGCTAGACCTCTGAGCTGGCTGTACATAAACCATTCCTGAACTGGGAGACATATAACCTTAATACTATGGCACTGTTACCATGAGCCATCCTGCAGTCAGGCACTTCCACAGCACTGGGGCTGGAGCTTACATGTGCCCCCATATTTCTAGACTTTGTAGAAGGTTCAGCATACAAATCCAAATTTGTGGCAGAGTAGCCTGCTTTGGTCTTAATCAAATTCTTGACTCTGAATGTATTTGTTCAAAGAAACTGAGACCTGGACTCATATCTTAATTTTTCTGCAAGACTCATTTCTAATCTTTGCAAAAGGGAAAGAATAACCCAGGATTTTGATGGAGAAAAGTAGTTATATCCATTTAGTTCTTGGCCTCAGCTCTTAGGAATAACATGTAAAGTAAGGAGGATGAAAATTGTGCACACGTTGATTCTGAGTTGCGGGACAAGAGAAGAAAAAACCAAAACTGTACTCTCTTTTATAACCAACTGGCATAAATTTCACAGTTTCCAAAAGTAATATAAGTTACTGATGCATAAACATATTGAGAATAGTCTGTGCTCTGTTTATTTCTGGTGGAATGATGAGAACCATTGAGTGAAGGCCAAGTATCAATCTTAGTCAGCCACACTGTGGTGAAATAATTGCAGCTTCGTTGATCCAACTCAATCCATCAGTCACGTGTACTGTCCTGGTAATTAAGTATTTAACAACCTTTGTTCTTCTGCCACAAAAGGCTGTGGCAAAGCAAAATTTGGATCAGGCTGCTTTGAAACAAAATAGAAAATTGTTTTTGTGATTATTTGCAAAAATGAATTCCTTATTTTTGCAAAACTCAGTGAAGCAATTATGTATTTCTGTACCACTGCCAAAAATGCAGCACTTCATTTTCCTCTGTTCAGCGACTCTGTTTTTCCTATGTAGGCATTTATAAGTGAGAATATCTGCATAAGGGCTCTTTGTGTCCATTCTGTCAATGATTTAAAAAAAAATTAGAGTATGTGGGGTGGGGTAAAGATGATTATTGTGACAAGGGTATCTATTAGACAGCAATATGGTCTACTCAGAGAAGTGACGGAAACCCTAGCGCTTAAGATTGTGAAACTAAAATGGACATATGGCCAAAAATATTCAAATGGGAGCAATCTTTCCTTCCAGGTGTATGGGCTAGAAAACACAGAATTTTTTTCATCAGTGATTTTATTTTAAGGAAATATTTCATAAAACTCTGTTTGAAAATATTCTTACTGAAAAGAGCTACTACAACTCCAGCAGAAAAGCATTTTTTTGTTTGTTTGTTTCCTTTGTCTTTCCTGTCTTTATTTGCTGCCATTTCTATTAAAGAAAACGAAGAAACAAAACCAAATGAAATTGTGAAGGAGATCTGCTTCAAATGCACTCCTATCTCCTGCAGATAGGAGTGCAAGATTTGCTTCCATGTATGAGTCCCATGTGAGCTCAAACCATTTGTTTCTTTGGGCTCCAGGTCAGTGCCTTCATTCAGACAGTTCTAACAGAGTTTGTGTATAATGTGTCATCCTTGAAGCTGGTGGCTTGAAAACACAAAGGTAGCTTGATTTTTCAGTTAATGTCACACCATTTTCATAAAACTAGCAATGTCCCCCCCTTTTTTTTTTTATTTTGGTAGTATTTTTTTCTTTTTTTTTCCTCTTTTTTTTCTTTTTTTCTTTTTTTTTTCGTCAAAACTATGAAGTATGTGTTCAAAATATCCTTCAGTACCAAAGACCCTTTTCTGTGAAGGAAAAAGAGCTGGATGGTCAAGCCAATTTAGGTAGACTGGAAAGCTGAAAAGAATCGGGAAGAAACTACACATCAGGTTTCATGAAACAAAGAAGCCAGGAAAATGCTACAAAAACTAAGGTAGCCCTAGAAAGAGCAGGGAAGATGGAAAATGGTTCCTTACTTGAGAAGGTTACATTGATGAGACAGAGATAAACACCTCCTGCATTTTAGCTCTTTCATGCTGTAAAAGAGCTGTGATGGTATAAATGTCCCATGTCTGGCTATGTGAAGATCCCCTTGCCAAAGAAGCTGTGAGCCAGACGCTGAGAGCCTCTGGACGACAAGCCTGGGGAGGTGAGAGCAAGTATCATCTGGAGGGGCATGAAACCCAGGCATAAGCAGCAAATCTCAGCAACACCAGTGGTGAAGCAACCCCAGGAGGCTGCTGTAGCTCAGCCTGCCTAGGCAGGAGGTCAGGAACCAGAGATCACAGGGAGGACTTAAACCTGTTTTTGAATCCACTGGCCTGGCCTGCAAGCTCCTTGCAGTACAGTACAGAAAGACACAAGGGGATTTGGTGAAGCACAGGGGTGGAGTATTCGCAGGATTACGTTAGCTAAACAGATTTGTCAAATTCCATTGATTCAGTAGGTTTTTCTCCGGATTTATATAACAAAGCACATTTCAGTAGTGAGATCCAATTTTTCTCTTTTGTTTTTTGTTAGTGTCAAACCTGTGCTAAAGGTTTGAACAGCAATGAGTCTCCTTACACTTCATTTGCTTTGGAAATACCTAAAAGAGATAGTATACTGTTCCATCAGTGCAGAGGAATCTTGTGTCAGTCGCAAATTCACTGATGCTCTAGATATTTCCCACTGATTGACTACTCTAATATTCAGAAAGAACCCACAGTAATATAAACCTCCTCCAGAATCCATGAGATAAATTAAGGTAAGCAACCCAAGTACTTACTCAGCATGTTTCTTTTTTTAGCAAAGGGTGGGTAGATAGGTCCTTCAACTCTGATGCTCAAATTCAATGAAATACACATTTATCTCCATTTCCATTTCATGCAAAGAGAGTTAATTGCTTCATTCCTTTCTCCTGGACCACAGCCAGGGTTTGTTTCCTGGATTGCTGAATTACAATGTTCTCTTCTGTCTAAAAGCAAGACCAAGGGCAATAGTTCTAATATAAAGATGCTCTATTCTGTGGGAAAGAAATATGGAAAACACATTTAATTAAGACATTTCTAACTTGCTGTATCTAATGTAGTATACGTGGCAATATGGCACAATGTTAGTTCTTAGTTGTTATCTCTATAAAACAGCCACTCTAAATAAATGGTTATAAAATTTTTCTACTTCACCACATCATCATAATCTGTCTATATATTTTATGAATGGATGTGCATATGTACTTGTGTATTCCCATACTTTCGGCAGTTGACCAGTACGTTATCAAATAACTACTTATTTGGAGGAGTTGAATTTATGACACTTTCCACACACCTAATTTTCAGAAAATGCTGAGCATCCAGTGTTTGAGGCTGTAAGGCAATGTAATAAATTCAGCACTTAGCATTGCCAGTCACCTCTACAGATCTTAGCCATACATTACCAAAAGAAAGGCCTTTTTGTTGGGTATTTTTTTCTGACTGAGGGCAAATAAATAATGTCAGCTGTAAAAACCCATTTCAGAGTGATTCCAAGGAGGAAATGGACATATTCACTTATGTTTTGAAAACATAAAGATGTGAAAAATGATACTTATGAGGGATTTCTTGCAAAACACTGAAATTTAGAAAATGATTGGAGCGTCTCTTACATAGTTAGGAAAAAAGTTTTTTGGAGGGCTGGGGTATTTTTCAGAATGAGCAAATATAGAAAGAAAAACACTGACACGCTGATTCACATATCCTGCTGTATAGCTGTCATTGTTTTTTTCCAGATATATTTTCTTGCTGGAGGAACAAAGATCTGGGTTTAAGCTGGCACTTAAACATACGTGCAGACAAGAGTTGCACACTATCTATATCTTTCTCCTGTCTTTGAAACAGGACTTTAAATTGGTCTTAACCTTGTTGTGGCCCCTTTGCTGCAAGAAGTATTTTGGTAAGGTTGTGCATCTTGCTAGGAAGACACAAGACTTGGCTTTCCAGGATTTAAGTGTGAATCCAGAGTTCAAGCCCATCTCTTGTGTTTGCCTCTCCCCATCACACTAGAGATTCAATCAGACCCATACATTTATGAGGCCATTCAGGCTTTGGTGAGGTTCTGTTTTATAGTTTCTTCTCTTTCTGGGAAAATTTAAACCAAATTAATGCCTTCCCTTTCCTTCCGTTCTCTTCCCTTCCCTAGTTTTGGTTCTTTTAAATATACCATATTTAAAAAAAACTTGGAGCCAAAGAATATCACCATTTCACATTCTGTTAATTTTTATCTGAACGTGATTCACAGCACATCCAGAGTTTCCTATGCCTTAATTCTACATGCATGCTGTATAACCAGCCAGCTCTGGGGAGGCACTCCAGTGATGTCAGCTGGCTAAGTCCTAACAGCTGGTTTAAAGCATTAGCGAGGCGATGGCAGCCAAAAATCCCCCAGTAGGTTGCCTTTAAGCAGTTGCTTCCTGTTGTCTGCTGCTCCTCCTGAGCTGGTAGCATGCTGAAAGCCAGCAATGGAGGTCCACAAAGGCATGGGAGCTGCCAGTGCCAGTGTCTCCACACAGCCTATGTGCCACTGCACTGCCTCTACTGTTTCGTTGTGCCTCCCATGCTCACTGACACTGAAGAAATCGCTGTATGGCCTGGTTTGGCCTAAGTGGGACACCAGTAAGAGGGGGACAGGCTTGACAGTAAGGTTGATTTTGTATCTGCCTAGGAATATCTTCCCACCTACAGCAAGTATGTTCAATCCATGCCTGTACCTGCTCACACGTGGATCCCATCTCTACAGAAAAATAGCCTCAAAAGCAGCAGGAGGGGTAAGGCCAAGGGAGTGGTTGACTGGGTAGAGAAAAAGACCACAGCTGAAGAGCCTCTCTGCAATGAAAGACGGCAGGGTTGTGATTTGGCCCGCTTTTATTTCACTTGTTCAGTGTTTTTGCCAGGCAGGTGAGCTCCCCCAGGCTCGCAGACCCCCACAGCCTTTCTGGTGTTGAGGGCTTGATCTCAGACTGAGTCATACCCCTTGTGTTCAGTCCTGGGGTTTAGCCCAAGCATTGCATAGCTACAGAGCTGGCCAAAATGCATAAAAAGAAATAATTAGCAGCTCAATGCACCTATGAGGATGCTTCTGTGCCCTTGAACAACAGAAGAAAAAAATACCCAAGGTTTGTTCTCCATGTATTACATGTGTATCCTGGCAATAAATGTAGTACTGTGACTGCTTTGATGGCTGAGTGGGGTATTACAACAACTACAAGGTAGCCTTAAAAATCTCTGCATGACTCTGTATTACGGTAACTATTAAAGAGTTGACAGCATGTGTAGGAACAGACTGTACTGGGGCAAAGGTTCCAGCATGCAGAGGGGAAAGTATGCAAATTATGCTCATTCCTGCACTTAATTTGTATATAACTCTTTTCAGGACTATCATAGGCTTTCTGTTTTGGATTTAATTTCTGATCCACACATGACATTACTCACATATTAGTGAGTTGCAAACTACAGACAGAATTTCTTCAAGCAGCAATACCAGCGCATTGAGGCAGCTTCCTCTAGACTTTGCATCTAAAGCCAGCTTGTCTGCAGTTGCATGTGAATTAAATTAGAGGGACAACCTTCATTTCTGTTGCTTTCCTGTCTGACCATGGTGTTCTTGCATTCCTCTCTTCAGTAAAATATAGTGTAACCTGAGGGTCATTTTGGTGCTGCTGTCGCCACACATTCACTAGTGACTTTTTCACAGTGTGTCTCCAGATTCTGGTTCTCTGTGCTGCAATGAAGCTTGTTTCCTTCAATCATTTACAGCTACTGTTGCCCAAAGAGATAGTCTTTTCTAGAGATATCAATGCTTTAAGGACAAGTATGTACTGTGTAGGAAAGAGGGGTTATATTGAAAGAAGGAGGAAGATCATTAGTTTGAGCCACATGATGAAATTGCTCATGCAGCTATTAATAAAGCATTCTCGGAATGCCCCACCAGCACCTATAACAATTCTCAGGTCAAAAAACTAGGGGAAAAAAATCTAGAGATAAAAATAAATTATTCTCACAGTTCTCTAAAAAGTTGTGCTAACCCAAGAACCCAATACCTCATAGACGCAAACAGAATAAAATCCAAATTAGTGCTATATGGGTCTTTACCAATTTCAAAAATCTCAAAGTAATGTTGAACAAGATCAGCTTATAGGAATAATTTTAAGCAGAAAAGTATGAACAATAATTGGGCATTCCTTAAGTATATTTTCAGTTGTTAGCCAAGAAGCTGCAATCCCATAATCCAAAAGGAAGGCCACATTGATTAGAAAAACAGCCTGATTGAGAGTGAAAAATTAAAGCAGCTATTTAAAATATATCTAACTAATGGAAAATGAGGTAAATTGGCAGAAATTAATGTAAACCAGAAATTAAGACTTAAAATTGATTAGGTGAAATAAAGGCTGTAGTGAACAAATAGAATTGTTGCAGTATTAATCCTTTTCTAGTTGTCAACGGTAGAATTGTTAATTGCAGTATCAAAAGGATAGAACTGTTCATGAAATATGCTACCAGATAAAGCTTGAATAGAACATTAAAATGAGAATTTCAACATTTTTCCACATTCAGTACATACAGGAAAAACAGAGACTCTATTCATACTTTACATATGTCATAGAAATCATAGAAAAACATTGTGATGTGATTTTAAGAGGTTATCTAGTCCATTTCCTGACCCCCAAAATACCTTTGTCTTTCATGCCAGATGTTTGTCTAATGTGTTTTTACAGATCTCCAGCACTGAAAACTCTGCAGTCTCCTTTGGCAATCTGTTCTAGTGTTCTACTATTCTTGCCCATATAAAGTTGTTTCCCATCTAACTTTTCCCAATATCTTTTATTTCTTGCTCCAGATTAAGCCCACTGTTTATTGTCCAATCCACCATGGTCACTGAGAACAGATTATTCCTTTCATCCTTGCAAAACTCTTTTACGCATTTGAGCACTGTTATTATGCCCACTTCAGTTTTCTTTTTGTTAGGCGAGACAAATCCAGTTATTTCATTGTCTCATCGTAGGTCATGTTTTCTAGACCTCCGATCATTTTCGTCACTCTTATTTGGATTACCTCCAATATTTTCACATCTTTCTTGAAATGCGCTGCTCATAATTGAACTCCAGCTGAGGCTTTAACAGTGCGAAGCAGAGCAGAAGGATTATTTCATATGTCTTGTCTTGTTTATACATCCCACTGTGATGTTAGCCTTTCCACAACATCAGAATATTTCTGACTTGTGTTCAACTTATGATTCACTCAAACCCCGAGATGAGCTTCTAAAAAATGGCTACCGTCCTGGGTTTTTTGGTGGGTTTTTTTTTCCCATCCTGTATCTGTGTGGCTGATTTTTTCTTATACTTGTTACTACTGAATTTCATCCAGTCTTTTTTTCAGACCATTTCTTCAGTTTGCTAAGATCATTTTGATTTCTCTTCCTACTCTTCTAGCCTCCAATCAACTCTAAATTTAATTAACATGTTCTCTCTTCCCTCCTGAAGGTCAGTCAGTCATGAAAATACTGAGCACACCTAGATCCAGGTCAGCACGTGACTGAATATGTCCTGTCAGTGACCGTGGATCATTGCTAACAACTGTCTGGAACTGCTATCCCTCTGATTTTGCGTGCAGTTTATAGTCAACACAAGATTTCCTTAGAATCCTCATAAGATGGTCAAAAACTTCATTAAAAGGAAGTTATACAATATCTTCAGTGTATTCTCTGCTGTGTTACTGTGTTACAGAAAGAAATCAGGCATGATTTGTTCTTGGCAAATCCCTATTAGCTCTTAGTCTGATGAAATAGTTTCCACTTTGACATAAGATACTAAACAAAAACTACTAAAACTTGACATTTCAACCAGTGAATAAAGGTTAACTTGCATCCAAGACTTTAAAAAGAGCTGGTTGAGTGTCTGTTTAAATTACGAATATTATTTTCCAGTAAGTTTGGAAAGAGTAGGGAGGTTCCAATAGAACAGAAAAATCCTAATGTCATGCCAATATTCATAAAAGATAAATAGGATGAACCAGTCATAATCCTGGCCTTCCCAAACATTAGTCCAGCTATCTAAACAACTGATGAAGGAGTTCATTAATAAAGAGTAAGAGAAGGTGATATAACAGAAGTCAATTAAGACAACCTTTATGGGAAATTGTATTTTCACAAAAGACTTTGTATTTTAACCATAGTAACATTTTGATTGATAAAAATGCAAGAATTCATACAATATTGCCAAACTTTTGTAAAATGTTTGACATGCTAATAGGTTCCACTTTATCAAAAAAACCACCACCAACAACAAAACAAGAGAACCATAACAGAAAGCTAGTTAACTGAGTAGTAACTGAAATGTAATTGTTCACAGGAAGTAATCTCTGAGTGGGTAGGTTTCTGTGGGGGTCCAGAGAGGACGATCTGGCACTAAAACATTTTCCATTTGTATTACTTTTCTGGGGAAGCATGTGAAGTCATTTCTGATAATTTTTCAGGTGACAAAATGATAATGGGAGTACTGATAAGACAGAGGGAATTTCCTATAAGCTGGGTACAAGGAAACCATTAAAGTTTTTAAAGATACCACATATAAAATCATGCATGTCAGAGCAAAAAATGTATCTCAGAATCATAGGAATATGTCAAATGTCTCATAAAGCCTTGACTTTGATCAGCTGCAAGCCATGGTGGTGAACGGATCATATTGCAAGACTATGGGTAAAGAATAGCATGTTCCATAACTGCATGAATAAGAATATATTGAGCTGAAATAAGGAAGTTTTTATTTCTGTTCAAGGAATTCCTGTATTTGGCACAGTTCTAAAAATAGTGTGTCTGATTCTGGTCATTACAAGGTTGGTTAAAGCATGGGGAAACATGCCTTGTTCTTAAAGTCTCAAGAATTTCTGAGATTTATTTTTACAAAGAGATAGCTAAGAAGTCACTTGACCAGAGCAAAATGTTTTAAAAAAATCCCCACTTGCATACAATGGGGATTTTAAGGTTATTATTATTCTTTGAACAACTTTGTCATGTTTCAGTGGTTGCAAATGGCAGAAGGAAAAGTGAAAATGTGTAAATATATAAAATGAAAATACGTAAATAGTGTGTCTGTATACTAACAGGAAACTGGCCAAACTTTTCATAGGTTTACAAAACTGGAATAAAGTAAGGAAAATTAAAAACTTTACATTTATATTCCTTAAACTTTTGTATTTTGTTATATAATGTGTAATAAGAAATGCCTGAATTTCAGTCTCTGTAAAATGGAAATAACCTTTTATTTCCTCCATTTTATTGCCTCCCCTTTTTTCAATGAGTTCTGCTACAGATTCTTACTTGCTTTCTGATATTCTCTTTTACTTTTGACATAAATTAATTAACACAGATTTTTTGGTTTGTTTCTACAGTTTCTCAGATGAGCCTGTAAAAAAAGGGAGAAAGCTGGCCAAGACACAAGCTCACTGAGTGTATATGTACGTGGCTAATACATGTCTTACACAATCTCATACAGGGTGAGCAATCAATCTGAAGTTGATTTTTGAGGCCCCTTGGAAATGAACTCCATACCTACCTGTGAAAAAATAGCTATAGGGATGAATAGTGATGGTATTTGTGCTCAACCTGTTAGCTCTTCCAGGCAAGAATGAACAATAACACCATCTCTGATGAAACCACAAATAGCGCAGCCCATTTGTTTAAATATACCACAATAAGTCATGTAGAGAAGTACATTCTTTGGAAACAAAAATGAGCTTGCAGGTTTTTCTAATCTTTTGCAGACATAAACGTTAGTCACTTTCTGAGATTTCCCTGTAATCTGTCCTAATTATATGTGTACAGTATGTTTTCATCATTAAGAATATGAACTAAACTTGCATAGAGGGTTTTTTAAACTGCCAGTATTGAAAGAAAACCACATTGATATACTGTGAGTGTTCTTTCTTTTGAATTCTACTTCAATGCTCTATTTATGAGGCACATTTTTATGACCATTTACAACTTGCACAGGATTTTTGTTGTTCATTGTGACTTTTTCCTTTTGATAATTTAGAAGGGTATCAGTTGTCAATTTTTAAGGCTTCCATCTCATCAGTTTTCTTATAAGACATGATACACCCAAAAGATACTTCTCTCATTTACGGAGAGCTTTAAAACCATTAGATGAAAAACACTGGTTCTCTTAGAACTCCCAAATGCTGCTGAGTCTGCTATAGCTCTGGGAACAGGAGATATCATTGACTGATTAATCCAAAAGACCAATGATGCATTTTCACAGCAGAGATAATCCATTTCTGTGAATCATGAAAGAGGTATTGGGTTTTGTTTTCAAAGACAGCTGCAAAGGAGATGAAAGGAAAATGCAGGGTTGAGCTGACTGATGAGATGACAGTTTTTCCTATGCTGCTTGAATAGCATCTCATAGCTGTAATATTAATCTTGGGAGATGCCTCTAGTAATATGTTCACAGTAGAGATGACAATAGAGTGCCAAATACATACCTTAAGTTAGGTGAAGCCTGCTGAAGCTAGTACTTTATGGTGTCTATTCCTAACAGTTGATCATCCATTTAAAAACTGAAATCCATCAGCACAGAAGCCCTAGAACAGACAAGAAGATTTGATGGGAAATCTCTTCATTTTCACCACATCCAGGAGCTAAAATTCACCACAAGGTAATAGAAAATGCTAAAAAATCTGGTGGTCTACGCTTTGGTACATCTGAGCTATTCCAAATGTTTTGAGTGAAAGTGAATGAACATGTGCCCAGGTCATTTGAATGTACTTTTACATTCTGGTATGCCATGTTTGGTTATTCCCAAATGTGGTGGGTTGACCCTGGCTGGATGCCAGGTGCCCACCAAAGATGCTCTATCACTACCCTCCTCAACTGGACAGGGGAGAGAAAATAAAACGAAAGGCTCGTGGGTAGAGATAAGGATAGGGAGATCACTCAGCAATTACCGTCATGGGCAAAACAGACTAGACTTGGGAAAAAAAATTAATTTTTTACCAGTCAAATCAGAGTAGGATAATGAGAAAATAAAACCCAAATCTTAAAAAGATCTTCCCCCCACCCCTCCCTTCTTCCCAGGCTTAACTTTACTCCTGATTTCTTCTACCTCCTCCCCCCGAGTGGCGGCAGGGGGACGGGAACGGGGGTTTGGGTCAGTTCATCACACGTTGTTTCTGCCGCTCCTTCCTCCTCAGGGGGAGGACTCCTCACACTCTTCCCCTGCTCCAGCGTGGGGTCCCTCCCACAGGAGACAGTCCTCCACAAACTTCTCCAATGTGAGTCCTTCCCACGGGCTGCAGTTCTTCACAAACTGCTCCAGCATGGGTCCCTTCCACAGGGTGCAGTCCTTCAGGAACAGACTGCTCCAGCGTGGGTCCCCTGTGGGGTCACAAGTCCTGCCAGCAAACCTGCTCCAGCGTGGGCTTCTCTCTTCACAGGTCCACAGGTCCTGCCAGGAGCCTGCTCCGGCACGGGCTTCCCACAGGGTCACAGCCTCCTTCAGGCATCCACCTGCTCCGGTGTGGGGTCCTCCATGGGCTGCAGGTGGATATCTGCTCCACCGTGGACCTCCATGGGCTGCAGGAGGACAGCCTGCCTCACCATGGTCTTCCCCACGGGCTGCAGGGGAATCTCTGCTCCGGCGCCTGGAGCACCTCCTCCCCCTTCTTCTTCACTGACCTTGGTGTCTGCGGAGTTGTTCCTTTCACATATTCTCACTCCTCTCTCTCTGGCTGATACTGCTACCCCCCTGTAACTTCTTTTCCCTTTCTTAAATATGTTATCCCAGAGGTGCTACCACTGTTGCTGATGGGTTCGGCCTTGGCCAGCGGCGGGTCCGTCTTGGAGCCGACTGGCATTGGCTCCATTGGACATAGGGGAAGCTTCTAGCAGGTTCTCACAGAAGCCACCCCTGTAGCCCCCCTGCTACCAAAACCTTGCCACACAAACCCAATACACCAAAAGATGCCTGACTGTTTTAGCAGATGAGAGGTCACATGATATGTTTGCTGCTTAGGGAAATAGTACATCTTTAATACATGCCTGTCCTGGGTCATCTGATATACACTGTATTACATTAAAAAAAAAAGTTATTGCTAGTAGGTTCTGACTTAGGTTGAAAAGTTAAATGCTAGGAAGCCAGGAAAAAGTAGATTTACAAATATCTACAGAACTTAATTCCCTTCACTTGAGCATGTGAGACACATAAGCATGTTACCATGTAATTAAAACCAATGTGTAACATGTATGTCCACAGCAATACTGCTAACTTGACCATGCTGCTTTTGGTGCTTAGAGTCATACCTCCACATTATGCCATATGGATATATCACTTGCAGCTGTTGCTGGCCTGTGGCACTCTTTAGTACTCTCCATTCAATTTAGCATTTTTGGATTCTCATTCTCTCGCTGCTGCTGCTGCCTTAAAGCTTTGTAAAACACAATTCTGTTACTGTGTTGTGTTCTCTGGCAGTGATCAGAAAAAAATTAGCATTGGGAGTTTAAGCTCGGTCTTATACATAACAACCAGGTTATCAAATGTGAGTGGTAAGAGGGACACAGAGCACTTCTATCTCAAAGATAACTCACTACCTTAATCTGGTCAGAAAGCCTCCCCCAAGTCCAGTGTCCATCAGACTCCAAATCTGACTAATGTCACACAGCAGGTCACTCAGCTGTACAATGAGTTTATAACCCACACCCACCCCTTGCAGACCTTTCACTTTTCAGAGAAACTTTTTCTTTTTTTAGGAGAACTGTTAGTTTATTCTGGGGAAACAGAAGGAGATCAAACAGCCCTTTCCTGCTTTGCTGAGGTGTCCCCAGGACACGAGAGAGAAGGTAGGTGGCAGATGCCTCCCACTGCTACTGGATTCCCCTCCTTCTCTAGGTATTGCAAGCAGAACATTTGAATTTCTGCTGTTTACTTAGTTTACATGGCACTCCAATTTGGTTTGTCCACTTTAGATTGCATATTGTTGTCCATTTCTCCTCTCCTCTCCTCTGCATTTCTGTTTCTACAGAAGCAGATCTCTACAATCCTCTCTCATAAACAACAATGAAATAAGACAAAGGTTTGCCTTATGAGGAAAGAAAACATTTGCCTTAGCTGTATGTTGCTCTTTTCATTTCTGAAAGCCTTTTTGTAAACCAGAGCAAACAATGAACAGATTTTACAAAAAGTCCTTTCACGCCTTCCCAGAGGGCTAGACAGCTAGAACAAATTTGTCAGCATGGTATTGTAAAGTGCATTCCTGGAAGCTGCTGGGCCCCTAATCCCACCATTTGAAAGTACCAAACTGCAAGGCTGAAAGACTTGAATTAGACAGTTTAAAGTTGCAAGGTTTTAAATTGCTACAAACTAAAGTCCAACAACTGAAGAGAAAAAGAATCATCCAACCCCTCCTCTTCTGTTTACACCCTTCCTCATGCCCATCTATGGCTCTTATCCACTACAATCTCCACATCTGTTAAAAAGGTTTTCTGAAAATGTCTGTACTGAATGACTTTCTACTGTAGCAATTCACTGAAAGATATTTCTGATTTGAGCTAATCATATACATGCACATTTTCTGGAATGAACTTTAATATTAGCTATGAAAATGTTTCTGTTAAACTTTTTGTTTTCCAGATGCCTTTTTTATGCAAGACATATTTTATTTTATTTTTTACAAACAATTACACTTTTCAATATCTTCTCTCCTCAAAAGCATAAAAGCTTAGAACTACTGGATCAAATTTAATTTGCAAATAAAAAATGATTCCATAGTCAAAGAAAAAGGGGATGGGAGAGGTAGGGTCAGTATGAAAAGCTGAAGAGGGGGTAGAGGGGAAGGGAGGATGCAAGTGTGAGATCATCCCTGATTATTTTCCTTTCCTTGCATTTGAGTACTTTGAGATTTTGGCTGGGAAAGAAGTGCTGAAATGCCGTGACCAAAACTGAAATTGTGGTATTTTTGGACAGAGTGGAAACAGGAAGGATTAATAACCTTACAAAACAGCCCTTTTCTCTTGAGACTTCCAGCTTAATTCTGTAGTTCCAAGTCACTATATTCTTTTCAGCTTGAAGATATACAACAAGACTATCAAAAGACTATTTCATATTGCAAGCTAAAGCAATGCAGTTTTGCACAAGAACAATGCAAACGTGTATGTTCTTATGTGCCAGGGAGATGTGGCTGTTCTATGGCAAAGCTCCGAGAGGTTACATTTCAGCTCTAATTTGAGAGCAGATGCCTACAGAGAAATATTCGGGGCTGCCAAAAGGTGACCAAGTTTCACGGGGTCCTCAATGAACTACCACAAGAAGATGGACTCTGCAGAAATTTTGCATCCTCAAGACTGGGAGAGGTTTGGGACTTCTTTCTCTGCAGCAATACTTCTTTGACCCAGTTGCTTATTTTAATCCCTGGGTCATGCCCGTACCATGCAGCACTCAGTTGTTGGAAGCCATCAAGAACTGTGTGAAAAAGAATGAATTTCAAGGACACACGCATAAAAGTTTTCCTGAGCACAGCCCTTCCTAATATGTGTTGAAATCCACAGCTGAGGTTCTAGTTTTCATACACTTTTACTCTTCTGGTCTCAATATCTTGATTAGCTTTGTCCTTACAGCACTAGAGGGAATAACTCAGCTGCTGTGTTACCAGCCATTTTGCCCAGAGCCCCATCTGGTTTGACACAGCCTGGCTTGATATGTTTTGACACATCTACATGAACAGAGATTTGAAGATCCTCCTCTTCCCTGGACACACAAAACCTTTGTGGCTACATGTGTATTAAAAATTTAAAACCAGCTAGGGCCCATTCTCTGGCCCTGAGACCAAGCAGGTTAGACTAGCCGCTCCTGTACTTCCAAAAACAGGCTGGCCACATCCAACCTGATTATTGCTAATGGTTGCTGGCCTGTGCTTGCTCCTGACTGTGCCTAGTTATATCCCAGGAACTGTTCTAACAATTTCACAGCACAGATAATCAAGGTTCAGAGCTTGTGCCCATCCTTGCCTACGCCTGTTTGATCTACCCTGTGTGTTCCTTCTTAAGAGCAGAAAGTACATTTGATGGAAATCAAAATGTCATCAACACTAAATGATGGCATCTGCTACCTGGATGTAGTCACGTGATTTGCAGAACTTTTGGGCAGCCAAATAAAAATTTAAATATATTTGGAGTTAATTTTAGGGGGTTTATTTGTTTGTTTCTTTGTTTTTTTAGATATCTGGGAAGATCAGAGGGAAAAAATTATCCCCACATATTGTTTAGTTCCTCTGGAAACAAAATGCTTTTGCTTCTGGGCACACTTAGTGAAAGCCAAAGATACAGGCTGCAAGAAAACTGAAGCACTGCTTACAGAATAGGTGTGCTCTTCCTTCCTTCCTTATACAGCCCCAGTTAAGGAGATTTGGGTTCATCTTTCTTTGTTCTGTGATCAAGAACAGCGATATTTTTGAACTAAGGCTTGTCATATGCTAGCAGACAGCCTTTATCCCAGGCTGCTGAAGCTATTCCACTTATATACAACACCGAGATGTTTTGTTTAGGTCAGGATGACTACGAGCGACTGCGTTCTGGTTGCTAGGATGGGCTCTGCCATTAGGAAGGCCCAGTTCAGAGTCCTTGTTCCAGTCGGACATCTGAAATTTTAAAATGGTTATTTTTACAGCTGTAAGTCCTTTAAAAATGGATTACTAGTAATCTTTTCATGCAAAAAGTTTGCATTTGCATGCAATTAGCTTTTCTGGATTTAATACATTTCTTCTTATCCTAATTTCATCTGAAGATAGAACCTGAAGTAAAAGCCCTACCGCTTGCTGTCTTAGAGACCATTTCTCTTCACTTGCCTGGTCACACTACATCCCTGAAGCCACTGGAGCACTTGCTCATGTGAGAACCAATTTGGGTTTACTCTGGTGGGTGAGCAACAATTGTGCAGGGCCCAGGCTAAAGGGGCCCAGATGCCAAGTTATCAACATGGTGTGCAATTTGGCAGGTGACCCCAACTCATTCCTTATACCAGGATTCCTGTCTGCTACTCTACATCACTGAATTAAACTTATATGTAGCTGTCTTTAATGCAGTGCAGCAGTGGTAAACATATGAGGCAACAGCTCTCTGCAGACCACTCCCAGTGCATGGACCATAGTTTGGGAACCACTGAACTAACCAATGGTTACAAAGGGCTCTGAAGAGGTAATTGCTATGTCAGTGCTAAGTATTATTATTATTTTGCTAGCAAAACCCGAAAGATAATGATATGATACACAATACATCATACTATACCGGAAGACATACTTGTCCTTGGTTTTGGTTACAGTTTTGTGGAATCAGAAATGGAGGGGAGCCGTATCTTTCACTGCCCATAAAATGAGAACAGCAGAAAGAGGGTTCAGATCTAATACACAACTGGTAAAGAAACACACATGAAAATATCAGGGGAAAGAAAGCTTGTGAACAGTACTTGGCCAAGATCTGGATCCTGCTGACCCTGACTTGTTCTCCAACAGCACAGGACCTGGGCATCCCCCACTCCCTCACATGCAGAAACACTTGCAGAGAAAAGCCATGCTTGGGGAAATATGGAACCTCTGTCTCCTCACATGGCTGCTCCTCACCCTGGAGACAGTGACCTTCACATTTACCAGCATATACTGGTGAAGACATTTTTGCCAATTAAGTGAATAACTTCTGGATTTCTATTTGTTGCATATAATTTCTATTCCCAGAAGATTCCTGCACTGCTAGGCTTCATACCTCAACTGTCCCCTGAACTATGTGAAATACGAATGGTCTACAATCCTCACTTTGCAGAAAAGGTATTGCACCACAGAAACAAAGCCTAGATTTTCAAACTGGGCTTAGGCATCTCATTCTTTGCTGGATTCCAGTGGGTGTTAGGTGCTTACATATCTCTGAAACTTGAGTGATGGGCTGGGGATCACACAAAGCTACTGGGACCCCTTGGAATAGTTCCCAGCTTTCCTAAATCCAGATTGAACAATCTAGGCAGTGAGATATGTTCACTGTTCCCAGCTTCTGATCTTTTAAGTTCATATTAGTAAGCTTTTATTTGCAAGCAATAAGGCCAAGGAACTCACTGTTTTTGAAGGCTGACAGCAACAATTTTACTGTAATCACAGAGCTGCATGCCCCAAGGCTATAACGAATACATAAAAAAAGGTATGACCTGTGATGAAATTATTAGTGTTGGCTCTGCGGTGGATATACAGGGCAATATCAGAGATGCTGGTTAAATATTGTTTGCATACTGCACTCCTCCCTTAAGCACCAACCTCTAATAATATATCACAAGACAGCAAGTCAGCATATGGATGTCTGATAATCAGTTATTTTGTGGGTTGTGTATGGCCTTGCTGAAAGTGGGTCCAATCCCACACAGGCAATACTAATCCTTGCAAATACAATCAGAATCTATTTGCAGATAAGGGCAGCAGCAGTCAGTACCATTTCAGGTTTTTATGGTTATTTAAATACCCAACAAAGAATCTGTAATCCCAGTCCTGTAATTACCCTCACATGAATGGAATTCAGTAATAATGCCTCATTCTTAAAGGATACTTTCCAGAAGTGCATCCTGAGTGTCTTTACAAAGGCAGACACATATCTTCACTCTTTTTTATAAGCTGGGAAACCAATGTACACAGAGATGCAATAGTACAAAATGAAAAGTAGGTAGTCCAGACAGGAATAAATCCCAGGCAACATGAGCCTGATGTGCTCTTCTCCAGTGCATTGGGGGAGCTTTGAAGAGCCATGCAGGAGTGGAGTCATGGCTTCTGCCTTCAAATCCATCATAAAAAACATTGTATTCATAATCATTTCATTGTGTACATCATACGGGCTTATTTTTGTCATCAGGAATTGCTTTTCAGTCAGCAGCTGTGAATGTATTTTACCTAAGTTTTTCAAAATCTGTCTATGGAAGAAAACAACATTTACAGCTACAGAGACGCCGAAAGTGGAGAGACCTGAGTCATGCCTTCCCTTACTCTTAGGCCCTGATTCTTCCCACATATGAATAAGCTCATACATGAGGAGTCACAAGCACTTTATTAGGGTGTTTCATACTTCAAGCTAAGTCAGTGTATAAATGAGGAATATTATTCTTATAACTTTGCTTACAACAGCATTCAAGTATTTCTGAAGTGACTCAGAAAGTTAGGGGTACAAGATCTACTGGAATTTGGAAGCTGTGCTCATTAATGCTTTTCTGCCGTTTGTGTGTAAAAAAGCCACCCACAATTGAGTACAAGGTGGAAGACCATGAATCATTTATTGGAATTACGTTGTTTGGGGTGAGTAGAGTAGATATGGTTTGTTTTGTCAAAGAGGTACTAAATAGTGACTTGTGAAAACCACTTTTCCCTCCCCCGTCCCACCCCAATGTTATTAGGATTTCTTCCAATAGTTATTGTAATGTCTGAATGCTTCGTCTGGCTAAAAAAATCCATTTAGTCTTGGCTAAGGATTTCAATGGGAGCTGGGTGGCTCAGATTTGAGGGAAAATCTAAGCTCTTATTAAAGTACTTAAATTGTAATCTTTTCTAGGACTTGGAAACATTAGCTCTGACCCATTTCCCATGAAACTGGGATGGAGTCAGCTTTGTCTCGCACTTTTGCAGTGCCATCTAGTCATCCCATGTCTCTTCTCTGCCCAGTACTGCAGATGATACAATTTTTTGGTGATGGACATCCTTTCACATCTGGCCGCATCTGTATTAGCTACAGGGGTCAACTCATCCCACTCACAGCTATCAGTTCGCTCCACTCACCCCACTTCTCCTCCAGTGCTTCCCATACCACATACCCCCAAGGTGGAGGTTAGTGCTACATCTAACCTGTTCTCCTGAGCTGTTTCAAAAAGAAGCGACCTTTTCGAGGAAAATGAACAGTTCTGGTTTAGGATATGTACATAGCTCTTCCTTGCCAGTCCCTGCCTGAAACAAGGCACAGGGCATTTACAGCCATGTTGTCAGCACAACTGCGGAGTAATGGACTGGAGGCAGAAATTTTTTGGCCTGCACAAAATCAGCTGCAGGTCACCTTTCTCTTGATACTTCACTAGCCTGGTTGTCTGTGTATCTTATATATATATATAGTTTACATACATGTAGTTTACATACATATATGTGTGTGTATTATATATATATGATATATATGTGTGTATATATATACACACATACATTAAAAATATGTGTGTTATTGTTTTTTCAGTACACCAGTCAGGAAAGTTAGCCACAACAGAATTGTCTTTGCTTGATGAAAGGAAAAAAAAATAAATTGAAAGAGCTCAAAATTGCCAGGCAGAATGGAAAATCTTTTCAGAAGACAACACAAGTGTAAGCCCCCAAATAAAAGGGTGTGTTGCCAGGAAAAATTACCTTTGAGCCAACGTAACAGTGACAACAACATGCAGAAACCAGTAAGAAAACAAATACAAAGAGAGTAAAAGAAAAGCTCTAGAGGCTCAGAAAGAATAAGGGTACAAATAGAACTGACAAGCTAACTGCTGTTTTGTAAACCTCCGAGCTGAGTAATTCAAAGGTAAAACTGCTAAAAAACTGCAGATGTTTTAGCATCAGTTCATTAACCTCTCTTTCCCCATAGCCTTACAAAAGAGACAGAACTGAACCTGGCTCCCTAAATAATGTGAGTATCATCAGCTGCAGGGAGTATCTTAGGAAGATACAGATAAAGAACAAAGCTGTGGTCAGATTCACTATTTTCTCTGCAGGCTGGAGGTAACTGGTGCATGGGACTTTACAACAGAGTCACCTTGCAGTGAGCTTTGAAAGAAAGGTAGCCAATGTTCAAAGCTCATGCCTGAAGGGGTCCATTGCAAAAGGGAGGAAGTTCCTACAAGTCTCACCGGGCTCATACCCAGCTGGACACTGCAGACGTCTCTCCACAGGCATCTGATCTTCAGTCCCAGAGGGCACTGAGGAATTGGTCTGGTAGCAGGGAAAAAAGTGGCAATGTTGGCAAAGAAATTAAGAGCACCTCTTATCATGGTGTGCTCCCTTCTCCTCATAGACAGGCTGCAGAGAGTTTGCCAAGCATCCTTATTGGCATGCTAACCTGACTAGCATGCTCAGGCCTGCAAGATCCTGTATGCTCTGGAGGGTGTGTTTAAGCCTCTCCCTGCACAGACTATGAGTCTGGCCAAGGTGATGCTGACCTATCCCCAGTATATTCCCTTTTTTTTTTTTTTTTTTTTGTGCTGCGAAGCCTCCCCTGAGGGGCCACACAGAGGCTCAAAAGGGGTGCAGAACTACTGAGGGGAATCTCCTGGAGGGACAGAGAGACTCAAGGGGAAAATGTATTCCTCAGGCTCCAGCCACAGCCAGTGAGGCCCAGGAGCTGGTGTCTATCTCCATAGACCGCTGAGCTCCAGCAATGAGTCTCCCAGAATTTCTGGCTTCTTCCATGCTAAAGCAAATACCAGCTCCCAAAGAAACTGAGGAAAAAGACAGCTGTTGAAACTCCCCCATAGGGGAGAATACAAGATTTGGTATTCATCTTTAGTCCGAAGAATCGTATCCTTATCTGAAACTCTTCTGAAGGGTCTAACCCTTTTGTGTGTGCACAACTGGTCTGGAAAGCTCATCATCTGTTTTTTCATGAAAGTCTCAGAGATTCTTTCTTCTCTCAGGCTTGCATATAACATGATGTTTCCTCACGAAACTGTATCCTTGCATGTGTTGAATGCCTCCAAACCTCAACAGCTACTATTGATTTGAGGCAAAATTCTTAGGGATGAGGGAAAGAAAACCTCCAGTTTTCAACCTGAATTATCTCACCACCAAATCCAAACTTCCCACAGACTTCAGCCATTCAGCCATTTGCTAAGCACAACTCGCCTGCATCAATGCCCAGTTCATCCAGATTATTGTTATTTTCTGTTTGCTTTTTTTCCAGGCTGGTTTAGATTCTCCCCTTCTCTTAACCATACAAGCAGACTCTTTTTCCTTCATGTTTTGGTTGGCAAGTGGTGTGGAAATCTTACACACCCAGCTGCTTCTGAGCAAGCCTCCAGGATAGGTTGTCATTGCCACTGGTATTTAACTGTCAGTGGCAAGTACCATGGCGATACCTGAGGCACAGTAAATACTTAATCTGACATAAAACTTTACTCCAGGAAGGTGCTTGACATTCTGGCCCCTGTTAAATGGCTATGTTTGTGCTCTGGTAGATGAAGGCCCTGCAGAATTCTGTATTTTACTTGGAGTCAGATTTAGGAGGGATGTCTGGCTCATAGACTGATCCAGGCTTGTTTTCCAAAGTTAACTTCATGTCATTTGGAATATATTATTCAAAAAATCACTAGTCCGAGAGAAAGAGAGCCTGAGAATGATTAAATACTTTAAATAAAAGAAGACAAATAATGTGAGAAACTACCACTAGCCTAAATTTTACTATCCATTACATTTCATGTTGGATGATTTAATTAATGAACTTGTCTGCAGCTAGTTCCATACAGAAAACGTCATGCGATTCATTATTTATTTGCTCATTGGTGTGGTTTCTTTGTTTTGATTTTTTGTTTTGTTTAATTTTCTTCTGTACCCCCAGCCCACTGAAGGCGAAGCATGATGTTCAAAAGGCTGTTTATATTAAAAAACAACAACAAAGCAACAGACCAAAACCACAGTCCTGTGCTCATCTATAGCTAACAGTTAATAATAGATAAACAAGGTCTAATAAAATAAAAGCCTACATGGCCACTTGCCCAAAACACAGAACAAGTCAGATTTGGAGGTTTGGAAAAGCTGAGTTGTTTATTCTCCTGAGCACACCTCTGGACTTTTAATATAGTCACTAAGGAAGGGAAGTCACAGACCATGTTTTGTAAAGAAGGTTGTCCCACAGTTCCTGAATCAGCCAGACAAAAGCAGAACTGATTACCAAGCATACAAAAGAGCAGCTATACATTTCTGTTAAATGACTTTGTATTTACTCTTAAGTTAAAAACTATTTTCAGAAGCGGCTAAATGATATCTTAATTACAAATACGTAATCTGTTAAAATAAATTAAAGGTGAAATATATGAAGACCGAAATCTCCAGGCCAATCTAATCTCTTCAGTCTGTTTTTTTGCAGAATACATTATATTTTGAGAATAGAAGCCTGGGAGTTTGCCTACATAAAGTCTGAATACTGATTTAAGTAAATCAGTCTAGAGTTTGTATGAGAAAAGTGAATCAAATAGATATTGTGTAATAACGTATTCTGGAATAATTTCCATTAGAAATACTATTCTGAAATAAAAGCCTCTTTATTCCACAGTCATTTGGATGCTGTTGAAGTGGAGGGTTCTGGTCGCATTCCTCAGTGCCAAAAAAAACTTAAAAACCTTACTTTGTAATGTGCAAGAGATGTGAATCGAGAGAAGTGGTTTATTGCTGAAGATCCAAGACAGACTGCAAACATCATTCTTTATTTGCTTGTTAGCAGTTATTTGTCTATACAAATATCAAAATAATGAAAAATGTGCTATATTTTAATAGCTGTGGCTACGTGGAATTGATATTGAGATGCAAACTTACACTTCTCAGTCTTTAATACTGAGCCTAAGCTGCTTCACTTCTAACATACAAAATTAGGACAAGAGAGTCACAGAGATGCACATCCATAACAGGGAACAGCTTAAACTGTCTCCACCAACATAATTAAACTGGTTCTGAAGCTGTGCATAAGGATGGTTGCTGCTGTGTTAGGAAATACCTGGTCTATTCTCACTGCTCCTGACTCACTCTTGCTACTTCCACTGACTTGTTCTTCAACCCTGGACTTCATATCTCAGTCTTCCTGTTTCATAAATATGTACTTAACTGTATGAAATGGTTTAAAATTGCTGTAGGAAAGATATCGCATATAGGACAAGGTAGTCCATATTATAAAATCTTCTCTTAGTAATAGCCTAGCCAAATGTCCTGAGAGTACTATCATTTTTTCTTATTATTACACAGCGGTGTTGGGAGGGAGTAAAGTGTTTCTTATCCCTGCTTATCTCAGCATTTCTCTTTCAATGCTACCTTGAAACAAAACAAAGGTGGCTGTGAGCCCAGGGATAAACGAAGCCAGACACAGACCACGGACAGTAGGTCAAGTCATGTCAAAGATCTGATAATAATAAGTGCAGGAGAGAAGGAAGAGGATTTAACCGGGTCTGAAATACTTTACAGTCTAACGCTAGGCATATATACGTTTATCTCTGCAATGTGAACCACTGGGACCCATGTTCACGTCACCTCTATCCACAGTTTCCTGTTATTGATGTGTTTACGGGGATGGTTTCTGAAAGACACAAACCACCATAGAAATTAGAGAGGAAACAAGAAAAAGGACATGCCCTGTCCTTCCCCATCAGATGATCTTTCCACTGCCATTTTATGGGGATACTGCCTTTCTGTTAATTCACTTATTTTTTCATGAATAGATGTCAAGGAATAGATTTTTGCAGACAACAACATGCTGAATTCATTGAAAAGTGATGCTGTGTAATGCAAAGCCTGTATTTAAAACTGGAAGCCCTAGGCTGTATATGAGGGAGAAATATCTTGCATGTAGGTTTCGGAACAAAGGTACACTCAGTCAGCCCTTGTGCCCCATGACTTCATTTGTCTTCAAAGTCATACAAAATAACAGTCAAAAAGACTACTGCCATCTTTTGCAGTGGCACCAGAACTATTCAGGGAAATGCAATGAAATAATATAATTGTAGTAAAAGACTGGAATATATTGTGCTGGAAAGCTACCAGGTAAAGCCAGGAATGGAAAATCTGAGAGGAAGAGAGAGAGAGGCATATCTTATGCCCTAGTCAGCGTATCATGACAAAAAGCAACATTTAGAGACCAATATAGTTAATCTAAGGTTATTAATCTCTAAGAAGAGATACCACTTATAGAAATAAGAGGGAAGTAAACATGCTTTTGACAAACAACACTAATTTTGAAATCAACAGCAAAACTCTCATTGTCTTCCGTGGGCTTGCATTTCATCCAAAGCGCTCTTCCAAGTCTGCTAATGTGCAAACCACTTGGGCATGCAAAGAATGCTGAATTAGCAGCCTGTATTTTAGCATTACAAAACTTATAGTCTTGCTGAAAGTAGAAGGCAGGTAAGATGAGAGGAAATGGCAAGTAATTTTGGGGGAGGGACTAGTTAGAGGCAAATAAGAAGAGAAGGCAAAGTGGAAGAGGAATACTTCATTATGATTTATGACAATACCATAAGTAGATAAGCAGCTCATGATGAAGAAAAAAAGTGGCTGGCAATACACAAAGTCTTCACTGAGAACAGAAATGTCATGTGTGTATTCAACAGAGCTATTAATGAAAGTATTAGAAGTCAGCACCTACAGTATCCGGTGTTCATGGTTTAAAACTAGTTTATCCATGGTGCTTCTTTCATTACGTCAGATTAGTAAAATGCCAAAGTGACATTTCTCAGATGGCCCCAGCAGAAGCAAGCTTTGTCATATAAACAGTCATCCAATCTCCAGATTAGAAGGTGAAGAGGGTGGTGGAAATTGTGGTGAGCTGCATAGAAAATTGTGGCAAAGTCCACCAGTTTTAAAAGTGGAGTGGGTTTATGTCATCTGCAGGCATCAAAATGCAATCAGATCTTTTCTCAGTCCTTTATCTTCATATGCCTCTTAAACAGCTCATAAATACTAGCCTGTACACGTGGATCCTCTGTGGAGGGCAGGCTTGCAGATGAGGAGGAGGAGTGAAATGAATGCACCTGAGTAATTCACCATAATCTTTGGGATCAGAGAGCTGGCTGTGATGGAGATGCCACAGTTCCCAAACCAAGGGGGAATTCTGCCTCTCACTGCCTCTCAACCAGAGTCAAGTTGGCTGAGAGAGCCAGACCTATTTTGTGTAAACCCACAGTGCTGGCACAGTTTCCTTAATTCTGGATGAAATTTTCCCAGGAAATTTCACTGATGTGGACAAGTTCCCAAAACACAAAGGCCACACATTAAAATACCCTCTGAAAAGTTAAGATTGGGCAAAGAAAGGGAGAATAAAGATGAGACACTCCCATTTGTCCTAAATGTATCCAAGGGTGGCTTTTGGGTTTTTTTGGTTTGGTTTGGAGGTGGATGTTTTTCTGGGAGGGGGAAGGGGACACGGAATGCAATATTCTGTCTGTCCAGAAAAGGCCAACTACAATTCAAGTGGCAAGTAAAAAGACCCTAATCATAGCAGCTGTTTGGATGAACTAAGAACTTCTGTCTTTCCTGAATTTTTTACATCATTACTACGGATAGTTCAGCTCCTCTGATAGGAGCTCTGTAACAGATATAATGCCAGGTTACACTATGTGCAACATTATCTCGGTATGCTCAGAGGAAACAAGAATAGAAAAGGTGTTAAAGCTCCAGTCCCAGCTGGTGCTGTATCTACACTAGCACTCCAATGGTAGCACTATGATAGGAAGGAGAAAGAATTATTGGCATAAAAAGCCCTTTGTCTACATAAACCCTTGGAGAGTTCTGCAATCATGACATTTAGATGTGGTTCTGGAGACAGTCAGCAATGCCAGTTCTGGAATCAGACCATATACCAACAGGCAATAAGTTGCAGAAGCTAGAGACTAGGAGTGGAGTCAGATATGTTTGTTGAGGGGGGGGGGAAGAAAAACTCTCAGCAGCCCCCAAAAGTTAAACTCTAACAGTCTGAAAGATTTAAAAAAAAAGGAAAAGATTCATAGAATGCTAGAAAAAGGCTAAAAGGGAACATGAGATGATGTTTGCTCCATCCCCTTGCCCAGGTGAGAATCACTCCTTCCTGATTCTTGTCTACTTGTACAGTCTGCTCTTTAAGACCCTAAGCACCAGCCTCTCCAGCAATCTTTAGCACTTCACTGTCCCTACTACTGGAGAGGTTTTTGTGGTGTCAAACCTGAATCTTTTCTGCTACAGTTCAAACTCATCATTTCTGCTCCTTTCCTTGGTGGAAGACAAAAACAATACTTTCCTCCGCAGAAATATTTTAAGTGTGTGAACATCATTACAGTGTCTCCCTTCAGTTTTTCTAGTCCCACAGACTATACATACACAGTTCTATCAACCTTGCAGTCAATTTACAATCTAATCCCTTTCATTTAAATGAGCTATAAGTAATTTCAGGTACTACACTGATAAGGTATGCCAGGTTTTTTTCTGATGGTTTTACATTCACATTTTCCCTATTGAAAAATATTACAAGAATAACAAACTCCCTCTCCTTGCAGTTTGGAAGACCCACACAAACAAAAGAGAGAAATGACTAACTGGTTATTCACAAAAAAAAACATGTCAGTTGACTCATTAACTACTGTTGAGATGTTGAAATCCGGGGAAAACTCTTTAAAAGCCTTTTATATAATTTAATTCTTTCAAGTGGGCTTCAGATAGTGACTTCCCAGGTCTCTCATGCACAAGCCTGGACAGCTGTAGCCCTGTTGCCTCCAAGCCTGCCTGTGTTGCAATGGGCAGCCTGGTCGCTGCCAGGCACAGCAGATGGAGGTGTCCTTCCGTGCCCCTTTGACAGTTCAAGCTAGAAATGCCCAGGGCAGCCGCATGAAATTTTGAACTTTGCAGTGGAGCAGAGTCTCTGGGCCATGGGAAAACAATGCTGCCACTGTGGTATTTAAACTGTCTGGGTCTCATACGCTGCTCTTGTACCATATGAATTGCTAAAATCTCCATTTCAGGCCTTTAAGAATCTATTTTTCAAAACCTGTTTTCTCCCTCAGGGTCCATATGCACCAGCACAGCAGAGCAAGTATGTGCGTGGCTTTTTACACTATTTTGTGATTCTGTTTCAAGCATCCTCATTCCCAGCTCTTTACAGGCTGCTTTTGCCACAAATTTTCTGTTTCCCTTTAGAAACAAACATTGAACAACCCAGGTTGGAAAGAACCTCGAAAGATCATCTGGTCCAACCTTTATCAACATTTCCTATTCCTCCCTTTACCATTTATCAGTATTTATCTGCCATTTTGCAAGTTGTCAAACAATTACGCAAATCCTAAAAACTCCCAAAACAAATTCTGAAGGCTTTGTGGCATTTTAAACAGGTAGCAGAAAATTTGTGGTAACATGACTATCTACCACTGTGCAAAAGGCAGTGACAATTCCAACTTTACTGATTGCTGCAGAAAGACTGGCCAAAAAGCTTTCAAGTCCTCCAGCTCCTGGTCCCATTAACCCAGTTGGCAGTCTGTTAACACAGCAGTCAGTTGAAGAACAGCTTCTGTCAAGTGCCAGCGCCTTTGCTACAGTACAGCAATTGTGCTTACCAGCTCTCAAAAATACTTGGCTTTGTAAACAACTGGTTCACTAAATGCCTCTAATTTCTCTATCTGAGTTTGGGCAGAAACACATCTTTGCACACAAACGGTGTGTGTTGGGTTTGTGTGGCGGGGGTTTGTGTAGCGGGGGAGAGGCTACAGGGGTGGCTCCTGTGAGAAGCTGCTAGAAGCTTCCCCGGCTCCAAGTCAGACCTGCTGCTGGCCAAGGCCGAGCCCATCAGCGACAGTGGCAGCGCCTCTGTGACAGCATATTTAAGAAGGGGAAAAAAACTGCTGAAAAACCTGCAGCGGAGAGAGGAGTGGGGTGTGAGAGAAACAGCCATGCACACACTGAGGTCAGTGAAGAAGGCGAGGGAGGAGGTGCGCCGGAGCAGAGATTCCCCTGCAGCCCGTGGTGAGACGGCAGGCTGTCCCCCTGCAGCCCATGGAGGTTCACGGTGGAGCAGAGATTCCCCTGCAGCCCGTGGAGGACCTCACGCTGGAGCAGGTGGCTGGGCCTGAAGTAGGCCATGACTCTGTGGGAGAGCCCACGCTGGAGCAGTTTGCAGAGGACTGCAGTGCGTGGAAAGGACTTGAGATGGAGAAACTCATAGGGAGCTGACCCCTGTGAGAGGGACCCCACGCTGGAGCAGGGGAAGAGTGTGAGGAGTCCTCCCCCCAAGGGGGAAGGAGCAGTAGAAACAACGTGTGATGAACTGAACGCAACCCCCATTCCCCGTCCTCCTGCGCCGCTGTGGGCGGGAGGAGGTAGAGGAATGGGGAGCAAAGCTGAGCCCAGGAAGAAGGGAGGGGTGTGGGGAAGGTGTGTTTTTAAGATATGGTTCTATTTCTCATTATCCTACTCTTATTTGATTGGTAACAAATTAAATTGATTTGTTTTTCCCCAAATCGAGTCTGTTTTGCCCGTGACCACGATTGGTGAGTGATCCCTCCCTGTCCTTGTCTCAACCCATGAGCCTTTCATTGTATTTTCTCCTCCTCATCCCACCAAGGGGGGAGGAGTGAGTGAGTGGCTGTGTGGTGCTTTGTTGCTGGCTGGGCCTAAACCATGACACTGTGTCATCCATCTCACATGACAGGTCAGAGCCTTACATCGTACAGGAGAGGGCTTCATTTGGAAAAAGTCTTTCCCACTGTACTGTGGCCTGGCTAGGGTCACCTTGCAATGAAGTGGTCCAGAGGAATCTCCTCTGTTAATTGCCCCAGCCCCTATTCCTGTCCGACCAGGCCAGGTGACCAGACCTCCTGCAGGCAGTTGATAATCGCTGTTGCTTGATTTTCTTGGTTAGACTCTTCCAATGAAGCACACAGCAGAAGTGACCATGTCTTTACTTGACACATAAGGAAAAACAGTGTTAGGAGATCTTCTGTGTTAATTTAGGGTTTTATGACCTAATACCCTTGTCAGGACCATATCTGAACATATCCTAAGTTCAGCCTAAAGCCCAAACATAAGCCAACAGATGCACAAAAATTTACTTGGATTTAGTTGAACTGAGGTAACTGTCCATACAGACTTGCTACCGAGATAAGATATTTCATAATATTTTTCACTTGTTTCAGATGCAGGGAAGGCCTGATTTAGGCTGAATGGAAACCAAGTTTAAACTGGAGCAGGACAGGAGATCCACAGACAGTGAGACCATAAAACACCAAAAGGCCATGTCATCTGACTGGGCTTACACATTTTCAACAGCAAAATCATATCTTCTAGAAAAGTCACCTGGGATTCATTTGAATACTACAAAAATAGAGAACATTCTACTTCCTCGGGTTGTACTGGGGCTGATCACTCTCTCTATTAAAACATGTGTCTTATTTCTCCATGTCAGCATCCTAAGAAGCCGTGACCTTAGTCCTCCATGTCCTTGCCCACCCCCCGGGGACTCTCCCCACGCTACCCACAGCCCAGGACCCTGTTTCAGCCCCCAGGGCCATCAGGCCCTGCCCCAGTGATGCTGCAGCAGGGCTGGTCTCCAGTTCCCCTCAGCCCTGCCCTGCCCGGACATGGGTCCTGCAGAGCTGGACCCACCTGCAGGCCCACATCCTGGCCCGACCTCAGCCTGTTCCAGTCCTCAGGTAGAAGCCTGATGCCCCAGGCTGCCCCAGTGCCTCCGGCTGCCCTGCTCCTGTCTGGGGGTGGGATGTGCCCTGGCTGCCAGCCCCTGCCCTAACAGACCCCCATGGGGAGCCCTTCTGGCCCTGCAGGGCCCTGACACTGGCAGATTCAAGACAGTAATACTGGGCAATTTTTCCCCAGGAAGATATCCCATGCTAGTTAAATTGCTTCTCTGTTTCTGTTTGATTATCTAAGCATATTGTACTGTTTACTTTTCTCCTTGCAAAGTAATTATATGAGCATACGGCTCAAACTTTTCTGCACCTTCTCCGGTTCTGAAAAGCCTTTTCAAAGCTGTCAATACCCAAGCACACCTCTGCTTTCCTACAAACTATATCTGTAGCAGAAACAGAGATAATATTACCTCTCTGTTCGTCTTCACAGGTAAGAAGCCAAAGGTCTTTTTGGAAACAGCTTCACCCAGAGGCTCATATTTGCCTGTTAGACCAATGTAATAAATGACCACCCTGATGTTCATGTATGCTTGAGTAATGTGGTTTGAAAGCCATATTGTTACTTAAAAAGGTGCGTTTTGCTAGTGGAGACAAGGTCCAGACCTCGATTTTCAAGTCCCTTTTATTCTGATAATGCCTTTGTTAACTTTAATGGTGATGGCCTGAGGCTCCTAGACCTGGCAAACACGACCAGCTTTTCATCTTCATAAAAATGAGCTGAGATCGTTCACTGACTTTTCCATTGTTTATCAACCCTAGTAAATATTTGTGGGTGTCCCTATTCATAAACTATTTCATATTTGCAAAGGAGTCTTTCCAAAAAAAGACAGGGGAAAAAAACGAGGGGAAATATCTGGAATGCCAGGGGTAGCAGCAGCCAGTGCAGTGAATGCAAGGCGACTGTAAAGTTCTCTGTGGTGGGTCCGTTGCGTCTTCCTATCCCGTTCACATTGTCTTTTCCGTATCAAGGGCAACATTGCCAATTAAAACAAAGCCTTTACCTCACAGCTTTATTTGCAAACAGGGTTGATGATTGAAGTTTATTTCTGGAACAGTTTCAAGTAGCCAAGAAACAGACAATCCCAACTGTAGTAGATACTGTTTAAAGGCTCAGAGCCATTTTTTCTTGGTCCTGACCTTCCCATTATGTAAAAGAGAACTGAGCTGTTTCAAGAACGTGCTCTTGTTTAGTATGGAGATTCCTGAGTATGCCATTCATAGTCTTCCAGTCTCTGATGGAGATTTGAAAGCACTGACACTGCCTTTGCTGAGGAAGTATCCAGAGAGTCCCTCAAGTCTACATTCATTTCTAGGGCCTTTTAGCTACAAAAGTGTCATGCTGTAGGTGGAAAGAGACAAAAGAAGTGTTACTCAAAGGTTTGATGTTCAGTTTGGGCCAAAAATCCATAGTAAATGTGAATATTGTTGTTGGGAAATGTCATCTTGATGTATTATTTTTTATGTTTCTTTTGCTTTCATCATTACTGGCCAGATTAGATCTCCCAGAGCATAAAGTGATATACTTCATACAGGTTCTATCCCTCGTGCTGCAGCCTTCATGTTGGCCAGACAAGACCAAGGTACCTGAAGCATAACACCTATATGGCAACAACTCCAAATCTGACCTTGCTGGATATTTTTTTTTTAATAGAAAGTACTTTCTTCTATGCAAAACAGATGCTTTTGCTTCATCTGCTCCAGATTGCGCTTTTTTTTTTTCCAAAAATACTTCAAACAGAACATTTTCAGCTAGTCTCCACACTTTGCAAAAACCATTATGCTTATATTTATTCTTTTCTGGCAAATACAGCTAAACTTTGGGTAAATTTTTCCCCATGCCTTTTGTCTGTGAAAATTTATGTGCCATTTCTTTTAATTTTGAATTTTTTAAAATTCTGCATTCCTATCTATAAGATGGCTCCAATGGGGGGCCTCACAAGAGATTATAAATCTAAATTAGTTATGCCAGTCATTTTAAATCTTGGGTAGTTAAATTATTACTACTAAAATTTGTTTTAATTCATTTTAGTAAAAATTCATCCCATTTATGGAAAACAAAACTGCTAAAACAAAACCAAACAGAATGCGCTAGAAAGACCTTTCAAGAGGCAAGAATAGAAACCATTATTACTTTTTTCCTCTTAATCTTCTGTTGCTCAACAAAGTCCCCACACTGTAAGTATTAGCACACCACTGCTACCAACTGCTTGGTAGTTCAAGTGGTTTAGATTTATGCTACAGATTGAAAGGCCTTACGTTCTTCCTTCTCATATTGTTCAAGTTGGATTCAGCATATTTTTACTAGGTGGAAGTGCTGTTTTCAGCTTGCTTTTACTGAACAAAAAGTAGGAGATCCATGTGAAAAAAAAAAAGTACTCAAAGGATACTGCAAGTGTCAATCTCAGTGCACTCAGAATTAATTACTATCATGTCTTGACCATGGGACCAAACCATGTCCTTCTGTGCATACATGCACAATTACTTGGTTTTACACGACAACACACATGTTGCTTCTCGGAAATCTGGTTTTGTCCACTGCACAGACAGCAGGGCAGAAGAGAACTTATTAAAAACTATATACATATATGTAAATGATATTTTTATATAATATATAATTATTTATATTTTCAAGCACTGCTCTGGGACTCAGAGGAATTGGGTTATCTTTCTGGCACTCCCACAAATGTCCTGTTCAGCAAGGTTGTAATAATGCCAACATCTGAGGATGTCAGAGTAACAGGTTGCATACCAACCTCAACCACAGTATTTCCTGTTTTTTGCAGTCTGTACATGGTACTAATGCTTGGCATTTTTGCATGATTTTAGGGAAGGTGGAAAGGAGGGAGGGATATGGGGAGACAGAATTTTGGCAATAGGTGTGCAAACTCAAATTCAGGAAGGTAAAAATGAGAAGCCCCGCGTCCCACTGCAGGTCAGAATGGGAATAAAGCACATGCATCTTAGTCATCCTGTCCCTTCTCTATTTATGAAACAAATCTAAGTCTCACCTCTAGCTGCATACTCTGTCTACTTGGGAATATAAATTATTGTCACAACTTACGTTAGCTTAATATATTTTGGTTGCTCATGATGAAAGGAGTCCTTTTAAAGAAACCTAGGTAATATTGCTCTTGTTCATTATGTTCTCCTCCAGTCTCTTTCCCAAGATGATAATACTTGTAATAGAACAGTTGTCATTCTGAGTTTTTCATTACTTCCCTTGAGATAGCTGTCAATACAAACAGCCAAAATCATGTAGCAGAAACTGCATTGCTGTTCTCCAAGAGATCCCAAGTTACCAGCATGTGGTTCTCATTTGGAAAGACTGAGAAGGAGCAGTGTTCTTGTAATAGTTCCAAACAAAAAACATTTACTTGAAACTGAAGAGTACAGTGAGAGGTGATGTCCTCAGGAATACTTTTTTTCATTTTAAGCCAGAAGTGGTACAAAAAGATGCATTCATTTGCTAGCCTCAGTACCTGCCAAGATGTAGAGAAAAGTCGCCTCTATGACCTCAATTAACTGAAGAAGCACAACTGAAAACGGGAGCATTTGCATCAGTGCATCATGGTATCAGGTTGAATCCATATCCTGATTGAAAGTGAATTGTATTTAAAGGTTGATAAATTCTAAAGCATTCTTTAAGTTCAATGTTTTCCAGGCTGCTGCCACATACAGCAACATTAAAACTATACTCATCTAATTGCCTTACCTACAGCCATGAAACCACTTACAACCTCCCCTGGTGTCTAAACATGATAAAATCATAATAAATATTACCATTCCAATATGATTGATTGTTTCTATTTGACTTTACTGGTTATACATAAAACATCAGCCATAATTCTGAAACCCCTGCAACATTACTGTTTAGTATAAATGTAAATTCTATTAAATATAACTCTGCTACAGAATATCATACATGCAAGTTTCATGTGCCTAATCCTTTTCTAGAATAACAAATGTACATAGTCTCAGTTAAAAGGATTTTATTGGCCAGCTTCAACATCTGAAAGATTCAGGTCCCAGACCTAACTTATCTTTGGTTTACTCCTAAGTTATAGGACCCAGAAAGCAGAAATGATGTGACAAAGCAAGAAGGCAGAGAAGTTTATACCATAGGTAGCTTACCCTTAATAGAAAAAAATTAGTGGCTACAAAGTCTCTTAAGGAAGTTTGACTAAATCAGAGGAAGTGTAGATCAGGACAGAAATCATGGGTATTAGGTCTAGGACATGCTACTGTCTTAAGCTTATGGCACTGGAGTTTGTGAAAGAGATGATCTTGCTAGACATGATATTATGATTTTCTGATAGCAAAAGACAGAATCAGGGAAATATTTGTGGAGTAAAAAGGAAGATTTATAATACGTGGCAAACAGTTCAGTGTCTTATGAAGAAAAAAGGACTGTCCTGAGCTAAGTAGAAGCAAGCCATATTATTTTTTAAAAGAGCCAAATTTTCTGCTTTAAAAAAATTTGGAAACTCAAAAAAGTCTAACTTTCGTAAAGAAAGTTTGTGTTTCTGAGTAGATGTCTCCTTCGTATTGAACTTAAGTTCAGTTTTAATAAAGTCTTTTAATTAAAAAAAAAATTTAAAAAGATCTGCCTTGAATGACTTAATAATTTTTTTTTCCTTTCTCAGTGAAATTTCCCCCAGTTGTCCCAAATAAGGACAAGAGAGTTTTAAAAAAATCTCAATTTTTTTCCTATAAAAGAAAATTGTTTCCCATGCTGCTTGTCTTCTTCCATGTTTTTATTTTAGTTTGGGTACTTTTTAATTCCTTGATTATTCTGAAAAAGGAAGACTTTCAGCTTGCTCAGAGATCAGAGTTTGAAGTGGCACTGTTGTTATTTTTGTTAGCAATATCATTGATTACTCAACTGATTAATCCCTTTTGGCACTAGTATAGATTATTTCCCAGGGCCATAGCTTGAGGTGGGGAGTCAGAGAAAATCATATATGACAGCAGGCGGGAAACCTGTTTTTCTTGCGTGGAGTTCCTAAAAGTGGGGACAAAAAATATTTCCCAAAAGCTTCCCTGAATGTGCTGAGGCAGGGTGCAGATTCAAGGACATCCCACGCAACTGAGATTGTCTAGTCAACCACCCAGCGTCTAACTTGCAGACATCAGACTTGTAGAGGTTTACGGGGAGTTAGGCACAGACAAGGCAAGCAAGGCAGGCGGTGCGAATTAGAGCAGATCTGTAGGTACTCTGCCTACTCTGTGTTTGAAATAACTAAAACAAAGCTCTAAACACTACAGAACAGCTGTGCAAGAAATGAATGACTTACTTTGAATATGAGAAAGCCCAGAATTTCACCCTTTAGATGGATTCACTACAGTGTTTCTTGGTCACTCAGGTCATTTTGCTGTTCAGGAATGTTATAAACTGTAACGAACATGCTAATAAAACACGTTTTTATTATTGAATTTTCTGTCAGTGTCTCAATGCAATGTACAGCATTGAGATATTTATTATGTTTCTGACACTCCATGAGACAGTGTAAATGCAGTTATCCCGGTGGCATACAAGGATGGGCACAGAAGGCACCTTCAGACTACTAGGCAGGTATTCAGAGGAGAAATCTGGGCAGAAGGAGGAAGAAGTACACATATCTAATTACAGTAATGATAAAAAACCAACCCTCCGCATAGGTTCCACTGGGAGGTAGAATAGGATGGGGTGGGAGTGGCAGCAGGGATTTCTGCCAGAGTGGAAAGCAGAGAGAGGACAATGCTGGCTCACTGCAGGATGCCTGTTTTCCTCCTACCAGTGTTGAATGACTGCCAGGGAAAGAGTATACTCAAGAATATCTCTCCCTCGAGTGCCTGTGTTCCTGACAAGTATGAAATATAGACAGGAGGGCTTGGCTATACCTTCAAAATGTGAAGCGGAACTAGTCAAAAAGCTTGAGTGTAATCTTTCTGCTAGTAAAGGGGATTTTGTCCAACAGTTGTCATGAAAAAATGTCTAGTTATTTTGTTTTGAGGTTTCCAGCAGAAACACAAAATACCAAATTAGGTCTCAAGGACTCCAAAAGTAAAACTTTTTTTTTCTTTTTTTATTTTCTTGCCCAGTAAAATGTTTGAGGTATTTTTTTACCACCTCTTACTTTAGTTTTTCTCTCCAGTGTGATTCCTCCTTTCTTCTGTTCTAATAGTTAAAACAGCAAAAGGGAAAATAATTTAGTTTCCCGTAAGAAAGACTTTTTACATCACCTCCACTCCCAAAAAACTTCAGATTAGAAAAATAATGCTCCATTTTATTATTTGTAACATCTCAAGCAGAGAAAAACAACTCCCTAAGAAGGCAATGCTCTGACTAGAACAAAAGGAGTCAGATTGTCTGACTCTTCCTAATGTGTAGAGAGCCCTCACAGGCTACCGGTGCTGTTGTGCCATTGCCTTGAAGGAGGGACTAGGAAAGCGACTGCAGCCTTTTCCCTCTCTCACACTCTCGCCACCCATGGTGCACGAGTTAAGTTAGGCATCTTCAAAGAGAAAAGGTTCAGACAGAGAGACCATAAATCTATCTGAAATTGTTCCTGTGGTGGTAGATTGTTAGCCTACTGGCACGCCACTGGGTTTGGCTTTGTTTAACAGCTTGGCATTCTACAAAAAAATAAATCAGGCCTTTAATTTAGACACTAACTTTATGCCTTCAAGTTTCAATATTTTCATCCAAGAAGTTAGAATGTACCCATTATTTTTGCAGATCACGTAATCAGATAGTACTAATAACAATACCACCTAATTGGCTTTTCTTTTGGCTAGAGCATATTTCTCTAGTCCTAATGATTATAATAAAATGTGTCGATTGTTACACAAGAAAAGAATTAAAGAACCTTAATACTACAATGGAGTTTTGTTCCTGCGTAGGTATGAAATTACTTATTCTGACACAAGTTTGTGGAGTTGGAGTTCATTGTCATCCCAGTTAAACTAAACCTGCCATAACTTCAGCAGAGCAGTGTTTGCAAGTGACTGGCTTTTCTCCTTTGAGAGCAAACATGGAGCAATATTTCTCTCATACTCAAAAGTCTGGATTCGACTTCCTACGGATCTGGTTTCTGTGGTTGTTGTATCAAACCTGAGTCTGACTGTAGTGAAAAATGTCAAGTTCTGTGCTATATGTAAAGCATAGGTCTCAGATTAGACTGGATGTCTGTTCCTCATGTAAGTTATATTGTATCTCCATAACAACGTAACAATTCTTGGCAGATTAGTAATAAAAAAACCACACTACGCATGAATCCCTCTCTAAATGTGTCCTGGCGAGAAGATCTGGTAGTTAAGAGCAAACACAACAGGAAAAGATTACCATCAGTATAATACCAACACAACTGGCATCTTTTTTGTGAGAAATGTTATGCTCTTCACAGCACAAATGCAAACAAGCTCCTGAGCAGTTAATTTATTTTATTTCCAAAAAATTGTTTTAGCAGATTACAAACAGAACAGCAACAGAAGAATTAGGGCAACTGTTCACGACAAGGTATGGAAAGAAAGTATGGAGATCTTGGAAAGAATCATTTTGTTCATCATCCTTCTGTCCCAACAGAAGAAAGCTAGCATGAAATTTCTTGAAGCTTATTTTGGCTGGGAAAGAATAATTGTTCTGTGCTCTCCATAGGCTGATTATGGTTTCAAATTAATTTTCATGTGTGTACTGCTCCCTAAGCAAATCTATTTACAGGAATTAAGCAAACCACATACAAAATCTATTAATTAGAATTTGTCCAAGAATGAAGGTGATATTTTTTAGCTCCACTTAATTATTGAAATGTATAAAACATAGGCAGGTGGGGAGGAAGTTAAAGTGGACAAAAAAAAGCCAGGCTTCCATTTCATGGTGTCAGACTTATTCTTTGGGCAGATTCCATGCCTACTTATTCTTTGCTTCTGTACAGAATGTAGCTATTCTTTTCACTGAATTCTGCTGAGGTGCTGCATGGCTTAATGTGTTTTAAAATGCATTCAGATTTTCTGATGGCATTGCAGGATGGCATTGCAGAATAGCATGTATTAAACTTCATTTGGAAGTGCATATCAAATACATACTCTCAGCTTACGTGTACTCAACTGCCTTAAGACCAAGCAAAATTTGGGAGTGAGGTGGACCCACCTCTTAGCAGACTCCAGTTAAATTGTGCCAGTTAATGTCATGTCTGAATTTGGTCCACTGTATGCAGAGACCTTCAATACACTCGGCCAATTATATTACAAAATCATAAGAACAGCACCTTGTGTGTAATGCAGAACAGACCCACGCTTTCCATCTTGCGGGATGCTAAGCCAGGCCATCAAATTTTGTTTGAGGTCAGGCCAGACCCACCTAACACAGATAAACAGGTCTCACTATGAATTACACCTGGTTCTCCCTTTCCTCTGGGTCAAGCTTGTTGCCCTTCTACTCTTAAACCTGGCCACTTTGTGGGATAAATTGTCCTTAGTGCTAGGTGATGGAATGAAGCTTGGAAAAGAAAAGGAGAGACAAAAGTATGATTTATTTGTAGCAAGAAAACCATCATTAGGCAACTGAAGCACTAAAGTAGGTTTATTCCACAGTGTTATAAAATACTCAGCTTTGGAGCCCAAATTGACATGTCCTTGTCCAGGTGACAAATCTCATGCCATGAATTGACTTGAAATTGCTACTTCTGTCTAGCCTCCTTTCCTTCTCTAGCAAAGTGTCTTCTCAGATAGTCCTTACTGAAGGGACAAACATAAGGTGCAGATGTTCTCATTTAAGAGAAATGACTAATTGCTATGGAGAGGCTTCTCTCTCCACTGGAACGAGCGTGTTGCTAGAACCGGTACCAGGCATAGGATCTATCCTTAGCAGTCATGGAGGGTTGAGATTTCTTCTTCACAAACTGGATTAGATACAGAAGAGTGATCACGCACTCCAATTAAAACTAAAGCAAACCTAGCTCAGCAGGAGGTAAATCATGGTAAGGCTTAGCTGAATAACTGAGTTCTGCTGCCTTCCAGTGTGTAGAAGACAATGGATCATGTCAAGTGAAAAAGTTTCTCATGTCACTGGCTCAGTACCTTTAACCAAAACTATAGTGGCATTGGGTGAATGTTTCTTAGAACTTAGCTGAGCAGATTCTCTTCACTCTGGTTTGACATCTTGTCAGCTAGTAGGAAAGGTAACTGTGGCAGTGATGTTCTGGAAATGCTATTATAGTCTAAATGCTCATTGATTTTTCAGGTCTGTGGGATGGTAGGAAAACAGTCATTTCCACTAGCCTAACAAGATGTGAGAAGAGATTGTTATCTAGAACTGTTTACAGATTAATGTACCAGAAGTAAACATGGAAGCTGCTTGTGAGGTGCTGTAGCTGAAGCACAAAAACACCACATCCAGCCAACTCCCTGATGAGTTCATTTCATAATTAACACAGGCAGGATTAGAAGCTAGATCTCACTCCCACTGAAACCAGTGATCATTTTCTCTACTGAGCAAGACAATTAGCACAACATTAAGGCACTTAGCGCACAAGCTGAAACTAAGTTTTCTACAGGGCCAGGTGGAAGAGCTATGTTTAAGTCCTCATTAAACCCTTATGGATTCTCATGAGATCAAAGTTTTTCATTTAACTCCTGTCAGTCCTGAAATCCTTAAGCCTCAGACAGAGAATCATTCTGACTCTCCTGGGTGTAACACAGCATAAATTTGTAGATGTGAACAAAAGACTTGGCTCCATGAACATTAGGAAAGTTAGGTATCTCGTGCTCCTCATGTAATTCTTCACAGTATGACAGTAACAACATAAAGCTGCTGAGGTGGCCAAAGCCTCTCCAAGGAAGCCCTGTGCCATGGCTCCACTGTTGCCATGGGAGGGGAATGGGATATTCCATCAAACGGCTGGATATAAGGATGTCCCTTCAGGTGATATATGTAGAAGTACACATCTAGGACACACTCATCTTTGGAGTTTTAACAGCGAAGAAACACATACTAGTGACAGTTTCTCTATTTTTAAGGGTAAAAAAAGAGAAACACGAAGGCTTCAAAATAACCGTGCAAGAGGTTTGTAGATGTTGCATTGAACAAAGCCAGGAAGGAATGTTTTACTAACCTAAACTGATCATTGTATGTCAGATGATGGGGAAGGAAAAAAGAACAGAAGAGAAACTTTTTGATTTTTCTTTTTTAGTTGAAAGTTAAGACATTGTATGTTAATATTGGTTAGCAAAAATATGTAGCCACTTGAACAGGATATGATTGCTCCTAGCTAAAGACCAATAATAAAGTTTTTCTTGAGAACAATACAGTTCTTCCAGAGTTGCTAAGTAATCATTACAAACACGTCTGCAATTCTGATGTTTTAAAATAATAAGATCCTAAGCAGCTTGAACACAGACTGAATTCTGAAGAACTGCTGTGTTACTGTCCCCCTACAGCACTAACAATAGTAAGCTCGGATATAGTGCACAAGCCAGCTCTCATTTATTAGTCCTGTTTGGGAAATTATGCTTAATATTAATAAATGAAACAATAATCTAAACCACAACAGACTTCTGGTTTCATTTTACACAATAAAAATCCTTTGTGAGCTAGTGATAGTATATTTTATAGACACTGGGACAGCAGTGGGGGGACAGATGCTTCATCTGGAGGAAAGCTTTGAAAGATGCTATTATCAGCACTCTCTGGCTAGCTGAGCTTTGATATTTTGCTATAAAATCAATCAGTGAATGCAAGTTTTGCTTTGGGACAAAGAATTCATATTTGTGGTGCTAGGCACCACAAGAAGAGACTTGATTTTTTTAAAGAGTACTCAATCATGCCTTTTGTAGAAATGGTTAGAAAACGTGCACATCACAGCATGTCTTTAGAGAGTTGTTTTAAAGTGTCTAAGTTTGAAACTCTTTTTTGCCAGGTCTCCTAAGCAAGTGTGATGTGTTTATGTGTATTCCTAATAAATTTTGAACTCCTCAGACAATTTCAGGACAAAGGAGTGAAGATCTTCAAGATATTGTTTCCAAAAGTCTCTTTAAAGTTGTATCTTATTAGATACCAGGCAATTCAATCACACATGTCAAACCATCAGAAATCAAGCCCTATCCACTGCTCATAGAAATACTCATGTTTTTTTTATAAGCCTCCTTCCAGTACTTACCTGGTTCTATGTCTATATAATTAGCTTCATGAAACTTGTTTAAACTTCTCCATCAAATGTCAGGACCTCTTTGCATTCCTGGGAAATGCATAAACAAGTTAATGTAAGATGTGGGGTGAGATTCCCAGCTAGACACACATGGGTGAGTCCAGATGTAGGATCTTGGCTGTTTAAATCTGCAAGCCCTTCCCAGAGTGTCTCGCTTAGCAAGTGCTTCAGTAAATTCCTGTTTGGTTTGCTGAGTTGCAGTGATGGGTAGCTCTCAGTAGGGTCCAGGGCAACTTCGACTGCTTACAGACAGGAGAGCAGGGGAAAAAGCAAAGTTTCTTTGGCCAACTCCATCTCTGTTGGTCAGTGGGTCCCAGGCCAGTCTCTCAAAGCTTTCATCCCAACACAGTTACATGTTATTGTGCAAAGGCAGATAAAATGAGAAGCAAACCTAAGATTCACAGTAGTGCTCGAAACAACAATGGCTAGTGTTTGTTTTTCCCACTTCTAGCTTTCAGCTGACAAGAAAAAAAGTGCCATTGGGCTTTGGTAACAACCAAATGGCACAATATTGTGCAAACTTTTAATCTTTATTCACTTTAAAGAGAGGAAGAAACAAGCATGAAATCTAAAGTAGCATACCTGAAACTAAACATTGGAGCCAGTATTTCCCTCTGGAAAACAAACATCAGTACAGTTTGGCAGATCCAAGTCCTACAAGTTAATCTCACCTCTAATTAAAAGTTATGTTGAAGAGTTCATTTTAAATGAGTGGCATTAAAGGTACTTTACCTTTCTTCCTCTGTATTACTTGTCTATTTTGAAATTCACAAGCTGTGAAAGCCAAGAAGGACGACATAATCCACAGTCTGACTTCCTGCCATAGGGATCTACATAGACCCTCGCTCAGTCACTACTGCTCCAGGCTCAGCATTCTGGCTGAGTCAGTGAATATCTCCAGGGATACACCAACCTTGATTTAAGAAGTGAAATTCTGTCCCCACAGAACCATATGGAAAGTCTTCCCCACATCCTGCCTATATAATTACTACCTAAACATTTGGCTATGAAAAACTTCTAGCAAATGTGAAGAAATACAGAGGAACCTGGTGATACTTGCTTTGCACATCTCTGTGTTTGGGATCTGCAGCAATGTTATTTGATGAAGTGGTTGGTCTCTAGAGCTCTGAGTAATTCTTCATTTCATTACATGTGACCAGAGATAGGTTCAAAATGACATACAAACACACTGTAATCTAGGCAATCAGCAGCGCTGCTACAGATACCAAAACACAAACCAGCAAATTTACCAGGCTGCAGTATCAGTTAATTTGCAAACTGGGAGAGATCAGATTTTCCAGTAGACCTCATGACAGAACTGATTCTTTTCCATGGTGCAAGAATAAGCATTAGCAGATGAAAATGAGTTGTAGTGGATTCATGTGTAGTATTATCCATACTACCAGTATTCTCTGTCACAGTGGTAGTCTCAAACTGTGAATGGTATCTGCTCATGGTCCATGGACTGTTTCTAAGAAATCCATGAAACATAGTCAAGAAATGTCTACTGTCAGTACCTTGTATTGATTCAACCAGAGAAAGCATGTCCTTTGAAAAAAATTAGAAGATTTACAAACTGAAAAAGGTTAGAACTACTATTTTAGGAGTCTGTTGTCCTGTTCCCTGCATTAGCAAATTAATAGGACAGTTGACCCCTGAAAGAGAAGACAAGATGAGACAAATGGAAAAGAAATCGATGTAGACTAACAAAGAAACTTCAAAAATACCCACATAAAAGGATTATGAAGAAATAACATTTGTCCTAAGAATGTTAGTCCAACAATGGTTAGACTCCAATCTAGTGAATCCCCTGTGTAGTGTTGGAAGTGTTGGACTTTATACTATGTCCCATGCTTAGTGGCCATAGTGACCGTAGTAGGTGGGAGTTTCTATACATTTGGAAATGTAGATTATAGCCTTCAATTAGGAGGACAATAGATTAGCACTGAGGGTGTCAGTCCATTGCCCAGAGCAATAGAATTGGCAGGTGTAACTTCTAAACCTGCAAAGAAAATGCATTTTCACTGCAATGCCTCTGCTTCACTTATCTTTTTCCATGTGTTGCTTACACTTATAATCCTGTTCGAAATAATTTCTAGTGTTTTGCACAACATCTCAGGTTTCACCCCAGTTCATGACCTGGAACGTTACCTAGAACTTGCTGTTATACATCTTGTCTTTTAGTTGTTCCCAGACCACAAGAGGAAAATATAACCAAACATGAATCTCCTATGTGATGTATGTGCCTGTCAGGCAGACAAACAAACAAAACTTGCTTCAAGTCAACAGAAACATAAGTTAATGATCCTTCATTTTTATTTTCTGGAAATATTTTTTTCTGTCTTCTGGTGGCCAACACTTTGTCAAACCTGACCAGAACTCATACATAGCTTTTTGGGGGCAAGTTTTCTATTCACCACAAACTTCACCACAACTCTATGCAGTCAAAAAGCTTTATGGTAAGCCTTCAGTCTCTCTACTTTTGCTAAGAATTTCAGCATGAAACTGTTTTCAGAGTAACTAAATACATTAAATCTGAAAATTGTTATAAAACAACCCATATCAATATTTTTTTCTTCAAAATCAGTGCCCAACGCCTTCTAGAACACATGCAACCCAGTTTGTGATGCAAACTGCAGATTTGCCATGCTCCTGGAAACAGATGTGTGTATAGCCTGGGCTGCCAACCTTCTTGTGTTACTGGAAACAGGTTCTCAGAAGACTTGTACAAGGATAGTGAAACTCAACTAGGATATAAGAACTGCGTATAACTACTGTGGCTCTATTCAGCAGGACAGATTTTATCCACTATTAGAAACAGTGGATAAACCTAATTTGCTGATTGACCCTTAAATTTTAGATTATGCACTTGATCCTAACTCAACTTTCTTAAGAACCCTCATTCCAGAACTTACAATTTGCTGACTTTTCACAATACATGGATCAACATTTTTTCCTTCTGATGATGGCCTGAACTATTACATCAGTACAGATGACTGGATTACACATTAGACACTTTGATCATAGTTTCACCCATGAGCAAAAATAAAATTAAACTTAAAAAAATATATCTGGTCCATAAAACCAGCATTGCCTTGTTCTTGAAATCCTTATCTTGGATTCACCTACTCCTCATTACTCAGAAAGTCAGCCAATGAGCATAGATACATTCCTTTGCATCTGGGGCCAACTATGCCCTTGTCTGAGGTCTTAGCATGAATTAAAGTTGAACTAATGGTTGCCCTAACTGAGTGCTGGCAAACGACCATTTCTCCTCCCTGCTCATGGAAACCAGTCCTTGCGCACTTCTGCAATACAGAGTAGGTCCCATCTGTTTCATCTACTTGTTCATGCCCGTACTTATTAAGCCTGATGGAAAGGCTGCTCTGAGCCTGGCACTGTTTGTAGGGATGGCTCATGCTGGGGCTTGTCTGGAGTCTCGCTCAGTGTCTGAGCCCACAGAGCCATGATCTGAAGCGACGGTGCTGGAGCCCTGCTTTGAAATGGACCCAAGTACCACATGTAAACCTGGCATCTAACCAGATGTGCATTTATCCCATCTAGCAGCACCCTCCTGACAGGTTTTTAAGGCAAAGAGCATGAGGAGGAGCTCCACAGTGAATGGAGTATCACAGAGTAACACACTTAATGCACTGTAGGCTGAGGGAGAAGGGGAAATGGTAGCAGCACTTTGCAAACAGGTTAGCTCACAGCCTGCACTCGTTGCACTGTCAGCCTCTGGTTCCAGGGAACTGGGTATACTTGTATTTCAGAGCACTTTAACTCACCACCTGTGAGAGCATTTGTATGTTGACTCTCACAGGAATCAGACGTGATAAAGTGATGCTTCCATTCCCCTCTCAACTCTGGCTTATTCTAAACCCACACCGTGCTCATTAGACTCTGTATTGGGTTTGCATGGCAAGGTTTTGGTAGCAGGGGGGCTACAGGGGTGGCTTCTGTGAGAACCTGCTAGAAGCTCCCCCTACGTCCAATAAAGTCAATGCCAGTGGGTTCCAGGACGGACCTGCCACTGGCCAAGGCCGAACCCATCAGCAACAGTGGTAGCGCCTCTGGGATAACATATTTAAGAAAGGGAAAAGAAGTTACAGGGGGGTAGCAGTATCAGCCAGAGAGAGAGGAGTGAGAATATGTGAGAGGAACAACTCCGCAGACACCAAGGTCAGTGAAGAAGGAGGGGGAGGAGGTGCTCCAGGTGCCAGAGCAAAGATTCCCCTGCAGCCCGTGGGGAAGACCATGGTGAGGCAGGCTGTCCTCCTGCAGCCCATGGAGGTCCACGGTGGAGCAGATATCCACCTGCAGCCCGTGGAGGACCCCACGCCGGAGCAGGTGGATGCCTGAAGGAGGCTGTGACCCCGTGGGAAGCCCATGCTGGAGCAGGCTCCCTGGCAGGACCTGTGGACCTGCGGACCCATGGAGAGAGGAGCCCACGCTGAAGCAGGTTTGCTGGCAGGACTTGTGACCCCACGGGGGACCCACGCTGGAGCAGTCTGTTCCTGAAGGACTGCACCCTGTGGAAGGGACCCATGCTGGAGCAGTTTGTGAAGAACTGCAGCCCATGGGAAGGACTCACTTTGGAGAAGTCTGCTGAGGACTGTCTCCCGTGGGAGGGACCCCACGCTGGAGCAGGGGGAAGACTGTGAGGAGTCCTCCCCCTGAGGAGGAAGGAGCGGCAGAAACAACGTGTGATGAACTGACCACAACCCCCATTCCCCGTCCCCCTGCGCCGCTCAGGGGGGAGGAGGTAGAGAAAATTTGGAGTAAAGTTAAGCCTGGGAAGAAGGGAGGGGTGGGGGGAAGGTGTTTTTAAGATTTGGTTTTATTTCTCATTATCCTGTTCTGATTTGACTAGTAATAAATCAAACTAATTTTTCCCCAAGTCAAGTCTGTTTTGCCTGTGACAGTAATTGCTGAGTGCTCTCCCTGTCCTTATCTCGACCCACGAGCCTTTCGTTTTATTTTCTCTCCCCTGTCCAGTTGAGGAGGGGGAGTGATAGAGCAGCTTTGGTGGGCACCTGGCATCCAGCCAGGGTCAACCCACCACAGAGTCCCAGGCTCTGGTCTTGAACACTGGCTTAATGTTCCCAGGGAACCAGAGCACAGCTGGTCTGCACAGCATTTCAGAGAAAGGTAGGGATCTTTATGTGGGAACAGAAATCTGCCTGCATGTTAGGTTGTCTGAATAAACATAGGTTTTGCTATTAACCACAGCACTGAGTGTTTATTGGAGGCAATTCACAAAGGATATTAGACAGAGGGCATTATCTTTATATGCAGAAACATCTGTATGCATTTTCCTGTAGCAAATGTATCATACTTCACTATCTATTAAATGTTGTTCTTAAAAAACTGAGCCGAAAGTTCACCAAAAGGCAAGCTTAAGAATAGCACAAGAAGGCATTTTACAAGTTTCCACATGTAGTTTTGCCTTTGCACTTCCACCTGGATCATTTGTATTCCACTCCTTGCTATCTTCGAAACAAAGGCTGTCAGCCACATCCAATTATCTCATAGTTTTGTGATATACTACAACCACACGGGGGTTAGGATGAAAATAGTCAACTCCCTTATATTTCTGGCAGACACTCAAGCAATGGGAGACTCTTTTGTGAAATCCTGTAGCATGACAGAACCATGTAGTAGATCAGGAGGAGCTGAATTTTGCTTATGGTAATGTGTGTAAAAGATGATAAACTTTAATAAACCTTGTGATACAATGAATTCCCTGGCAAAATTTAATTTTGCTTTTCCTAAAATAGATGGATCTTTTTGTTTTCATTGTTTCTTATTTAAAAAGTAGCGATTAATAGAATTATGATGGAAGCTAAATATAATCTAAATGCATGAAGAGCGAAATGTGAAAATACCATTAGCAAAGCATTGTCACCAATATACTGATGCTGCATGATCTGTCCTGTTAGGTCTCTCTCAACCGTGTTTTCTATTGTCCAGAAGAAGACTGGCAACGCTATTCAATATAGAGAGCAATTGGTACAAGTGTGGTGCTTCATGGTGTGAAAGACTGTTTCAAACCCACAAAAAAAAAACCCCAAGATAAAATAATAAAATAAAAGATACACTAACAGTTGCAATCAACCAAGGCTGCTAAAGTACCCATTACTGGCTTCTCCCCTGAGACAAGGCCTATATACTAACAATACAAACTAAAGCAAGACCTATAAGGGAAAATATCTCTGAAACTTACTGTTTCATTTCTATGGCTCAGGCCATAATGAACAATTTCTTAAGCAAAATCCATCAAAAGTGATGCTGAAAATTAAAAGAAAAAGGGGGGGGGACGACGACACACGACAGGATATGTGATGATTGAGTCTCTATGCTCCAGTATTCATTTATGTGTTTAGCTTCTAGTTAAAAGCAATGCTCAATGCTTCTGACTAAACAGCCGTGGCATTTGGACCATCTCTTCACAGAGACGCCTGGCTCATACTGGTGCCTTGATCCCTGTTTCTCACTGTGAAGAGGATGGTGAGCCCTGGGAAGTTGTATGTCATAGATTTCAGGAGATAATGAACGTTTCTTTCTATTTTAAAAAGGTAAAATGGAGCAGAGAATCTAGAGTTTAAAACAATCTTTTTTTCACACACACACATCCCCTGCGTGCACTGCAAGCAACCAGTAAATCTGTGCCAGTTGTCATTTTCTTGCATTTTAAAGCTGTACTGCCTGGCTTAACGTGAAAGCCTTCCAGGCAGAAATTGTCCTGAGAACCACAACATGGACTGGCTATCTGCTTACTGCCAGGACGTCGGTTCTGGACAGGTAAAAGTCTCTGGGCTTTAAGTGGCGCAGCAGGCACTGGTTGTAAGACAGGTTGGCTGGCCACACTCAGGGTCAGCTCTCCCCCATCCTCCTCCAAGCTGTGTGTGGGCATGTAGCTGGCTCTCTCCCTCTCTCCCAGCTGCGCCCAGGTGAAGCCCCTTCCCAGCCTCTCCTGAGAGCCGTCCCAGCCTATGTCAGTTTGCTGTTTGCATTAGGACAGCATGTGATGAACTTGTTCCTTTACCTTCTCTACTGCACCACTGAAAATCTGAGGCATGAGGCATTTCTTGTCATTAGCTATTTTCCAGGTCATTTTCCTGATGACTATTCAAGGCTAATGAAGTCAAACTTCCTGTCATCAGGTCATCGCAGCATTTGTTACCTTGAAAATAGTTCTAGTCTGAACCTGTGATATTTTCTGTAGGCTCCAAGGTTTTCTTGAACATATTTCTTGCACTCTGTTTCTCTACTTTTTTCTCTCTCACATACAGATATAAACCTTTAGATTAATGATTAAAGATTTTGGGAAGTATTTAGATAATTAGTTTTTAGCCACCCCAAGACTGAACATAAATGTAACCACAAAAAAAGACAATGAGAAGCCAGCACTCTCTTGTAATCCTTCGCATCAATGTGTTGATTAAAGAAAATGTCGAACTGTAGGGTATCAGCCAAGCCTGTAGAGGATCTATTGGTACAACAAATGAAATAAAAAACTAAAAAAAAAAAAAAATCTAATTACACTTTGCTTGCATCTTTACTGAATAAGAAATACAAAAGGAAATTCATCTTTGTTGTGGTTCAGATTTCCTCATCCTGCTCAAATCTGCTCTTAATTTAGAAATATGCTGGTTTCTGCTTTCACATTTTCATTAAATGTTGCTTAGACTTCCTGGATCTAAAGGAAGCCTTGGGACTGGCCATGAAAACAAATGTCTCTCGGAACAAAGTGCTGGAGCCCCTGGGATACAGAGGACCAAATTCAGACCTTAAGCATGGACATGGAAGCAATCCAAGGGCAGGCTGGACCTCTTGTATTGGTCAGAAAGTGACGCTGTGTGAGAGAGACGCTGTGCCCAGGAAAAGGAAATTTGGGGTCTCCTTTTCACCTGCGTCCCTTCAGTTCTTTTTCTCTCCTGGGTCCCTCAGACTTCTCCTCCTTATGGAAGTCTTATGGGCAGTTCTGTTTCTTTCTGTCTTTACCATTTCTATCCTTGCTTTGTTTCCATTCCTCTCTCCTCTGTCATTCCTGCCCTTTTACCCTCTCCTCCCATTTCTACCTGCTCCCTCTCCTTCCTTACTTGTTCTGTCTCTTTGTCTCCTCCTCCTTCGCTCCCACATGTGGCTTTAGCACAGAGCTCTGGCCACCCTCTTCAGTTCCCCTGTGGTCTCTCCATGATCCTCTTTTCATTCCTCTCCTCTCTCTGTTCCCCTGCTTCATTTTTTCTTCTCTCTCTCTTTTTTAATTAGTCTTTTTTAAACCTCATATTCCTTTTTTTTCTTCCACTTCAGCACCTTATCCTTCATATATTTTGTCTTGCAAAATATTCCTTGAAACTTATATAATGCAGCAATAATACAATTCAGGCTCCTGGGATAACAGCAAAAGATGGGCTAGAGAACAAGCTCCCTCCCTCAATGCTGAGCATTCGACACAAAGAAATACACTACAGACTGAGAGAAGCACACCTCCCATCTGCAGAGCATTAAAGAGCTGATGTGTGCAGACACTGCTCTATCATATGGTGCTGAGCAGAAAGAGGAATTGTTAGGCGGGAGTTAACTGAGCACATGCATCTGTTGAGGGGTCAGTATTTCTCAAATACTCCTTAGCTGAGACTCACATTGACTCCCACTCGGTTGACGCATGACATTCTGTCACTCTGAGTACGGATTTGATGGATTAAGAAGCAAGAAGTTAGGGTTTGTCATTGATGATACAGGGCAGGAGTTTTCAGTGGATCATAGACCACCAGGGTAAAAAATCTGAGCTATGGAGTAATATCCTGTAATATACAGTATCTGTCATCGTGGTTTTTCTTGTGTTCTTTGTTCGGGGTCTTGGTCCCACTGATATCCCAGCCTGGGGTCTCAGAAGACTGAACCCAAGCTGTGGGTTCAGGAAGACTACCTGGGGAGCTACACACCAACAAAGCTAGAGCTGCTCCTCAGGTAGTGGTCAAAGTGGGGTTTGGCACGCATCAGCCTTTGAGTGAAATGACTGGTAAAAGAGATATGCTAGGATATTATTTTAGGTTTGACGGTGTTTGCATTCAGTCCCATGGCAGGCTTGTTTTGCAAGCTGGAAAAGTGCCCTATGTATTTCTACAGGTCACTAATTCACGCTGCTTCAACTGTGCTGCATAGATACAAACTAGTATAAATACCCTTACCCATATTGTGGTTTTCTTCATGTTCTGTGTGCATACAGTGCTAAATTCATCAGTTCATCAAGCTCCAGTCCTGTTAAACGAAAATGTAGCATTTCTTTGCCTCATACAGGGATAGCAAGATACTCAACGACTGTAAAATGAGACTCAGATGAAGTATGACAAATTAAAGTTCGGAAACCTGACTTCTTTCAAACAACTTTTTTAAAAAAGTTGAGGGAGAGCAAGAATGCTGCTACCTTTCACAATATCTAATTTTGGGATAAAATTGGTGTCAAAATGCCTCTTTTCAGTGTTGACACTTCATGCTTTTTAGATAAAGGAAAAGAAGTTTCAACAGAAAAATAACCACTAAACCAAAAAATACTCTTAAAAGTGAAATTTCATGGAAACCTTCAATCACATGAAATCGGTCAGTCACGGTTTAGTGAAAACAATGTTTCTCAATGGAAACTTCATTCACCACTTTTTTTTTTTATTATTATTTTTTTTTCCCTGACTGACTACTTAGAACAGATATAGGCATCTTCATGAATGTTGTTCAGGTACTGAGTGAGCTTTATAAATCTTTATAAACTTTTATTTGTGGTGTAACACAAAATTGCAGCCTTCCACCTACAATCTCATAGACTGTGCTAATCTTTTATGAGTGATTTTCTTCGTAAAGTACCCATTTAGCCAAGAATGGATTCCATGCCTGTACAAAGAAGAATTCTGTATTTGATAAGAAGCAAGCAATCCTATGCATTGAATTGATGTCAAGAGTGAAGAGAGTCTCTGGGGAAAGGATGCCTCAGATGACTGTATTTTATGGAACAGATTGTTCACATGCACAGAATGGACTCTCATTTCACTATCTTCCCTTCCAATAGGCTTTGTATTCCAGCAGTGACATTAGCCAGAGGAAAAAGTGTATGACGAAATAGAGAAAGTGAACGTAGGAAAGGCAAAATATTGCATATATTTCTATTGCTAACCTAGATAAAAAATCTCTCCCTGTCACCCCCCTCATTGGATGTTCTAGAGGAATGTGTTGTTCTGAATGTTTTCCACATGAGCTTTTGTTTAAAGAAAAAAATAACATGTATTATTTATGCTTTTTAAACAAAGGGCATATTTTCACTTATAAAACTTGAACTGAAACAATTAAATGGGACAAAGAGTACAGTTTGTATCAGTAATTTACTATAATTATGTTAATGTTTCAGACCAATAAATGTAGTTGGTTGCTATTTAATGTCAAAGTAATTACTCCAAAATGACATCAATTTGCCATCCTAAAGAAAACAAAAGTAATAAACCTTTCACTTTCTGCATTAAAGACTTTCACACTAGTTTCTATAACCTAGTTATATAATATGCTAGGGTAAATATTTAAAAGGGACAACTAAATTATCTTTGCCAGGGAAGATTTCTTAACCTCTATTAATCCATCTTTTATTACTACTGTAAAAGGAAAATATTAATTAAATATATCAAATCTTGGACACAGTTAAATGTCTTCAATGATGCAAGCTATATTTTTGTTTCTCCTTTCAGCTTTCTAGGAATGTCTGCTTTCTCCATTGGCTTATGGCACTTATGAAGGGCTAAAGCCTGGTCCAAATGAGAAAAGTACAGTGTATGCCTTGATTTATATGCAGTGAGTATCTAGTTTAAGTCTTCTCCCTTACGCTCATATGAACTGATGCTTTTTTGCTCTCTTATTATCTGAAACAACATTAGCAAGAAAAATTGTCATTTCAAGCAATCATGTAGGTCCAAGTTCTGCAAAATGAGTATCTGAAAGCTAGGCATTTTGTTAGACTGGAAGAAGACTGAGAATTAAGTGATTTTGGTAAAACTGGAACTATGAGGTTGGCCTACTTCTAGGGCTGGGAACAAGATGAGAAAGTAATCCAAAGTGTGGACAAAACATGGAACATTTCTCACTGTGTGGCCTGTTGACTAATGAACATTGTAACAGGCTGGACAAATCATTGAACACATACACATTTTTAAAACTTAACAGTCTTCTACTTAAAACTTCATAAAAGCTCTAAATAAATCTGTTCAGCAATAGCTGGAACTAGAACAAATATTGGTCGACGACAAGCAGAATATAAGTTGTGCTTTCAATAAGAAGAGAATTAAAATTGAAACTAAATTGTTGCACATGGAATAGGATAAAAACTAGAACTAATTAATTACTGTGGAACTAAATAAACACTGGTACTGTAGTGTGAGCCTAAGGGCCTATTCACATGGATTCCTTTTTGGTACCAAGGCTGTGCTTGGTTACAACTAGAAGGGCCAAGAATTATCCGAGTTTAACTATCCTGTGGATATATGGGAGATACGGGAACCCAAGGTGAATTTAGCAGGCTTTCAGGGATCTGGACTCTTAATTGGAACTATGAGAACTCAGTACTGCTTAGAGCTAAGTGGTGTAATGGCTGGAAATTGAAATGAACCTTAAATGTGATGACATGAAAATGTGTACAAAGATGAAATATCTCATGTTTCAGTCATTGTAGAGTCATTAAATGACTCTATGTTGTAGAAGTCTTTGGATACCTAAGAGAATGCCTATAGCATTTATTTGTGTTTTGATAAGCATTTAAGGTTACTCGTTACAGAATCAAGTGGCTAGTCCAAATTTGCCTCCCCACATGCCCTCCCAGTTTAAATGGGCTGCCATTTCAAACCATGGACATGGCAAAATATTTGATTGCCTACATTTATATTGTCTCCGAAGGCCACAGTGATGGAATTAGATGCTTCTTACAAAATGTTGCTATTAACCATACTGTGCCCACCTAACCAAGTGCTGAGTATTCTCAGGGTTTGTCTCTCTCTCCTCATTGTTTCCAGTTAGGTTGAAAGTTGACCAGCAGCTCACACTCAAACTGAGAGGAAAAGGTGTGATCTCTATCTATCTAAAAGAAGAGGCAAGAGACCAAGCTGAATCTATATGGAGATAGTAGCAACAAAGGATCTGGCCTCAAAATCACTATTTTGAGAAAGCAATGGTATGAATAGGGCATGAATGACCTTAGGAGAGAATTCAATAAAGGGGCCAGGGAAGGAAAGAAGATGGACACAATGTGAGGTCGTAAGGTTTCTTATAAACTCAGCGCAGTGGTGTGTTGTCACCACTGTGTGTACCTGGTTCCAAACATGGTTATCTGTGTTGCAGAAGAAAACCCACCAGCATAGTTTGATAACATACTGATCTTTAATCTATAAAGAAGATTAAATTCAAAGTTTAACAGTATAAAAGAATAACAAATACTTTTTGTAACAAAAATACAAGATAACACATAGCTGCATCTTGGTTCCTCCTGCTGCCAAAGCTTAGAGTACACAATTTCTGGGGTACAATTCCACTGCATACAGTGTTTCCTATCACTTCAGCATATGTTGACATTGAAACGAAACATATTTATTTGCAAGAAAGCTTTTCCAGGTACAAGCTCAAGCCAGGGTGCTATTATGATTAGCTAGTCACATGTCAGATCCCACAAGTTATTTAAACAAACCAGAATGAAATCACTGCTTGTTGCAACATTCCTGCCTTTTCATGTCAGCTCCTAGATGCCAGCAGTCCATCTACCACTGCATCGATCAACCCAGCTGCATGTAACTCACAGTTGTTCAAGACCTGAACCTTTTTTACTTGGGTCCCCTGCTCTAAATTCACATCCGCAAGTTCTTATTCCCCTCAGGCACACATACAAAAAAGCACTGGGGGGAAAAAATGACAGAGAAGGTATGAAAACTTGTGGGAACTTTCAGACAGCAAGGAAAAAGCCTCAGGCAGGGGCGATGTGAGTAGCCCCTCCTGACGGCAACTGTTCATAATTTGTTCAGCTTTACCTCTAGTGGACCCTGAGGCAAACCAAAGAGTTGATGGGGGCAGCCAGGTGTAGGGAAAGAAAAGGTTGAACAATCTGTTTAGCCTTCCCTGTCTCTTTATAGTTAGATTTACAATTCTGACCCATATAAACTCTGCTCCTGCTTTGCACTGACCAAAGAAACATGCTTTTAGGCCCAGGCTGAACCAGACTGGAGTGACATTACAATCCACCTTACTCCTTGTTGGTTTGCTGTATTAATAACCCAAGTGAAAATAAACAGGGGAAAAAATCCTACCAAAACTTATAATGGAAGGCACCTCAAAAATGGATAAAAGGATACATTTTTCTACAAGTATCCCAACTGTAGAATAACTGTTTTGAATCCATTAGTGGTTGCATTCTCATTGCATGGTCTTTGGAAAGCATAATAATAACAATAAAAACAAAATGAAATAAAATATTGCCACCGATGAAAAACCTGTTCAGTTAAAAACTGCAAAACCAAGTAAACAGCAATTTACACACTTCCCTCAGTCCTGCAAACCTGAAACATCCAACACTGCTTGGACAAAATTGAGAATACAGTAGACTTTTCAGCATAACTCTACTTAAATGACAGTATTGATTAAGAAAAACAAGGCATACTATTGAAACCAAAATACTTAGAATCAGGTTTCTATGCTACTGTTTGCCAAAAAGCTATTTAAAAAAAAAATGGTTTAAATGCAAACTTTTACATCTCCAACACGTTTTACATATTTCAGACAACAAAAGAATACACATACATTGTATGTGATAATTTTTCAAAACTAGCCATTACATTTTCACAGATTAAAAAAAAAAGTCTGTTTAAATATTTCATTTCTACAAAGTGAATTTACATTTTTAAGTACAAAGTGCAAATACTACAGTTGTTTTTATTGCCTTTTGGTGAGGAAATCTCCCACATGTCAGAGACCTGCCTTGGATCAGTAAGCTGTTCACCCTTGCTTCTTAGAAACTTGCTGAAAGAAATTTGGAAAAATTTGCATTATTAATTATGTTTTCAAGTAATAAGTATAAACATTTATCTCTTTTTCAGCAGTGTCCACATGCCACTATCAGAACAAGAGTTCTGCAGAAATATATATGGTGAATCAAAAAATCCCTGCCCTGTAGTCCTTCATGGCATCTACCAACAAGGGTATGAGCAACATCTTTACTATTTCTTACCTATGGCCTCTTTAAATCTATACCTGTCAAACATACAGTTTTAGCAACTGCCTGGGCAAGTCCCTGGTGCAATATACCTTTCTATGGCATGTGATATGTAAGGAATGGGCTGCTGGCCAAAGTCTTATGAACAATCTGTAGTTTCCTTGTAAACTTTTTGCTAGGCCGCAAAAGACCCTCTGGGTCTCATTGACAGTGTGTGTGCATGTATGTGTATGTTTGTTGGACAGGGTGGAGCTGAGCAAGGGAAATATACCTGGCCACTACCCCAGTTCTGTCAGTCATCATGCATTTGACCTCTTTTAGAGCAACCACAGCTGAGACTCAGTGAGCATATTAGTATATGTATCTATATCTGCTTTCTTTCAGTAAGCTTGTATGTGCGTGTACACATACAGATGTGCACATATGTAAAAAAAAATATTCAGGAATACATGCCTAAGCACACATAAACATATATATAACTGATCTGCCGCAATAAGCTAGTAGAAAATGAGCTCTTGAGTGCCCATCTCCTGAGTGGTGCAAATCTGATCACTCCTTCTTAGATGGGTGGTTTCCTTTGAGCGGCTCCTACCCAGCCCAGTTGCTTTTCAGTAACTTCCTTTCAAGTGAAAACTTTTGTGATGAAAGCCACCTTCTGCATTTGCAGCCTTGTATTGTTTGCATATGAAACTGCCAACAGATGGTTTCCTGAGCCAGCCTTAATTCAAGGCTATCATTTGTCAGCAACAGCTTTTAAAATAATTGGTGCTGAGTCAGCAAAATTATTGGACAAAATTAAAAAACATAGACGCTCTAGGACACTTTTATTACAGATTCTGCAAGTCAGGATCAGATTACAAGAAAGGGGAGAGGGCTTGTCATGCTTCAAGTGTAATGCACGTGTGCCAGTAATTGCCATTATATAATTAAAATAACCCCTTTGAATGTTTTTGAGTTCCGACAGGATAATTGTTTTCAGGCTGCCTTGTTTAAAGCATAAGTGATTTGTGGGGGGAACTTGAAAAGTTAAGACCACAAACATTTGTTTAAACAAACAGAAACTTATCACATCACCCTAGCTGTGAGAATATTTTATATTCCATCAAAGGTATGTAGGAGGTCTCTGGTAGAACCCACAACCAATGTTGAGCTTGCCTTAGGAAGTGTGAACCTAACATCAAACAAATCAGAGATAAAGCAAGTAACAAATTGACTAGCAACAATGAGAGGAAGATTTCTCTTGGCTTGTGGGGAGGTTCACCCTGGGTTCAGTTTTTAACAAATTAATCTAGCTTTCTGATAGATGGAAAGACATTAACCACAACTATGGGTTTGGGATATTTTTAGCCAAATTCCTGTTTTCCCAGCTGCAGGGTTACCTGAGCTGTTCTTATAATATGTTTATATGAATATTTTTAAAAACAATTCATCATTTACTGATGCTTTTGTGGGCATTAATCATTTAATTCCCCTAACTAATACAAAACTGAGGCAAGAAATGCATGAAGATGATTCTTTTACTAGACCACTCAAATAACTGGCAGATTCACAAGTCCTTCTTCAGACCCATGCAAAAGTGCTAGGAAGTTGTGCCCATGTTGTCCAGAAAACTGAATCTTTAGGATTAATGATTATAAAAATAGACACACACAAATGAGAAACCCTTTTTTAACCTTTTTTCCTGAGCTTCCACTTGAGTCCCTCCTTTTCAATGTGCACCTTTCCTTGATTTAAAAACTCTGCTTTTGTGCCTTTTGTAGCTCTGAATGCCTTGAGTAGCCAAAACTCTATGAGTGACATACACTGGTATTATTCGGACAAACAAAACCAAGTCTTTGCAGAAAATTGATGCAAAAACAAATCATGGATTATGTTGTCAGGGCACTTGACATTTTATTTGCTACAATCATTCTGCAGACCTAACCAATTTTAGTTTTAACATACATCAGCAGACTGATGCAAATCCTAGTTCTCCCACATCATTTTGCTCAGCCAGCAAAGGCATTTGAAAGTGACAGCTCTTTTCTTTACACTAAGATTTTAAAAGGTGTTTAAAGCCGCCACATAATAATTCAGTGGGGTTTGTGAAACATATAGATTTTCATAGGGCATGGGAAATGCATGGCTTTGTTTACAAAGAGTAATTTCAATCAATGTAAGTTTGTGTGACACACAGGAAAGCTAACAGAATTCAGTTAAAGCAAAAGGTAAATGAAGATAAAGCAATGCACGTTTAAAACTTTATGGGAATGCTGTCATTCAGGAATGCAGAAGACTCATATGAGGGCACAATTACACTCATCTAATGATCACTAACCTATATGCCAATTTACACTTTACTAGGAACGTCCACGTGCAGGCCTAATCCACTTTGCATTTATGCACATTTAGTCTGCACCTGTAGTTGACCGATTCAGCTTTCCTTAGATAGAACTTAAGTCAAAATTTGTTAATCAGGATGCTGCTCTACATTTTCCTGGTAAGTCTGCAGAATGGCAGATGAATGCAGTTTGAAGCTGCAATGGTAACTGCTAAAACTCCAAGAAGTTCAGCTGGGCAAGGCAAGAATGGAGATCTTGCTCTCCTCAGTACTCACCTGCCTGCTGGATGAAGTGCTCTCAGTGTTGGTTTTAGGGGCCGCTAAAGGAGGGAAAAGAAAACATTATAAATATGGTTTGCAAGTTATATGCAGCATCCCCAAGAATGGAAGCCCTCATTCTGAAAAGGTATTTTTTAGGGCAGGGTAACTGCACAGCTTTCAATAAATGAGATAAAATATTTCAGATCTTTCACTGAAACATCCACTTTTTTCTTTCCTCAATACAGGTGTTGCTTCTTTCATGGAGTCATATGAAAGTTGAATGAAAGCATTTCTTGCCAGTTAATATGTGACATTTGCTTAGGACAGATTGCATGTAGTCAGTGTCAAGCATTTCAAACTTATTAAATCTTTAGTAGTAAATATAGCCTATTATCCCTGGTGGGAAAGAAGCACGGACAAGTAGACTGTCTGGAAAGCATTCACTTTGGTTAAAGATATTGCACAGGAACAGCTCTACGAGCCAAAGACATTGTTCACATTTAATCTGTAAAACACCAAGATTATCACTGTTTTTTAAGTTTCTTAGTGGCAAAATCCGAGACAGTGCTCGAAATGGGGAAAAAAACCCCAGCTACATGAGTCTGCTCACCCATTCAACTTCACAAGCAAACTTGGGAGGCTAGGGAGGAACCTGCTCTCTCGGTTTTCCATGTCAGTTTGCTGTCAATCAAGCTGTACCGGGACAAAGGGGAACAAAACTGGACCTTGAAAAATACTGCAGCAACTAGTATTCCCCTGAGAAAGTATGTTTTGCAGCTCTCTGGCTTTTATATTGCTTCAAATGGTTCTCACAAGACACCTGGGACCCGTACAGAATGATACAGACCCGCCTTCTTATCTCAGCTTTCACACCTCAGGTGACAGGGTCTCACCTATTCCTAGAAATATAACTCTAGCTGTAGTGAAGCGGGGATGGAATTCTTTTGTGCAAGTGAAAGGATTATCAGAAAGGAAATTTTAATTATCAAGCAGGAGAAACAAACCAGAATGCTGATATTCCAACAAAAGCAATTTTTACTGTCTTGTCTTTAAAAGTATGTATTTCTAGGAAAGCAACCAAATGATTTGGTTTAGAATTTTTTTCCAACTGGATGCCATTAGCTTTTCAATGCAAAAGTTCTGAGGTATTTCTTCCTTCCAAAAATGAATGTTCTCATTATTGACTACATTTTTTTTGGAGAAGCTCTGTTAAAAGCCTCCAGTTATGGTGAACATATTTTTTACTTTAGCTAAATTTGTGTGTGATCTTCATATAATTTCATGCATCTTACAACTTGCTTTTCCAAAACAGGTAGTTTATCCTTATCTTTGTTTTTTCACTGGAATGGGCAGAGGGAAAACTACATTTTGCTTTGAGTCTTGCTATAACTTTCCTTTATGTCCTGGGGCAATGATTTTGGACCCAAATTTCATCTATAATAAGAGACCAAGGAGTGCGAGCTGCAGCAGGACAGAAGTGTCTTGAAACGGATGTTAACATATGACGTTAAACATAGACATATGGCTTCCACTTTAAAACACTAGTCTACCAAATAGTGTAAATGAAAAAGAAGGTGTTACGTTTCAGTTTCCACATTTGTAGCATAAAGACAACAAGTCATCCACGTTCATATACTTTTTTTTAACCTCCATCACCTAAGTGAAAATTGCAACATATTATTATTAGGTCCACAAAAAACACAGAAAAAAAATCCTGAATTTGATATATTTGTTTTGAGAGATCTGTTTCTGTGAGCCATAGACAATTTACTTTATCAGTACAATGTAGAGCTATTCCATCTTTCTGCAGTATTCCCTTTCTAGACTTGAATACAACTGATTTTGTGGAAACCATTTTATTTCTGACTGCATTTCCCACTTGACTTGCTTTTCATTTCCTATGACACCTTTGTTTTACTGCCCTGGCTTCATTTTAAGGTCCCAGACAAACAAAACAATTTGCCTATATTCATGTTCTACAACTTCTTATGGTATGGGGATCTACGGTTGCTGTTTACAATTTTTTTTTTTAAATTCTTCCTCATTTTCAGGAATTGTGTGACTGAACTCTGCGGGGACCATTACACACTGTAGGTAGTTGTTCCCCTTTCTACCACTTTGGGAGCAAGGTAAAGTAGCTGTGTACCAGCAGTTGTTCCACCTGTTTGGCAGATGACCACATTCCTCACCGTATCTCTAAACCACATTTGAGAAATGAGAAGTCATTAGAAAGCTCAACAATGTGCTTCCTTCCCAGCAGGAATCCAAAAAGCACAGGTGTGATACTTCTACTCATTCGGGACATCGTACTGTAATGACATTAAACTGGCTTTTCGATAACTGTTAATGTTATTGTATCCTCTTAGGTTTCCTACTGTAATACTTTTAATGGTCAGAATCAATGGGAAGTTTTTGATTCTGTCGGAGCAAATTGATGATTTGCCTACACAGAAGCAGCTTTCCTGCCATCTGCCCTTAGCAACAGCTGCATTAGCTACAGACAGGTGTATTCTTTTATTTTGTATACTTCTGGCATATACAAATGCCAGACTTCATCAGCTTTGATGAATCTAGTGAAAAAGATAGTTAGAAAAGGTTCTTACTATGGCGTTTCTTTGTTTCTGCTTTACCTTCTTCTTTTGTTACTCCCAAGCAGCCCATTAATTCTTGAACTGACAACGACTTATCGTTGTTCACATCACAGTATTCCACAAACTTCTTCACACATTTTTTGGGTTTTGATTTCTTTCTTAGGAATCTCTTAAATGGTTTGATTTCTTTCTTGCCAATGTCACCACTGGAATTTTTATCTAGCTGTTTGAAATACCAATGGACCACTCTCTCTTCCAGAGTATGATTTGGATCAGGCTCTGAAACTCTGAAACAGAAAACAAGAGTTTAGTCTTAATTCTGATACATAAACCTGAGTTTATAACTTTATTTCAGAATAGTTAAACCACTGTCAGATGCTTTGTTACATAAACCTCCCTGCTTTTGGACATAGCTTCTTGTAGTGAATCCCTCTTTTTTCACTTTGGCCAACTGTATCCTAGGTTTTACACTAAGGGCTGTAATCTTCTCTTAGTTAACTCTCTGAAACTGTGTTGAGGTCAGCACCATACTCAGAAAACAGTGCTTTCCCCTTTAATTTCCTGAAACAGAGGAAAGCGAAGACAGAAAAAGGCAGTTTCATAGATGGCAGACACATTAGAACGCGTAATATACCCAACTGATGTAGGTCAACAGTCAGCATCACCAAATACCTAGGCTCCAATTACAACCCATGATGGATGCTCTTAGAGATAAAACACCTAAATATATTGAACTACAGGGTAAGTTATAACAATAAATGCCACCTCCTCTTCAGATGGTAAGCACCTGACCTGCAGACACCCAAAGTTTGACAGCACTTATGCATTTTTAATTCTACCTGTGACTGTTGATAGCATTGGTTTGTTTTACAAGCAACTAGGCAAAATATGAATCAGGAAGGTAGCACACATTCATCAAGTAAAGCCTGAGAGGAGAACAAAGACTGAGACGCAGTTGCACCAGCAGCTACAGATAAACTCTAAGCTGTGCTGCTGCTGAGAATTCAGCTATCATCAAATGCATCTCTGTTTAGTGGACATAGTCCACAGTGGTAACTTTGAAGTCAACTCTCCTAGATAGGTTTTTGGAAATTTACCCTTTGTGAAGGCAGAAAAAGAATTACTTCTCAAAGCCCTCAACAATTCATTCACCACTGCCAAAATCCTTTAAAGACACACAAAAAGGATCTGAAACCCACCGGCTAGAAGACAATGATGGATCAGAGACTGCATGCACCATATCCGTGGACAATGCATCCAAAACACTAGTCAGGAACTCATTCTTCTTGGCCCCAGGACAACCTAGAAAACCAGATTTTTTTCTTTTCTTCTTTCCTTTTTTTACAACATTTGAATTCCAGCAATAGTTCAAACTTAGAGATAGATGTGACTCCCCGTACACAAATTCCCATAAATTGTGGACAAGTTCATAACATAATTCAAAGACAAGCATCTAAATTCAGGTACATATCTATAACATACTGCAGGAATAGAAAAACATCCTTCTGAACTCAAGCAAGTAGGATTCTGGTTTGTATACCTTGGGTCCCTTTCTTTCAATTTTGGCCATTTTTTTTCCTTCTTTAAGACATTTTTCCCATGGGTGTCACGTTTTGAAAAGAACAGCTTTGAAACAACAGACGTTTATACATGACACAGACCATTTGAAACACGGACTAGAAGCCCATAGCACAACACTTCAGATTTCCACTTTTGCTCCTCTGAACTACCATTGGCTTTCTCAACACATGTTCTCTCAGTGCATTGGTTTTCCTCTCCGTAAAATGACAGTCAACTCCTTGCCTCTTTCACTTTTATCTTGGACAGGGGTTAACTCCCACTATACAGCACCTAGCCCAATTGGATGCTATTAGTTGGTACTTTCGTTCATACTGTGGGATCCTATGGTAATGCTAGATCATCCTCATAATCACATTCCCTATGCCACGAAGTTCTTCTCTGAAAGAAACTGACATCACATTTCAGACACATAATACGTCAGATAAACATATACTGAAAGATCCACTCTTAGAGCAGTGCAGCTGGAGCAGAAAAATTCATCTGACAAGTGCATGGATGTTGACACATGGAGGTTTGCTTATACAATACACCTGCTTCCTCTCCTCTTCCCTAGAGCCCTGAGCCAAACACCAGGTCTTCCCCTAGCCCTGTAATAGCTGAGTTGTTAAACTCTAGGATCATCCATGAGCAGTGACACAGAGATGACAATCTTGAAGCTGGAGCCCACGGCAGGACTTTCACAGACAATTCTGTGCTGGAGGCCCGCTTACCCGCAGTTCTGTTCTTAAGTAAAAAAAGGGAAACGCTTTGAAGTGTTGTGGAAAAGGAAGATTAGTCAATCAGTAGGGATTCGTTATTTCATTACGCTTCTCAGCGACCTCTGGAGCAGGCAGTAGGATTATCTGAGCCTGTAAAGCCTCATCTTGCCCAGCAAATTATTTTTTAATACATCCCATGTTGATCCAAGGAAATGAACCTGTGTTATATTAGCCCTTAGCTGTGTTGCAGTAAGAATAGCTCAGCTATTAGGTATAGCAGCAGCACCCACTACATATTATTGTCTAACACATTCATGCAGTTATGAGTTCCCTGTCTCTTATGTGTTTGCCTTCGGCACCAGGGACATTTTATTCCAGAAACTATAAAAGGCGTATAACAGGAATTCACTGAAGCAAGTTTCACTGCACTAAAAGTACACATCTGAAACCAGTTGTCACTCTCCTAGATATGTTCCTCTTCCCTTAGCCTTTAATCAGATTTTTTTCCTGTTACAACTGGAAAAAAAGAAAAAAGAAAGAAAAAAAAAAACAACCCAACAGCTATCACTATAATCCTAAGTTTGAGTTCAGTGAGACAAGCACTTCAGCTTTCTCTGTAAGGCACAGAAATGAGAAGGGTGGCAAGAGATTAACAGGGAGGGACAGAAGACCATACCAACAGGTTCCTGGCAGCATTCAGTGCATAATTCGAAAGTATATTCTCCAGAGCAGAGAGCTTGCTGGTAAGTAAGGCTCAGACACTGCAACTGTGTAAGTAAATTGTGCATTGTGATTTAAATGAAGTCACATAACTTTGCAAGTCACAAAAGCACATTTGCCCGCAGATGAGCAGGCAGAGCCCAAGCAGTTCCCAAGCAGAAGGCATATCCAGCCGTGTTAGCAAGGCAACCTGCCTGAATCAAGCAACTAAGTCTCTGAGCAACCTACTGAGCTCAGCACTACATCTTGCTAGCAAGGGTACTTGGCCTGTGGACCAGAGCTGGTTCTCTTAAAAGGACAGGTGAAAAGAGGTCTGTCCAAGGCTCTCTGTGTAGACCTGTCTTCAATGATACAAGCTTTATCAATTTTGTGCTGGGGTTGTGTTACTGGCATCAGGCAGAAGCCTGAATCCTGCTCCAAACATGAGTTGTGAGTTGATACAGGGCTCACAGAAAATGCAGACAATAATACCTCAGCGCATAAGAGTGCAGTGCAATATGGAGACAAGACAATTTGACTTTTTTCTTTCTCTGTCCTTTTTTGGATAGATAATAATGTTAATATCCAATTTGATTTAGGAGCTCCACCTGAATTTTTCATGTTAGTTACGAGCGTATTCCTGAAACATCTGGAAGAAATAAAAATGTATGCTTTAGGTAGTTTCCACTGCTGTCCAGGGAGCTGCTGAGTGTACATACTCTACGGATGTAGAGGTCCAAATCATGACTTAGCTTGCTATTTATGAGATACAGCTAGGTAGGGGAAAGTATCAACTTCTAAATTCACAAGAAATCACAGGGAAAAAATTCCATAGTTTAAAGCCTGTCTCTGACAATTTTCCCTAAGATTAAGAAAGATTTCTAAATGTGTATTGCATAAAGTTGCAATAGCAGCTGACAGCAATAGAAATCTTCTCTTAGAAAAGAAATCTTGCTGTTAAACACCATCAGTTGCTGTGAAACATTCTAAATTATAACTCTACTACTTAATGTAAAATGACACTCCACAAAATCCTCACCAGTTAAATACAGAGAAAATATTCAGTTTCTCCCAATTATAATTTTTGCTGATGTGTGGGCAATCACACAGCAATTTACCTCACAGTGAGATCTCTGTTCTTTGCAGGTGTTATTAACTCAGAATAATTCTCTGGAGGCTTCACGCTGAGCTTTAATTTTCAACAAACTTGCTGATGAAATGGCAAGACTAGGGGAGCTTTAACTTGATTGTAATGAATAATTCACTCTTACAGCACTAAATACAGACAGGGAAAGACTAGTCTCTTATGGGAGCCTTATGCTTCTCACTATGGTTTATGTGCTTCAGTTTCTTCTTCTGCAGCTGCTTGTCCTGTGTGGATTTGACAGCTTACATAAATAATAATTTGTTGTTAAAGGGTTGAAGTTGAAACCACGTGGAGTTAACCTACAGGTTCAGAGATGTAACACAGAGTTGAGTGTTTGCTTTCAGGATAGTTTTACTCAGAGTAAACCTTAGACCAACAAATACATACCAAAAATGACGGGAATATACAAACACCTCATTTCAGCTATAATATAAAGGTAATCAAAGAATCATCATTATACATTATATATCTCATATATACACGTGCCTCTCTATAAATATAGCTACCTTTAGTACTGAGAATGGATTTTTGGAGTTAAATCTGTGGGGTAGTTGTCTATAAACCTTCTAAAATATGCACCCAAGTGCCTTGGAGCTCCCTGCTTGGTTGATAATAATCTACTACTGTCAGTTTTGGAAAATTGTCTTTTATAGCACATCTGAAGTCATGGCTAGAAAAGTATTTTGTTATTTTCTGTAAAAATGTGAATACAATAGATAAGATTAATTTCTTTAAAAGGGAGTTTACTTTAATCTTCCTGCAAGAGAGGAAACTGTCTTGAGTCAGTTAATCAAGTAATTAAAGGCATGACAACTTCCAATTAGCAAATCTAAAGCTTCTTTTTTATTCCTTATTTGTTAATATGAATATCAGGCTTAGCAGTGCACTCAAATACAATGACCACTGAAATACCTCTGAAGATTATAAATAAGTTTTGATCTGCCAAAAATCAGAATGATCAGAACTATTCATGTTTCTTTTGCAGCTTTGACTTCACTGGAATATAGCAGTATACAGGAGAAAAGAATTTAACAAAGTTTGTCAGTGTTACTGGTTATCCTGGGAGAGTAGACAATACAAGGAAAATATTTTTTCTTGAACTTCTATTCTGTACACACATATATATACAGTTCATAAGTTTATTTCTGTTGATCCATATAAATCACAAGTTTGTGTTTGTCTAGATATGCTGAGGGCCCTCCTCATTTTTTGGAGGACTTCCTGAGCTCTTCCTGAGCCCCATTCCAGCAAAAAAGCCCTTCAAAATACAAGCCTGGGAACTGAAATTTGTAACTCTGCTGGAGACTAAAAATCATGGCCTCAACAGTCAGTGGTTTTATGGCTCATTGCAGTTTTTCCCTCACTGCACCTCCTGGTAACCTCTCACAAACAGTAATTATCTACCTCTTAGTCTCTATCCTAGAGGGGTTGAGGACATTATCATCTCTCCTTGTTAACATCCCTCAGGTATTGCCCTTTTCTTTTCTTTTCTTTTCTTTTCTTTTCTTTTCTTTTCTTTTTTTCTTTTCTTTTCTTTTCTTTTCTTTTTCTTTTCTTTTTCTTTTTCTTTTCTTTTCTTCTCTTCTCTTCTCTTCTCTTCTCTTCTCTTCTCTTCTCTTTTCTCTTTTTCTTTTCTCTTTTCTCTTTTCTTTTCTTTTCTCTTTTCTTTTCTTTTTTCTTTTCTTTTCTTTTTTCTCTCAAATTTTCTTACCGATTAAAAGAAATGAGTTAAACTCAGAGCCAAATTCTCTTTTATCTGTGCTTATCCAAATTTCAGAAATAATAAAGTAGAATAGAACACGTGTTAGCTGGAAGGGAGCTACAGATCCATTGCTTTGTAGCCCCAGATCTCTGTCTCACAGGGAAGAAGTATTATTTCTGGAGAAGGGCAGGAAGCAGATTTCAGTTCTCCACATATATTTATTTTTGTTACTATTTTAAAATGATCTTTCTGTTCTAATTTCAGGGGGGGAAAAACAAAAGAGTTAGCAAAGGATGCTCTCTCAAGGCCCTACCCTTCAATCCCAGGCATTTATATCATACCAAAGTGCATTGAGTGGGATTTGTTGAACTTGAGCCTGCTGAAATGAGGTGTCTCACCCATAACAGTTATTTAAGCTCAGTATAAAGGAACCCATCCAGAAGGCATTCATCCCAACTACCCTAGACTTTTTCTTAGAATAGGATAGGATCTCCCTTCTTAAAAAGTATCTCTACTTCCCCATTAACTACTGAGGAAGCCCAGACGGCTAACTTACACTCCCAGGTGGTGTAAAACTGCTTGTGATGAATTCTATATGTATCTGTTTTGTAAGTTCATTTAGGCTCAAACTACTCTGTTATTCTTTGGGTAAATGTGGTGGAAGGAAGGGATAATGTTCATAGCAGAAACACACATGATCCTACAAACAGTTTTCACAGGCAACTGAGTGACAAAGTTAAGCTAGGGCATTTGTTGATAGGAAAAGCAGTTCATTACATTTATTTCAGTTCTTGTAATATTACTGTTAAACAAGAAAAGGAGAATCAGAACATCACAGCATAACAGGCAAAGTGAAATTACTAACTTTTGATTACCACTTTTTAGTTTGGTTTTTCCTCCATGAGAGTTTGAAAGGCTTTTGAGAAGCAAATTTCTTGCTGCTAACAGTTCAGAGATGTCACGGTGCGAATAGGCAGGGATGAACCAGCTAGAACACTGTAATCCTCTCAGATGCCATCCAAAACTGAAAGCAGAACTTGAGAAGGTCTGTGGACCTTATTTGCCTTTTTTAAACATTCTCTTGTAGACTCTTACCTTTTTAGTTTTGACTGGGAACAGGAAAAAGGTCTGAAAACTCAGACGATAAGGAGGTCTTGCTCCTTTGCTGCCTAACTGAACACAAGGTAGTTGATATTTTTATTAGGTAGTCACTGCCTACACAATATCTACCCCAGTTTTGGAGGCCAAAGACATTTCAGTATGTTGAGAAGAATCTGAAATTCTGAGCATTTAGGTTCAGCCTGTGCCAATGCAAACTCCTAACTTCTAGAGGCTTGTCGCCTTACGTTTAACATGACCTGCAATATAGCCATGTGTGTCCACCTCCAGTGTAAGAAACACAACGTATTTGACTGAAGTGTTGGCACAGTGACACAAATCAATCAGCCCACTGATTAGGACACAGAGAGAAGAGTTTCAGGATTAGAAAGGGGCCCAAAAAAAGTCCAGAAGAGAAAAGCAACTGGATCTGATTTTCGAAAGGTTATACTTCTGCTTTACATACCATATTTCATGACGGCCTGTCCCTGAGATATACAGCTGGTACTTCTGACTGCAGTAACACTTTCAACAATAGCTTATTAAAGTGAAATATTTTGGAATCCAGTTTTGTATAGTATGGCAGGCGTCTGAATCTCCACGTTATCACTCTGAGAGTCTTAACAATTAACAACCAATATTACTTAGGGAGTCAAAATGCAGTCCTTTTTAGTAGACATTTATTACCTCCAATTCACTTGTATTTTCATCATGCTGTTATGTTTCCTCTCAGGAGATGGGTATGAAATAACCGTATTTAATTACCTCCATTTAAATATCCATTAAAAAGGAAGAGCTATTACAAAAAATGTATGTTGTTGCAATTATGGAAGTGACCTCAGAAATAAGGTGCATAATTCTGGTCTCCTGCTGGAAAAATTGAACTATGGGGACTTGCTTAGTGAGGATGTTTTTTACATTACTTAATTAATCTTAGCAGCCTGCTCCTTGGAAATGTGCATGAAAAACAGTGTTTTCTACAAACTGATGTTCATTTTAACCTTTCTGGATATCTCTTACTGAGACTGTTAGCATTGGAGGCATCAGCTGAAAATCCCCAAAGCATCCACTCTCAGCTAAAGCCACCAAAAAGCTCTCTATTCAGATACTAAGAACCAATGGTCATTAAAGCAAAAAGATGGAGGAAATTCAGAGCTGAGTTAGGAAGTGTCAGCCCAGCAGCACACATTTATGTGAGAGCTATTTTCAAAGAGTCCCTGCCCACAGAGTGGTACCAGGTGTTCAGAGAGAAGAGCAGAACCTTCATGCCAGTCTGTGGTTCTTACTCTGTCATAACGTTGGATGGATGGAGATGTAAGGCCAGCACTCCTTAAAGATACCTTTCAGTCCCTCAAAGAGTGTTACATACATGATGGATTTTTTCAAATGCACCTTTGAAACACTGCAGGTTTGTTTTTTTTTATAATCTAGCGGTACAGAGCAACCCCAACCTGTGGCGCACAAATGGGGAGTCCCCAGATGCAGTGACTTGCTGTCGCTCTATCCTGGAAATGAAAGCAGTGGCAGAACCACCAATTACAAAGCTAAGCCACTGCTACAAGGGCACAAGGCATATTGTCGGATGGTGTAGGATGAGCTGGAAAAGGAGATGGGGAAGGGAGGAGTAGAAAGGAGGCAGAAGATCTAGCTATACTGCAAGCAGTCAGGTGAAGTATCAGAATCTTTACCCATGCTTTATTTTGCTTATATAGATACTTACAAGTACTAAATTTGAATTAGGAGACAAATTTTCATCAATGTTATCTGATTATTTGTTCTTCCTCCCTCCCATAACTGGCAAATGAAAGATTTAGAAATTGGATTTCCAACACAGAGGGGAGCTGGGAAGAAGGGGAGGCAGGCATGGCTATTTCTTGGAACATTAACTATATATTGAATTTTAACTCAGAACGAGTTTTTACAGCAGTGATTAGAAGAGGTTTATAAAATGGAAATCTTGGAAGCAACTGAAGTGAAACAAGAGTCAGCAAGAACCACTAAAGCATTACTTGAACACTATGGAATGAACCAGTCCTTGGAAACCTGGCATCACAAAAATATCTCTCTCTCTTTATGTAGTATTAATCTGGGATTGGCAGTTGTGTTACCTTCCTGGACACTTTCCATTAAACATGACAGATTTCCTCTGCAAATACCATTTCAAATCTCACTGGCTCATCCTTTGCTAAATAAATAAGCTGTAAAATGACTAATACAAAAGCATAAATACAGCCTTACAATTGCTCAGTATGAAACTTTTACAATGTATGATATTATGCAAGAAAGAAACATCCTTAGTTCCTGCTGAAGGAAGTGGGCACACTAAGACAGACTGAAGGCTCAGGCCGTAATAATTAGACACTATTCATTTAATTTAAAAATTAGGGTCCACTCCTAATTCACCATTATCCAGCTCACTTCTCCAGGGCTGACAGAGAGAGATCTCCGTAGCTACAGCAGGTTTCCAAACCAACTTTGTTTGCAAATTGACCTCTGTTTGGAATGGATCCCCCAAGCCAAATATAATACTGTGTATCTCATTAAACCACAATAAACTAATGTTCAAGTAATGATGAGCTTGACTTCATCCCACAAAAAGCAGGGCAATTCAGAGTTAATCATGCCACCCTTAATTTGCCATTTACAGTAAGCACCAAGGAAATGAACAAATAGCGCTTGGTAGCAAAGATGCTGCAATGACAGAAGCACAATGGATTAAATTAAAGATGGAGATGAATGTAATTATGGTTCTAAAGTGTCTGCCAGGAAGGATGCTATGCAGCTGACTTCATGTAAAATAGTTTACAGCATGCGGTTTGATTATAAAGTGCTTTGGGTGGTTTTACAGCAGGGAGATCCAATTACATGATAGCACTCCATTATGAATTATGAGGACCGTTTCCTCACTGGACCACTACACTGTATGCTAGTTTCATTGTGAACAGTGTGGTCTGTTTCCCTCGTGTGCTGCACGTCCTGCATTTGATCAGGAACCTAGCTAGGAATATTCTGCAGCCATGTCAAGGCCTGGATTTCCTTGTATTTGTGCAGAAGCCCACCCTGTCAACTTCAGCAGAAGTTGTGGAGTTTAATGCTGATCAGGTTGCCCAGAGTCAGTCACTTGGTATTAACCAATAGGTAATATCCAATAGGGCTGAGGAGAGAGGCTATCGAAAAGTGAAAACCATCTCAGGTTTACTGACTGTGGGACTCGAGAGGAAATAAAGAGATAGAGAAATACCCTATCATACCCCTCCCAGCAGTCAGGCTTGGTACGCAAAAATACATGACCCCATTTTATACGCAGGCTGACGTGACATGGACTGCTGCAAGACTGAGCATGTCTGCACAATTATAGGAGCTTGCGTGTCCTGTTTCTGGAGCAGGCCATGAAATCTCGTTTGTTGATAACACAGCACCAGCAACACACGAAGGAGTTCTCATGCATCTTGCTGTCTGCTGCTGTGTAAGTGGACAGAGATGGAAACAAGACATCACATTATATCTTTGTGCCCTGGGCATTGCAGGGGATGCGGGAAAATACAATCTGAATGCACAACAGCAGCATCCCAAATGCTCATACCCAGTAAAACTGAGTCCCTCCTGTGCATGTACAATAACCTGATTTCCAGCCATGCATCTTGCAACAGTAAGTGCTTGCCTGTTGGTGAATGGAACTGAAACAATGCCTCTGATTATAATTCATACACCCCACACTTCCATTCTAACTCTCCTGTGAATACTTCTTTGGTATAAATATGCAAACTCCAATGCTGATTTAGTAAACAGTGGTCATTTTCCATCTCAAGTGAATGAATGTAAAGCACTCTTACTCAAAATTAGAGGTCCACGCTCCATACTTGGAGATACCTAACACTGCAAATTCCAACAGACACAGACTTTCAGTCCATGAACTTTATATGACTAGAGTAAACTAAGCCCTCTGCAGATGGCTATAAAAGGGTTCACATGCTAGATTGTCAAAAATCAATAGGTGGTCTACTGCTGGTTAAAATCAGAAGGCAGAAGAGAAGGTAATGAGAAAAAATATCCTTAAACCTTTAAAAATGCCTGGGATTAGATTAAGAAATTCAATATGTGTGTGTGGATTACAAGGACAAGATAAACAGTTAAAACCCATCCATTTCTGTCAACTGATATAAGCACATTCACAGAGGATTTTGCAGCAGGGTTCAACTATGTGTGCCATCACAAAGACCAAAGCTTAAGCCAGAACAATTTCTTTTTGTGGGAAGCAGAAGGACATGAATATATGGTAAGGGGAGTGAAAGGAGGAGACAAGCATGGAAATTAGAGACAACCAGGTAGAAAGCCAAGGGAGAGAAGAGAGGCATGGAAACCAGTGGGGAAAAAAGCTGCTTGAAGTTTCAAGCGAACTCACATGGACAGCCTGTGCTCTGACACAGACACCTCTGACAGCACTGACACTGACAGAATATTAATCTTCCTCCCCCATTCTCCAAACAAAACTGTAGTTCACTGAGATAGCTCTGGCGTTCACATGAGTAGGCTTCTGGTGGTTTTGTTTTCTCTGCTTCTGCCAAAGCCATGTGGATAACATGGCCGAATCTCTGCATCTTTAGAGGCATTTGCAGAGACAGAGGGTTTTTATATCTTCTTATTGCCTCTGGCGCTCTCGGTATGTGACCACGAAGTAGCTCTCTCTAGGCCTGGCCAGGCAACAACAATTCCATCATGTGGAAAGTGTCAGGATTGGGTAATTTAGATTTTACCCTGGTGCGGAATGAGCTTTTTTTTTCCTTTTTTTTTTTTTTTTTTAAAGAACAAAACAACCCATCCCATCTTGGCTAAATAGCTTGGTGATGAGGGCACGCAGCTGAGATGGGGGAGACTGAGGTTCAATTCCCTGATCCAAACCAGACAGAGCAGGGAGTTGAAACCTGGCTTGCTGTTATCCCAGCGGAGTACCCTAATCTCTGACACTAGAGAGTCAGGTTCAATTCCCTGCTCTGTCTGGTTTGGATCAGGGATTTGAACCTAGGTCCTTTCCTCTTCAGCTGACTGCTCTAATCATCGAGCTATTGTGTGTCCACAGAAGGGTTCCTTTTGTTGTGAACAAACTCTTCAGAACAAAGAGAGTGTCAGAAACCACTTCTATTGCTACATTAAAACATTTTCTTCAGAAAATAACAATAGCGTCAGACCAGACAGCGTGTTCTTTAAATTAGGGCTTAATCCTGCATGATGTAGAGAAATGCAACCAACATCTTCCAAAAAACTGGGCAAGTAGGTCAACAAAGAGAATGCTCTCACTAGATCAAATGGATTCATGAGCTTAAAGAAAAGCATGGGCTTCAGTGCTTTGCTGGATCAAGGCCACTGCACTTTGCACACTGAAGAGTCAAATTCTTAGTAAATAAGTTTTTTGCCTTGCATGTTTTGGACTCAAGGCTTTCTGCCTTACCAAACAACAGAGTTGTGGGAACTGATGCTTAAGCAGCACTTTATCATTATGCCATACTATAAGCCACTGTTTAAATTTTTTTCAGCAGTGCATATACACAAGAGAAGCCTGTTGTTTGATATAGGAACTCATTAAGTCTGTTGGATTCTATTTTCTAACTTTAAATCCACTCTATTTAAAATTGAGTATTTAACTTGTCTATTATGCAAGATAAATGTTTCACTTAGGAGACATAAAGAGGGTAGACAATACAACTTCCAGTGGGATAAAGTTGAATTCAGAGCACAGTGGAAAAAATAGGGGAGCTGGAGGGAATCAAACATTCAGACATTATGGGAAAGAGCAAAAATAAGTAAAGGTCACTCATAGGGGCAACGAAAAGCATAGGGTACTTCAGTGGCTCTATCTCAATTTGATAGTTTTATTGCCATTCACAACACAGAGTACAAGCTTCATTTCAGCCGCCTTTTTTCTTTTCATGAAAAAGGTTTCATTCAGTTGTCTAAATTTTAAATGGAAAAGGAACTTGCTGTTCTCACACAGTACCTTCAAAAACATCACCAAACTTTATGCTTAATGACATGACTTAGTAAAGCACCGAGGATTGTCTGTAATATTAAGTGTATCTTGGGTTGTTCTGATGGCTGTGATCTGCTGGAGCAGAATCAATATGATTTATTAATTTCATGGATGTATAAAGATAGAAAGATCTATCAAGACAAGGGCAGAGGATGGGAGTTCCAAATTCAAGTTTTACAATAAATTTTTAGTGACCTTTATTTTTTCTGTTTTTTGTTTTTTCTGCATGAAAAGGATCACTTTTCATCTCTCAAGTATTTGAGAGATTCCATTAATGCTGCCGGCGTGTTTTGAAATGGTTACCAGGAAACACTGCAAAAGAATATAACTGCCTAGCTATCAAAGCACGTTTTAAGAATAAATTGCTCTTTTTTTATGACAGGCATTTATCTGTAGTCTCTACTGAAAATATAATGAGTATAGAATGTCCTCACTTTATCTGTCCTGTGTTACAGCATTCTGCTTTATCTGTAAACAGAGATAAATCACAAAGAAGGCAACTGGGGGGTAGAGAGGTTGGGGAATGAATCTTTTGCTGTTGAAGAAAGAAGTTCAAATTTTGGTTTGGTTACAAGCAAATTAACCCAATTAATTCCTACTTGTCTCCAAATTACAAATGTTACTAAGGGAAAGTGTTGAAGCTAAGCAACTGAGAGAGAAAACAAATTTGTGAGGGGAAACTTGACTTGAGTCTATGCACAGAGTATGAATCCTTACTCTAATATAAAATACATTTTTAAATAAATACTTCAAAAAAATAAATTTATTCCTCAGTATTAGGACTGAAAACAGGCCCACTTACGAGTGCCATCTGAGATATAAGGCATACAAGGTACGCTTCTCTTTCTGCACAGTTGAACAATTTCTGAAATTCATTGTAGAAGGAGGGAAAACCTCAGCATCAAGACATTCACTGTACTCCACAATGAGCTCACTTTCTGTATATCAGCCATATCTTCCTGAATTAAGAAAATGGCATAACATTACAGTTAGAGTAAGATCCAGTGGGTCTAATGTGGGGGTTTTTTTCACCCTTCCTCCAGAAGACCAGGTTTGATTCAGAACGAGGAGTCCAGATTTAATAGACCCATTCAGGTAATAGTTTTATGATAAGAAATGCATGCCTCTCCTCTCACATAAACCGGAGTTTTCTGACCTGCTTCCCAGGGCGACTTTCCTTGGGTGGATTGTAAAGAATCAGAGCAGTGTGTATCTGTTCACATTCCTCCTTCCCCCCCAGCCTTCCACACGAAGCGACTATCAAGTGAAGCCTGCCCGCAAGATACCCCACAGCCAGATATGAACGAGAGCTAGCAACAACAAAGCATTCACCCGAACGCTTAGCTAGGTCTCCAAGCTTAAAGCTCAAGGCAGCTGAGGAATTTGATAAAACAAAGTTTCACTGTAGAACAAACCATACAGTTTTTACTCTCCCAGAAGAGTCCTGCTTTCCCAAATAACCCTAGTTTCACCAAGCCACCTGCCTATGTCAGGGAAATTAATGAACTTCAAAAGTAAAAACAACTCGCGATGAACAGTGAGCCCTGTTTTTCTAAACATCGGAAATGCCAGCACCACAGCAGTGTGCCTTCTTTTTTACCAAGCCATACAGGGAGCTGTAAATTAAAGCCTAATTCCTGGACCTTACATGTCCAGCCACTGCACTGCACATTAATCTCTTTCCTTGATTTAGTTGCCAAGTTTGCAATAAGGTTGTGTGATGCATGCCTTGAACCACGAGCTTGGCTCCAAGAGAACTGCGCACCCTGTTAATACAGGGGTCAAAATACCTGTCTTAAGAAATCAATTTTTTGGAACTTCAAATGAGTGATTTTTTGTAATCCCTATTGGATTAAACTTTTCCTACTGACAAACACATCTAGTGAACAAAATGCTACATATAAATCCTGCACAGCTCATAGAACAATGAAATGGGCTTGTAAACATGTGAGACACAGATGGCTCTGTTTGCCTTGATGTTTTTAATCAAGAAGCAAGAACAAGGGAAAAAGAAACAGCAGACAAAGGATGAAATCAGCATTGTGTCAAAGAAAGTGGACAGTCAAAACAGAGAACATGATTTCAAACAGCTCATAACAGACTGGCATTTCAGTGTTTGTAAAAAAACAAACTTAGCTCAGCTGGCAATAGGAAAGCACTGGAGTTTCATGAAAAAAATAGTAAAAGTTAATGTAATTCAGGAAACAAAGTCTTTTTTTTTTATAAGAGAGACTAGCTTCCTTTGATTCAGTAGGAACCAGACTAAGTTCAGTCAGAGAAAAATACTTCCTTTCAAAATCTGACATTGGGATTGTATATCTAATATTAATTATTTTTATCCATGACTTTGGTTCAAATCAATATGGCAATGTCAATGACATCTAGAGCATGAACTCTCTGTAGGTGCTGTTTATGTAGTTTAGATAATCCCAACCTCTACAGCCCAGCTGGTGTTCTAATTACGCTGAAGTATGCTTTGCACAAGCAGATAGGAAAACTTGGATTCCACTAAATGATTAAGGAGGAAGAGAGATATTTACCAAAAGTTCTTAATTAACTAAGTGTCCTGGCTTGCCAGGGGAAAAAACCTCATACTGTATACAGAAAGGAGTCCTTTGATATATATACAGCATAAGATGCATCAATCATATTTTTTTCAGAAGCAATCTTCCTGCTTTTCTAAGAGAAAAGATGTTGAGACACAGTTGTAAGGGCTGGAACGTTAAATTTTCTCTCATACTTGAGTAGACCCCAATTTGTTAATAGGTCTGCATGAGAAATATGAAAGATAAGTATGCAGAGCAGATACAAAGGGGTGAAAAATGTGTCCATTTCTAGTGCTGTACATGGTAACCTACCACTCAGTAGCTTTAAGATGCATGGAAAACATTGATAAATGGAGAGTGTGGATATGCTCAAGGAGTCGCATCGTATGTGCAGTGAACCCAACATCGCCTGAGGCTGTTGAGCTCACCGACACAGCATAGAGTAACTCTTTTCCCCCGGAGGAATGTGTCACACAACAACCTCTAGGCAAAAAATGCAGGCACACACATGTGCCTACAGGAAAGGTGGGCTGGCCAGAGCAGTTCATCCCACTTCTGGTAGGGGAATAGTTCAAAACCCCTGCTAGGTCTCACTGACAGGAAAAGATACAAAGGGCTCATTCATCACATCTCGCCCCCAGCCCAGACTCATGCCTGAGCAAGCTGGCCTCTGCCACATGTGGAAGGAGTTGATTGTCACAACTCATCTCAGCACAGGGGTGCACACAGCAGTTGTCACCCCAACCTCACCTCCCACAGCCCCTCCAGAGTCCAGCATCTGAGCTGGCTCACTCCAGAGCAGGAGAGCAGAAGCAGAGGAATGAACCTCTGCTCAGATGTTCGGAGAGCAGAAGACATGACAGCTACACTCCAGGTCCCAGCATCACTCTCCAGGAAAAGTTAGTATTTGTGAGAGATACCTGGATTGTAACACTGACACTTCTTGAAACCTTCTAACAACCCTTGCAGCTGAACCTCACTTACTTCTTCCCTTCTGTGAAATAAAGAGCAATAAAAGTACTAATGAAAATAGAGTTCTCTATGCTGAGCTCTTTGTAGGGATCGGTAGGTATACTGTCCTGGTTATTGGTGTCATTTGTGCCACTTTAAACCCTAACAGAACTGGTTACTGTGAGATGATTTTCAATTCAAAGCAATAAATTAGAAGCAGAATTTGAACCATAGTTTTACAGACTAAATAAAATTAAAATCTCCTTTAAAGCAAGTAACTGCCAAGCATACCAATAAACTATTATTTACTAAGTCAATTACAAAGCTACTTTCAAGCGGTTATCTATATAATCATCTAGATGATATCAACTAATGTTAGAGGAAGTACTGACATAATATGTATTTACTTATTTTTCTTATTCTTAATAAAATGACCCTTAACAAATTTTAAAATTCAATAGTAAACCCACTGTTTTCTTAAATTTGAATAGTACAGTCAACTGGAGTGAGGCTAAGGAAAATTGTAACGTGTTTCTCTAAAGTATGTCACAACAGTTCATTACAAACAGCAGAAATAGGATACAGCTCACAGAATGTGTTCAGTTCAATTCAATACATAAGAAAGCTCTTCACTGAGCTGGCTTCAATATATTCATAAGTAGAACCTTTTTAAGACCCTTTCATAGGAGGGTGAGTTGAGAGGCATAAGAGGATATCTGTGTGTACACATGTGCATCTTAGTATAAACACAGATTTAAATTTAGGGCTATGTAAACTATCATATAAAAGCTTTTAATCTGCATAAATCAGAAACACATTATTCCTGCGTGGTGAAATTACAAGCACACATCACCCTGAACAAACACTAGTAGAAACTATGCCCCAATGCACCTTCACAAACCCTGTACAAGCACATGTTATTTGGGGAAAAAAGAATCCGAAACTCTTGTATAAATATTTTAGAGAGTTGGAAAACATTTTATTAGGAGTATTTTTTGTATCCTTCCAGCTCTTTCTTTGGTACTATGAATTCAGCAATACAGATCTCAGAGGGAGATAAAAATTCTAACTAATAAAACACTTCTCTAAATAACTTAAAATTGACTTTCTGCATTCAAAGCCTAATGGATCAAGTACCAGATATATTGAAAAATTTCCAAGGGTGGAAATATGTGCTACATATCTTAACGGAAAACCAGGAATCTTCCCTTTTCTGTGGTTCAGAGATCCTGTTTCATGACCATTTAAATATTACTTCTCTGAACTGAAATTAAGGGGATGGAAGTCTCCAGCATACATGAAGGAGTAACTCTTTTTAGGCCCTGGTGTTTGTTTAGATGCACACATATACGCATACATACACAACTAATAGAGCTTTTTACGATGCCTTCCTGCTTGAAATGTTGAAAATGAGAGACACATAGGAATAATGGCAAGTGAGATTGTAGAACCGAATGCCAAATACAATTTATGTGTTAAATCCAAAATGCAGTACATTCTTTTCACCACCAGATATATAGTAGACATAATACAGCTAACTACATAGTTGAATATGCCAGCCAATAGCTATGCCTAGACTCTGCTTTTCTTTTCAGAGAGCTAGCTAAATTTTTGAAACTCCAGGTTTATTTTCTGTGAACAAATCTGCCCAGCTCTAGTAAGCATTTTCTGTTATAACTGTGGATAGCTACAAAACCTAGGAACTCTTCGCTTATCGGTACTTTTCCCCATTATAAAGTTCACAGCACAGAAGGGTCTGTAGTGATGAAAAAGTCATTAAAAAAGCCAATGAATATTCACTCTGATTCTTAAATGAATTTGATTCAATAATCTTTGCTTTGCATTTAACTGTGTTCCAAAGCTAATTTCAAGTTGGATCGCTACCAGCAAATCTGGATTATTTACTCAAAGAACCCAAAATTCAGACTTGTAAGGACGGATTCTGTAACTCTCCAATTAGGGAATGGGAGTAGCACCCTGGAACTGAAAAACTCTGAGTTTCCACAGGTTCTGAGTGCCTGCATCTCATTTAGCAATCAGAGACTACATAGCACGTAGAATATCAAGGGTTATGGAACCAACCTAAACCTTCGTCCTACAAACACTTATGCCTGGGCTTAACTTTACAACCACATGTAAAGGTTCCTTTGATTTTAATGGAACTAATCACAAGAAGAATGTGGGTAAGTGTTTGCAGGATCAGGGTTCAGTGGGTCATGGATTGTATTTTAGGAATATTTACAATAAATTGCTCGTGGATGACTTACAGAGCAAGAGGCTTTACCAGAAGACATTTCTAGAGAGCAAACAAATTCAAGAACTTCACAAGCATAAAGGACAAAATTTGTGAATAATTTATTTCCCAAAATTATTCATGGATTTTTGCCATATGCTAACATCAGGAATCTATGAACAGTAGCACTCCTGCTGAGCTATAGAGAAGCAAATTTCTGAATCTTGTGAAGCATTCTGAACCCTTTGAAAGAATTCCCAGATGTTTGTATGGAGTAATTTCATTTCCTCCTCGAGGGCTCTCAGTTGTGGAGGCCTACAAGTTGTATTGAACCCAAGGAATAACATTATGTATTTGAAAACCACTGAGATAGTCTTGTATACACTGTCATCTTTGTGAACAAGAATATTTGTTCTACATCTCTTCACTGAGCCCAGAGAAATGCATTCTCCACTGTCTAAATACCTGATGCAAAAAGGGACCTGGAGGAAAGCCAGCTGGCTTAAGCTCAGCCAGCGTGAAACGGAGGTGACACATGTTGGCAGACTCAAGCACTTTGAGGAATTGGCAGGAACTTTCACTGCCTCTTCAGCTGATGGCATCTGTCCACCCATTGTCCAAGCGGCTTTGCAATCAGCTCGACTGCAAATTTTTCAGGCATCATTTCGTTATTCTGTGTTTGCACAGTGCCCAGAACACTGGGATCCCAGACTATACAACTATAAACTATTGTGATACAAATAATTAACTATGCTAAGCACGGAGAATTCCCAAGCTCATCTCTGGTCCCAGGTTCTCCATATGAATAGTAGCAGGTACGCCGTCCTCTATCTGTGGCTGCGCCACAGCGTGCACTTCCTTACCAAGGAAGTGCATTTGGTCCTTACCAACTGCAGCACTTCCTTACCAAGACATAGCATGTATAGTCAATCATGTCTTTGATCCCGCATGACTAGGAGGACTTAATTTGGCATTACCTTTGAGCCTCAGCTGGAAACTCTGCTTAATGCTGGTATTTTACTTTCTAAAATAAAACCAACCTCAGTGAGAGCATGCAACACTGATTTTGCCTCTTACACTGGTGACCAGTTCCACTGGGCTTCTCAGGTAAGCCATGCTACTATCTAGAAAACGTAAGCATCGAATATACTCTCTGATTGTCAGAGACAGCCTTTTGAGAAAAAGTGAACAGAAAGATTAATGCAGCTGGCTAAAATCAAAATATTTTCTTCAGAAAAGTATACCTACTGATGTGAGATCAGAGTATCAACAATTTTGACTACATCTTGTTCATTTTCCTTGACAAGTGAAGTAAACTCATTGCTTGACACTTTCAGTCATTACTCATCAGCCAAAACTGATGTTATTTCTGTATTATACATTAACTTACTCAAAATGTTAGGAAGTAGGAAGTCTTGCACTGGCTTAATTTTTCACAAGCCGTAACCTCATAACTCTGCCTGGATTTCAAAAAGTCACTGTTTGATACAAAACACAAAATTACTAGGGTGACTTATTATCAGTACAGGGTATTTTCAAAGTTGCTGGGAACTGAAAATCCCACTGAACTCACTGGGAACTAAGTGCTCATTTTATTTGAACACTGGAACACTTCTCCAAGTGACTAAACGCAAAGAATAAATGCCTAACCATTCTTGTTCCCTCTTGAAAATATAGCTGCAGATAGACATTCATTCAGAAATGAAAATATTTATTTTTCCCTGTCCACAGATTAAACATGAGAGCTGTTTCTGCCAGATAATCAAGGAGAACTTGTATCCAAGTATGAAAACACAACAAAGCAGGATATCCATTTTGCAGGGAACAGTCTTACAAATCAATGGCATGTTTTTATTCAGTTTATACTCTATCAAATGAAAAAGGAGAAGCCTCATACCATGCGTCTTAGAGGAAATAGTGTCTTATTATGCGACTCCCACTCACTGTCATGTAAAAGTTCAGGTGTCATTTTTCATTATGATTACAGCCCTGGCAGACTAAAAGGTTTTGCCTTTTCTGTTCAGTTATATGAGTTTTTCCTGCCATCTTTCAGATTGCAAGATGATAATGATTGCAGGCATTCTGGCAGAAAACACTGAGCTTATTCTACATCAGCCTTCCCCTCTTCTTGTGTTGTTTTTTCTACTCCTCACCCAAGAACTGCAATCCAGTTGCCCCAAGTTATTATGAGATACCTCTCCCATGTCTTCACTGTACCAGAAATTATTTCAAGATTTTTTAAATGCATTTCTTGAAGCTTAGTAGCTTTAGGAATACAGCATCAAAGTTTGTTCAATGAGTGTAAATATTTCAATCCCTTTTAGGTTCCAATGTGATAGAAGTTTCACTCTGCTTATGCTAGGATTTTATACTGGGCACAGACAATACCTCAGTATCTATAGTCATGTAGCTGTTTTACAAGCAGCTGTTTTAAAAGGGTCTGAGGTATTTTCACTGTAAACTTCAGACTTCTTTTAAAAGACAATAAGTATCCTGATCTTCTTGATACTCACATATATTTTCCGCAGAGCCCTTGCTAAAAGAAACAAAGCTGTTTAACATGCACCATTTTGCACTTTCTTTTGGATTTCTGATTAGGCTAATCTCTGCATCAAAATTCACATAAATTCATTCCCTTCTTCGTCTTTTTGGTATTAGAAAAAAAGAATAAAGATAAAAGGAGAGTAAATATAATGTTCAGTAGAAAGGAAGGGCTCAGCTCTCAATTCTAGAGCATCTCTGTTCATCCCCCGGGAGGGCTCAATGCTACATGCTTTTGAGCAGCTGAACGCTGACCAACAGAAAACTCTTGAAGTAGAGAGTATTAGCCCATGCACAGAGGCGCGGGGCTTGTCATCAGTAAGCAGAGCCGAGCAGTCTACACGGAGAGCTAGTTTAAGGAAAACGAAATTTAAGATTTCATTAGACTAAATTGGTTTCAGGGAGCCATTAGTCATTCCTCTCCCCCTCCCCCTGACCAGATATCCACACTGTAGGTAATATTCCAAATACTTAAGTGAGATAAAGGAGTATCTGAAAAAAATGCCGTTTTTCAAACAGATGCTCTCATACCCTATCAGTATTGTCAGACTTATTTCCCTGCTAAAAGCACTTCAGAGTGGAACAGTGCAAGAAAAAATGTTGCTCTGTGATCCAGTCTCAGCTGAATACCATTGACCACAGCAGAGACAGAGCCAGGCTGTATCTCACTGCTTGTGGAATACCACAGCTGTTCATTTTCATGATCTGTTCAGGTAAGGTGGCAATTACGTCATTTAACTTGAGCTATCAAAATATATTCAACTACTGATGTTAGTGATACTTGCTCCCTCTACAGTCAATGGAGACAGGCACTTCCAGAAAGAGATTCAATCCAAAACAGATACCAATGGGACACACAGACATAATTCTAGCATAAGGATCTGAACTCATTGAATATTTATATACCAAAATCTCCGTTCTACCTTTAGGTATTACAAAAATGACCATTTGCTTGAATGGGTAAGAATGAATGCCTTGTGGATTTTTTCCCCCTCTTTGGTGTGATGACTATAAGCCTATGACAGATTTTCCTACTCTGCCGAGTGTGGTTTGACTAGTAATGCACTCTGAGTTTCATGCAGGAGGGCTGTGTATTACATCTTCTTGTAACAGGCTAATCTGCCATGGCATTACAAAGTCTGTCCAAACTTTCACTGTCTTGCAAGACCATATTTGCTTTTAGATAGGAAGTTCACTGTTTTGATCATTGTTAATGGGTGTGCTCCTTCCTATAAGCAGTTCAGAGATATCCAAGCAAAATTACACCATGTGGAAGCAGGGAACTGCTACATATAAGCACAGATTTATAGAGCAGTTAGAAACTTTTCAGTAAAAGACCCCCAAAAATATTAAACCTCTCTAAATCAGCTCCATGAGTTAATAATACTCATGATAATGAGATTGTTATCCATGATGCTGTTCTGTTCTTTAAAAGAAAAACAAATGTGTTCAACCAAAGCTTTTTCATTGCTGGATTTAGAACACCATATGTATTAAATTATGGATTAAATGTCTGGATTAAAATGTATAGATAAATTAAAGGTAGGAATTAAAATATCTTTCTGAAATATCTTTTTTCAGCTTTGCTGAAGTTTTATGATGGAACAGGTTTCACCTAGTTTATTACTTTTCACTGAGGGGAAAACAAATATTTTTTATACGTGTGTATTTATATATATATATATATATATATATGTATGTATATATACATTCACTCCAAAATAATCATTTCCCTAGTAAAGATGGAAGAAAAAGGTCTATCTTCATCAGAATCAATGGCAAAATCACCAAGTGCAGGGGGCAGCATTTGTCTACATATTTACATCATTGATGGGTAAACCAACACAGCTTCATGAAGGTCAGTGGAACTTTTCTGATGTCCACTCAGACTTAGAAAAGGCATTTATGGGGGAAAGCATTCTCTCATGTAATCATTCTTTGGCCCAGAAGGCAAAAAACACAATCGGAAACCCATTTGGAGAGTGTTGATGCAGAGACAGTGACTACAGCTGCTGGGTGACAACCTCGGGGGAAGCCAGCCAGACACAAAAGAATGTTCTCCCTTTCCGGGCATGTGTCCCCTGGAGGTGTCCCACTGCTCCCACTGAGAGCAGCACCCAGTGGCACAGAGCAGCACAGTAGGCAAGGCTGCTCTACTTAACAACGGATTTGTCTGGTAAGGGAGTACAGCAACAAGAGAAACAGAATTCATATTCTTTGGCATAGCCTCCAGCATTTTTTTTAATGCTGAGAAGCAAATGAAGTCAGTGTTTAGTAGTCCTAATATAGTCCTTTAAAATAAACATAAAATTATAGGTTAATATTAAATAGAGCAATGAATGAAATGCTTTTGCTGAGCCAGTAGCATCACCTTTAATTAGCCAGCTTTTCTCTTTTGCTAGCTATGACACAGCTGTGTCTTTCACTGGCACTTTACTAGTAGCTGAAATGCTTTCACTGTAATTTTTTTAGACAAATTCACACATAACTGGAAGTTACAGCAGCTCTTATGTGCTTGAGCGTTTTTTCTGTTTCAGATATTAATATTTCTGCTTTAGGTTGAGGAGAAGATATTGTTTTGTCAAGAAATTACTACAAATTGAGGCAAAAATAAAGCAATATGAAGAACTGTGGCCAGACCATTAGTAATTAAAGACAGGATGGGGAGATGGACAGAAGAGGGTGCGCAGGAAATAAATGTGATCTGCAGAGCCTTGAAAAATAACTTGCAGGCCTTCCTTCCTCTGGAGCAAAACTGCCCGCTGGGGGACTACAATATAATCATGTAGCCAGACAATAGGGTAATAATATTGATGCTACTAAATCCAAAAACCCAAGCAAACTGTTGTAGGTTAAAGAGACAGAGTCCTCTTTGGAGCTTCAGCTGCTCTGAAGCCATAGTAGTGGCCTCAGGACTCACTGCTGCAGACCTCCCTCTTTATACGGAGGTTCAACCAGTAGACCTATGTAGTCATGAGAAGTACTGCCTTAGCCCAACGTCCTCCCCAGGCCACCACTACTCAGTACTCAAATAAGCTTTTGTGTTAACAACGTGGGCACTCTGACTGAGCCAGTCCTTGCGATACCAGCCTGTGTGCTGCGTGCACCCCTCTTCCTATCCAGCAAGCGCGCTGGCGTTGCATCAACCTCACTGCACTGCGGACACACAGATCTCCTCTTCGACAACCACATCTTCGCCTGGCCAGCATCCCCCACCGCCTCTGTCTCAGGCTGCCAGCACAGGATAATTGGAGTGGACGTAACATGTGGAAAGGGCCCTTCACTGAGCTGTCACTAACCTAGGTGAGGCCTATGGTATTGGAAAGGCATCCAGCTGCTCAGGATGGCAGAGGGCTGGAAAGCCAGGCTTCCTCCTGCAGCTCCATACATTAGAGGAGATAGCTACCGCTTGGAAGGGGAAGCAGCCATTCCCCTGCCTCCCCCAGCACTACGGGGCTGAAAAGGAGCCAGCCTGGCCCTCCAGCACCCCTCTGCACCTCGCTGTTGAGCCTCACCTCTCCTGTCCTCCCTGCAGGTCCTGCCAGGCTCCAGACAGGCCCCCTCCTTCATCCTTGCCACGCAGCTATTCAGTTCTGCCATCACTGCCATGAAGGTTCACACCAGCTTTGTACCAACATTCCCTGGTCATGGTTCAAACACTTAACTAGGCAAGTCTGCTCCATATAGAGCCTTTTTGCCAAGTATCTCTTGGTAAATAAAGCAGTATAGGGCTCAGGACAATAGTTACAGGCTCATTCAAAACAGCCAGCAACTTCAAATGGTTGTTTGACAACTCGGAGCTTTAAGGTTCAATAGCAGGAAAGGATATTTTCAATATTAGCTCATGCAGCCAAAAAGCTGGTTACATCACAAAAATATAATCCTTTTAAATCACAGCTCAGTGGAGAAAGTTACATGCCAACTGACCTAACAATTTGAAGCTCATAGGAAGGCAGGCATATGTATATAATCTGTATTATGATCAGAAATACTCAATTACTTAACCGATACCTTTAAAAACAAGCAAAGTTTTAGTCATTCAAATGTTTAAGAATGTGTAGTAAGGTAAGATTATTTTCTGCTGGGTGCCAGTACTGGACTACACAGAGGAAACGAGTAACTGTGTGAAACTACAGAAAGCAAGATGAGGTAGACCAGTGGTGGTACCTCAGCATTTTAGCTGAGAAATAGTCTGGTACCTTATGAGATCTCATGGTCAAAAGCGGAGTAACTGTAAAAGTATAATGGAATATACTTCAAAAGGAAAAGCAGTTAAGCTCTATCACTTTCTTTTTTTTAAAGATGCCTTTGAAGTAAGACACTTTATATGATGGCTGTTTGGCTGTGGGTCTTGCATCATCGTGGTTTGAGCGTTTCCGATTATTTCTTTAACTTTGGAAAAAGAAGATGCACTGCCAACAACCAAAAGCAAACTGCACTTACCCACACATAAGTCACCCATAACTTAAATCATGAATTTTGGTCCACAAAATAGAAACTGTTCAGGGTCAGTGCTGGATTATCACATCAGAAACACAGTAAATAAAGCCATTACAATAGGAAGAAAATTGGGCAGTTAGAATACTTTTGCTTCTCTTAAGTAATGCAAATGTGAAATAAACAAATGAGTTAAACAGCTCTCATGCATGATTTTCAGGAGAAAATATTAACTACTTGAATGCCAAGGTTAAACTAAGCTTATGAAGATCCATAGGACAAAACAATAGCTGAGAAGAGAGTCACTAGTACGCTGTGAAATCAGAAAACAACCTCTAGTTCAACACAACCATATTTAAGGCAGAGTTTTAAGGGAATTTTTTTGTTTTTAAGTAAGTTGGTTGACTATACAAAGGACATGCATCAAGACATTTAAATTAAGTAATATTTTAACATTCTTAGCTTGACTTAAACTGTAGACCATCACAGTACCAACACAGCGATCAGCAGAACTTAGGCCTTGGATGGAAAGCACTGTGTTTTGGTTTGGGGTTGCGGGGAGGAGGGGGCAGTGCTCTATACTCTTGTCCAAACTAAGAATTTGAAATCTGTCTCATAGAGGCTGAGTAAAGATGCCAGTTTTTCTAATTTGGATCCTTCTCGTGTCACTGAATAAACCCTAGACATTAAAAATGGAAACCCTTCAGATGCTTATTAACCCAGTGCTATCAAAACCCCAAAATACTCATCTTTTTGGAGAAATGCTCTAGGATCAAAAATTGTAATGAGAAGCATCTGAAGTGAGGCTTTTCAGAGAGCTGCAAGATTGCCAGGAAGGACAAAAATGGGTGAAATGTTAATCTTATTTCATCAGTAGGAATCTACAGCAACTTCAGTGCGATTGATGCATTCTACTGGATTCCCACTGGGTTAATTGAGATCACCATCTCAGAAAAAGGAAATATTCAGCAGTGAAGAGCTATGCTATTTTGAGAAAACAGAAAAGGGAGACTTTCAGGGCTTTTAGTAGATGGACTTACTGAATCTGCACATTCACCCAAGTCAGTAGATTGTATTACTGTTACCGTTTATAAGTCACTGTCCTTTCCAAACTACAGCTTCCCCTCCCAAATTATCCTTTTCTATGAGAGGAAGTATCACAACTATAGGGACTTCAAAAAACACACTGTGCTAAAGAAAAGGAGAAACTTAAACAAACCAAAATGAAATGTAAACAGAATTAATGGTCTGACTTAAAGCCACAAAACCATAGAAACCCAGTAAAATCTGAAAATCCAGCTTGACATTGTGTCCCTCTCTCAAGCTTGTGTGCCTTTTACTCATTTGGATTTCTTTTTTTTTTTTTTCCCCTGCACAAAAGATAAGGGTACATCTAATTAAAGAATGTTGTGTAAGCAAAATCACATTTCCCATAATACTTTTCAAAATTTTCCACTTTTCAAATTTCAGGTCTTGGTAATGAAAATTATATTACAGGAAAAACAGATAAATTCCCAGGTTAAGTAAGAATACAAAAATCTTAAACTATATAAAGGATTATCCAAAGTCTATCCAGCCCTCACACACAGCGGAGCATAAAACAGAGCCTTCTTGCATTCAATGCATACTTTTGAAATAAGAAAAAGATTTGCCCTTGAGGCAAATTAGCTGAGTGGTCTGGCACTGTCTCAATATGCTATCATGTCTTACTCTCTTACATATCCAAGTCCCTTTCTTCCAGGTTGCTTAGAGCAGAGGCAACACTAGCTTTATGAACAGGTAGCTTATTCGTTGTCTAAGGCACTGGTCTCCAAAGTGGGCTGCACATACCCCATGGGGGGCACAAGACAATCAACTGGAGTGCAGGAAGAAAATATTTTTTGTACTATTAATAAATAAAATTTTTAAAAATTAAAATTGTGTTTATTTCATCTTTATTTCATCCTTTTTTATTTCTATATTTGGGTATGTTTTACAGTGTACTTAATATATTAGTACAGTAGTACAGCTATATAATTTATAAATAAATATACATCTATGGAAGGTGCATGCTGAAAAATATTTTACAGATTATTAAAAACTAGTGAATACATATAATGCTTGAAAATACCTTCATCCATAGACCCAGCCTGAAAAAATACAGTTCCGGGAGCTGATATTTCTTCAGCTTGGCTGAATTTGACCTATTACCACTCATGATTTTAGGAAAATACAGGGGCACCTACACCTTGTTCCATCATATCATAGGTTTAGCTTAACTAGCCTTCATGCTCTACTCTTTTAAATGCTCTTGACCAGCTTGTGTAGAAAACTAAATTTCTGTTTAACACACCAGTTATCCAAAAGTCTGAAATAAACCATTCAAGACTCTTTACAGAATATGTCGGTTCATCAGAGGGCTTTCATTTTACTGTTTAACACAGAGGAGAACAAAAGGTCAAAATATGAACATTTGAAAACTCTGACCGTGAGAAAAGTAAAAAACCCTTCTGTTTCCCCAGTACGTGACATTCTCTAGACTCCTTTTTGGGTTCATTTTCATTATCTCGGAATAACTAGTTTCTGAGAAGGATCAAACCCACAAGTAACCTCAGAAAAATGCTTTGGCTTTAAAAAAAGGACTAGAAATCTAATGGGAAGAATTATTATTATATAACTTCCAGCCCAATCTAACAGATACAGGTGGCTTGGATCATTCTTACAAACATTAGATTAGTCTTCAATTTCAGATGCTTTATATTAAGTTACCCTTAGGATGTGAGGATATATTCTTAGCTAGGTTTAAATCAGTGGGAATTTTGCCTTAGACTCCAAGGGGCCCTTACCTTCTGCAATTTTGCCTTAACAAGATATCAGTGTTTGCCAAAAACTGCATCTTGATTTATTTGCAAATTATTGCTAAAAATATTTGGCTTAACATGTAATGGGTTCAAATTTTCAGGTGGTATAAATCAGCATAGCTGCAGAACTACGCCAATTTAATCCACCTGAGGATGTACCAGTGGGTTTTATCCTATTTAAGATCATTCATACTAGTAAAATAATTGTTCTAAAATCTTCCTGGTTTTATACGGCAGGCAATCACAGTGGTTTCACCCAGGGCTACTGCATTTTTGTGGGTACAAGCTGCAAATCAAGCAAACCCATCCTTTCAAAAATGTATTATTCCTTGACAGTAAGTACACAATTAACCTACATTTTTTATTCAGTCCTGGCACTGCTCAGCAATCAGATGCTGTATTTAAATTTAGACAACACAAATGCAAACATGCCTTTGCAACACTGCTTACAATACAGAAACTTGGAGTAACAGTGGTTCATTTCTACTAAAAAGTTGATTCATATGAGCCATTTGTGCAATTTTATGTGTTACTTGTTAACAACTAGCCACACCTGTGCAAGATCCTATTTCAACCTCCTTTTTTCAAAAAACAATCTGAAGTAAACTCAATTCATTTTTACTTGAGGTAGTGTTTGTATGGTAAGAGAGAAATTTGCCAGTTGAGGACTTGGGCATTTAATAGACTAGTTGAGAGAGACAAAAAGAGAAAGCCTTAAGAGAGAGAAAGAAAAATAAACACCTTAACACAATTGCTACTGTGAAGTAACTTCTTCTCCCTGTTACTTCTATAGACATGTACTTACTCCATGCTGCTGCAGAGTAGAAGAGGGAGATTATTCTAGCTAACCCGTAAGTATTTAAGAAATGTCAGGAAATTTTCATATTTGCCTTATTTTAAAATAATATAAAGCATTTGGATGCCAAAGACTAAGCAACGTAAGATATGGGAGAGCAAATCCATGTCATACACAGTAATTTATGATAATTATGAGCTCACATTGCTGCAGTGGTTTGTTGGACTAAAGCTCACATAATGCAAAATACCATAAAGTAGAAAAAGAAAATCAAAAGACCATTGCCTAACTTAATGAAAATGAATTTATCAGGTAGGAGTTTACAGCCTTGAAAGTTCTTGTTAATTTTTTCACTGGATAAGTATCTTGACTTTGGATAAATCTTTATTACTGTACTGTATAAAAGCACTACCAGTGTTGATAAGAAATAGATGTGTGAAAAATTAAAACCCTTCACCTGCCCATCCTTCCTCTAAGATTCCAGCTAGCAAATGCTTCTTCAAGATTTTTAGCAAAAGGTAGGAGTGATCAGCAAGTGATATCTCGTAGTGCAAAACTTGTTTCTTCAGCTTCCGCTGTGCTATACTCTCTTCTGAGTTCTTTTCACTCAGAAAAAACACACATGAAATCAAGTAATTATCCAAGTCTGTAACTATGCAAGTGCTGTTTGAAACAAATTGTTGAAGATGGCCAACCTTCCATTGGTTTCCATGGAGTAAGGATTGTAAAATATCATAGAATAGTTTGAGTTGGAAGGGACCTTTAAAGGTCATCTAGTCCAACCCCCCTGCAATAAGCAGGGCCATCTTCAACTGGATCAGGTTGCTCAGAGCCCCATCCAACGTGACTTTGAATGTTTCCAGGGATGGGGCATCTACCACTTCTCTGGGCAACCTGTGCCAGTGCCTCATCACCCTCGTCGTAAAAAATTTCTTCCTTATATCTAGTCTGAATCTACCTTCTTTTAGTTTAAAACCATTACCCCTTGTCATATTGCTACAGGCCCTACTAAAAAGTCTGTCCCCATCTTTCTTATAAGCCCCCTTTAAGTATTGAAAGGCCACAATAAGGTCCAAAATATTGTCCAAATTATCCCTGAAATATCTGCTAACTTCCCTGAAGTTACAGCAGCAGTAAGTAACTTCAGTAAGCAAGTACTGACTGATGAAATGATGGATAAACATCATCAATCTGACTGTCAACAGAGGTGTATTTGCCACTAAGTTTCACATACCTGAGGATTTATGTGGCACATACAGTTCTTAGTGAACTCTGTGAGCTGCTAAACAGCAAAACTGCAAGTCAGGCATGCTCCATGCCCTTTTTGTGAAGGAAGAGAAATGGAGACAATTTGGTAAGAGCTGTGAAATTCATGCTCCAAGGTGAATTTTTAGTGTAAATCAGCTTTTCTTCTCTTAGTATACATACATGTTCAGTATCTCAAGTGATAAGCCATAATGCGGAGTGAGTACCTCACTCATTAGACTCTGTCTCCCACTGTCTCTTTCATAAAGTAATGCAGATCTACCTAAAAAACTAACCAGAATTTCTGCCGCATTACTAGCCCTTTAGAAGGCTGTTGCCTCACTGCTTTAATAGTTGGAAACCACCTTACAGCTCCCAGGTGAAATTCATTCAGGGTAGTTCATACCTATTTTTCTTGTGCCCAAATTGTCACAGAGGAAAACAGTTTCTCTTCCTCATGGTCTCAGAGGAACATTGCCTCTGGACCTCGTCTTATATGTCTAAATGAAGCAAATGCTAGCTGCCTTCTCTTGGAAGGTAGCTGCTTTCCCTGATACATTAGTGCTAGCTAACTTCTCCTCTGTATTCATTTTCCTGAACACAGATGACCAGAATTGTACCCACGGTTCTAGATAAAATCCATAAAAAATAATAGGGCTATCTAAAATGGCATGAATGTTTCCTTGTCTGCCTTGTCTGTCCTGTTCCTGCCTGTCTGTCCCATCATACCTAGCTAGATATGTTGTTGGGTCACACTTGCCATTTTTACAGCCACAGTAATTGGACAGCTTACAGTTAATCCTATGATTGACTTGATATGTAGAACACAACCTATAATTATATATGGTATAATAACATATCATTAATATTTCTTACTTCTTTTTTTTATTTTACCTTGTAATTAAATTTGTTTCATGACAGAGTATTAATGTGTGCTTCATTCAATATGCATTTCAACACTGATGGGCACGATTAGTTCAGAATTATTGTCTAGATGTTTCTCTGGGTGGCTAAACTGAAATATTTCTCATGACACAAAAAATCTGCCCACATTTGGTTGTTTCTGGTTCTTTACAATAGCTGACAGTGATTCATAATTCCCTCATAACATGTGCAATTCCATTAAACCTGCTACACTTCAAGTTATTCAAACATATTAAAAGGCCATTTCAAAAATGAAGCAAGTCTACTGACTTCTGTGTAGCTCAACTATCCAGAGATAAGATCTCTTACACGCTTATAAAAAGTGTGAAAAAATGAAAAATCTAATAAACACGAAGGTTTGTTCCTACAACAGAGAAGAATAAAATAATATTATTCTGAGGTAAACTGACAAGGGTACTCTTGGAAAAAAGTAAGTAGATGATACATTTTTTAGACTGATTTGAAGATAGAGGCCAATTTCCCATGGATTTTCCTAGAACAAGGATTATGAAGTACAGGCCAAGTTATTCTGGACTTATTTGCTGACTTCTCTGGTATGACAACAGCAAGGCATAATTCCAGTAAGTAAATGTGACTGCCTTTAAACTACTGAAAAAAATGAGCCTTAGTTTCTCTGACAACATCCCAAGGCCCATATTTACATACATTGTTCCAAAGTCAAAGACTTCAGTCAGTCAGAAAGACTTCATCTATATAGTGATATCTAAAAGATACATTGTTTTGATATAGGGTAAGAAATTGCTTTCTAATTTATTGCAGTGAATAAAAAAAGCATTGGAATGCATGAAACCAAATTTATCTATCTCACTGACCTTGAAGCTGGCGTCCTTTGTATAAATCCTTTGTTTTGGTCGGGTGAGCTCTGGCACCATTATCACACTTAGGTTGTTCATACCTAAAGAACAAACAGAGAGAGAAAAAAAAAACAGCCAAGGTTAATTTGATTTAGAACTAATTTATTTCCAATTTTGTAGTCCAAATTAAACTTGTACCTTCTTTTATTCAGGGAATAAGCCTGTTTTTCATTCAGAAGGGACGATGCAAATTCATCTGCCTGTTTTCCACTTATCTCAAAGAAGCCAGCACATCTTTATTCTCCTGGGGTTGATACCAAACTAAAAAATTATTATCTATTCCAAAGCCCATTCTACAGCAAGGAAAACTGAGGAAGCAGAAAACTGTGGGGAATTGCTATAAAGTAATACATAATAAAGAATAATTTTGAAAAAACACAAATCCAAACCCAAAGTCAGGCTCCCCTCCCACCTACCGATTCAAAAAGCCATAAACAATATGACAAATTCTGACATCTGACACAGTATTCATGTTGGGAAACACCAGAAAATCCATTTCAAAATCACAGCAAGGTAGCTACTGTAGTTAGTTACTACTGCAGCTCTAAAGCCATGTGCTACAGTATCCTCTCAAAGAAAAATTTTAGTTTACATATGAAGGGTTAACCATGAACAGCTAACGTTTTGAACAAGAGGGAAGAACTCATAGTGTTTCCAGAAGAAGAGAATTGGGCTGGAACTGCTTGAAATGGCTTGTGAAAAAGACTGAACCTCCACCTGCTACTTGAATATTCTGGTTCCTCTATGCTTTCTGAGTTTACTTAAAGTCACTTTGTTAGTCCAGCTGGTAACAAGAAACTCTGTGCTATTTGTACTTCCAACAAACATTGACTTACGCAACACCACTATCAATATCTTTTATGCAAGACTGGGAGGCATGGGAGCATCTGCTGCTGAATCTCTCATTTTTTCTTATGTCCCACTATCGATGCATGGTGGTTTTTCACTCAGCTTGACAGAATCACTTTCTGAGAAATTTTACTTTCTCATTCTCCTAAAGTAGCTTGAAGCTGCAGAATTTAGTGTGTAGCATTTCAGAGAAAGTTTCAGTTCTCAGTTAAACACACTTAGTAATATGACTTGTGTTCACATACATGTGTGTGCACATACATGCCTGTTCACTGAATCTAGGTTCTTTCATATTTTATATAACTGCCTATCTTTCTTTGAAATTCTCCTATTCTAAAAGTTCCCCAAAATGACATTTACGGAGTGGCATACTGAAATATCTCATTAAAATATAATAATCCAAATTTTTGGAACAAAATATTCTTTTTAAAAGCATCAAAGGGTGGCTATGTCCTGGATCCAGGCCAGACTGCCCCTAAGAACAATACCTAAGTATTCTGATCTCAATTATCAGGCAGAATGAAAAAAAAAACAATTTTATTTTTCCTTTGAGTGCTTAATTTATTTGCACATCATCTGATGAAACTGCTCACTGGCCCATCAAATTTTGGCTGCTGCAAGAAGGTACAGTGTTGTTTTCATGGACATGGGAGAGCTACAGGCACTTTTTTCCCCTAAAGAATGGCAGGAATAGAAGCTGCTTTGATAGCATGGGTTGGATTCAGATACCTGATGGATGACCACTTCAATCAGCCAAGAAAAGAGTGAAAGGGAAATCTCTGAGCAGTACTCACTAATGCAGTATCTGGCAACCAGCCTGGTCCTCGATTAATCTGATACCTGACTGTGCATTCCCTTCATCCTCTTCCGTTATTGTTACTGCTCTGTGCCTAAACTTTCCTTTTTGGCCTCTACTCTTCTACCCTTTAGGCTTATATTTTTGTTAAATACGCATGTAGTTCATCATCTACAAACTAAATCTATTAAAGCCCAATGGGTGTTAAAATGCTGCAATGAAAAGTCTATGTTTAACTCTTTAAAGCAACTGAAGAAAGAAAATGAATCATTAGAAATTTACCATACAGGAACAGCCATGCGAAGAACTGATAAGAAAAACACACTTGCCTCAGTTTTCATGAGGAAAGAGTGGGAAAGGGACAGCATGTCAGAATGGAGCACTGTCAGGTTAAAAATAATGTAGTCAAAAGACATCTCAAGTTACTCTCTTGAATTTTAAAGGGGAAAGAATCCCTAGCAGTGAATGTATGTGTAGAGTCAGTAAGGGCTTGTGAAGGCTGCTTTATACGTCTGAGCAATCTGCTGGGAAGCACTGAGATTTACTGCGGTGTACCAAGCGGTAGAGGATGGAGGCTTTCACAAGGATTCTACAGTGTGGACAGCCTCATGAAGCAGCTGATTATTGTTCTTTTTTAAGTTTAGAGAATCTTGTGCAAGTGGATTGGGGATTACTTTGCCCATGATCCTAGTTGCTAAAAAGTCGCATGTGAGAACACAGACTCATGGCCCTGATGAGCAAAAAGGCTGAGGGTCACGCTGTGATGTCCAAGAGGCATTGGGAGCCAGCTGGTGAGCCATATGGGGAGCCATACTGATGGGCTTTTGGGGGAATGGCTGTTTGTACCCTTTAAATGCATTACCTCCATTTAGTCAAATGGATGTTTCCTCTAGGCTTTCATAAAAGCCAGCTTTATGAAGCCAGCTTGTGAGTTTTACTGTCTTAAATGTCCTAGAGTGGTTCTTCATTCACATATCTTTATTTTAACTCTGGAATGAGGTTTTTTTTCTGGAATACCTTCACTAACAAATTATTTATCTTTTTTTCAGATGACAGGACATTAGAAGGTGAGTGAATATTAATAACTTCCCTTCATTTTGGGGGTCTAAATTAATGCAACTACTATTTATTGTGGTATTCAGATCCTGATGATATGACAAATTTCATCCTCATGAATATATTCAAAACAAACAACATGCAAAATGCTAAGCTGTTCTGGCAACAGCTTCCCAGATCTGTCTATCCTTTCATTGTTGTCCCCTACTGATTCGATCCAGGTTTGCGGAACAGAGATTCTGGGATGCAATGCATCCATCCTGCTACCAGGAGTATTAATGCTATCAGTTCCTGCAGCAGAGTTTCAACAGCTACTCTTCTCGTTTGGATTTTGCAGTGGAAAGCTGGAAGATAGCATACACTATTTTGGATGAGCACCTCGTTCTTTAAAGTAGGAAAGACTCACATGTTCACTCTTTCCATTCTATAAGAAAGAATTACAAAAAGACAACTGCATCTTTGTCATCATATTCTGATTCCCCTTTACTTCCCACTGCTAGAGAAAAAAAAGTTTAATTTTATCAATATAGAAAAAAAATTAAAATCAAGAAATAATTAATGGGATTCCAGCCCACCTAAATATTTCTTAGAAATGAGATCTAGACACTCTTCTTAAACTCCAGGCAGTAATCCCACCTGCTTCTTCACCAGGACTGTAGATTCCTAAATACACCAGTCATTCTTCATTTACTATGAAACTCCTAAAATTGAGTACTCACCCATCTGTGCTCAGAAACGTCCTCTCCAGGGATATTACTACATATTACTTCCTCAGAGCTCCATTGAGAACTGCCCGTAAGTCCAGCAAAGCTGAACAAATTAGAAATGGTCAAGACCACAGCAGCTGATCTTTTAGTATCAGTCATCAGGCAGAGCACTTATCGAGCAAAAGGAAGACTTGTGTCTAAACCATATACATGAAATGATTGAATCCAGTTTGCCAGCCTTCCAAATTTGGAGACATGCAGCACAGTGAAAGACCTCCCTGCCACCTCTTCTCCCACAGCTGAGTGACTGTGTAGTTGCCAAACCCAAGAGGCCAGCAGACCAAACAAGAAAAAAAGAAGACGGAGACTGATTCTAGATCCATAGGTGATTCATCAAGGTGTTGGGAAGACCTAGAATTCCAGTCTGTATGACAGTAGAAGCCAAAATCACACACACTGCATGCACACTATACATACGAATAGGAAAGTGAGCTGGTTGATTTTCAAGGATCACCACCTCCAGTTTCATGAATGGTTCATCCCGATGTGCAGGATGTGGCAGGAAGCCTGCACAGATGAACAAGGAGCACCTTATAAAATCCAGACTTAAAAAGGAAGCATACAAAGGGTGGAAACAGGGTCAGGTGATACAGGAGGAATATACAGACACTGTCCCAGTGTGCAGGGATGGGGTTAGGAAAGCCAAAGCCCCCTGGAGCTAAATCTGGTAACGGACATGAAGGGCAACAAGAAGGACTTCTTACACACCTATCAGCAGCAAAAAGAAGACTAGGGAAAATGTGGGCCTGCTGCTGGGTGGGACAGGGGACCTTGTGACAAAGGACATAAAGAAGGAAGAAGTACTTAATGCCTTCTTCTCCTTGGTCTTGTAAGACCAGTCTTCAGGAATCCCAGGTCCCTGAGACCAGTAGTAAAGTCTAGAGCAAGGAAGATTTACCCTCGGTGGAGAAGGATCAAGTCAGGGATTTTTTGAACAAACTGGACATACACAAATCCATGGGACCTGATGGGATGCACCCACAAGTGCTGAGGGAGTTGGCTGATGTCATTGTGAGGCCACTCTCAATTATATCTGAAAGGTCATAGTGACTGGGGGAGGTTCCTGGGGACTGGAAGAAAGCAAATGTCACTTCTGTCTTCAAGAAGGGCAAGGAGGAGCCAAATAACAAGCCAGTCAGCCTTACCTCAATTCCTGGGAAGGTGATGAAGCAAATCCTCCTAAAAGCTATTTCAAAACATATGAAGGACAAGAAGGTGATTGAGAGTAGTCAGCATGGATTTATGAAGAGGAAATCATGTTTGGCCAACCCTGCAGCCTTCTATGATGAGATGACTTGCTCAGTGGATGAGGGGAGAACAGATATTGTTTATCTTAATTTTGGGAAGGCTTTTGACACTGTCTCTGATTACATTCTCATAGACAAACTGATGAAGTATGTGCTAGATAAATGAACAGTGAGGTGTGTTGAAAACTGGCTGAACTGCCAGTCTCAAAGAGTTGGGACCAGCAGCACAAATTTCAGCTGGAAGCCAGTCACCAGTGGAGTGCCCCAGAGTTCAATACTAGAGCCAATATTGTTTAACCTCTTCATTAATGACCAGGATGCTGGGACAGGGAACAACTTTAGCAAGTTTGCAGAAGATACAAAATTGGGAGGAGTGGCTGATACACCAGAGGGTTGTGCTGCCATTCACAGGGACCTCAACAGGCTGGAGAAATGGGCTGGCAGGAATCTCATGAAGTTCAAAAAAAGGCAAATGCAAAATTCCCACACCTGGGGAAGATTAACCCCCTGCACCAGCACCGGATGGGCGCCAACCAGCGGGAAAGCAGCTCTGTGGCAAGGGCCTGGGATTTCTGATGGACACTAAGCTGAGTATGAGGCAGCAAAGTGTCCTTGCAGCAAAGAAGGCCAAGAGCCTCCAGGGCTGCATTAGGAAGAGTATTGCAGGTCAAGGGAGGTGATCCTTCCCCTTTCATTGCAGTGGTGAGACATATCTGGAGTGCTGGGTCCAGCTCTGGGCTCCTCAAACAAGAGAGACATAGGCATACTGGAGTGGGTCTATAGCAAAGGGCCATGAATATGATTAAGGGACTGGAGCATTTGGCATTATAAGGAAAGGGTGAGAGAACTGGGACCGTTCAGCCTGGGGAAGAGAAGGCTCAGAGAGGATCTTATTGATGTCTATATATGTCCAAAGGGGGGAAAATAAAGAAAATGGAGTCAGACTCTTCTCAGTGATGTCTAGTGACAGGAAAAGAGGCAATGGGTACAAAATGAAATACAGGAAATTTCATTTAAATGTAAGAAAAAACTTTTTTTTTAACTGTGATGGTGATCGAACACTAGAACAGGCTGCCCAGAGAGGCTGTGGTCTCTCCATCCTTGGAGATATTCAAAGCCCAACTGGACATGGACCTGAGCAATCTGCTCCAGCTGACCTTGCTTTGAGTAGAGGGGTTGGACTAGAGAATCTCCAGAGGTCCTTGCCAATCTCAACTACTCTACGATTCTGTAACAAGATGATACTCATAAAGAAAAACTACAAAAAAAGTCAGCAGAAGCCCCATTGCTTGACAAGCACAAGAAGATGATTTGGACTCAAATCAGAGAATAGGAACTAAGGCTCCATAACATGATTTAAACTATAATTCAAAGAAGGATTAGCACTAAAAACAAGAAACAGTGAACAAACCTATGGGTGGAGAACTGAGGAAGAGCAGAAAATGGAGCCTCTGGAATCTCTAGAGATCATCTCTAGGTCCTCACACAATATGTGTACTGATCCTACAATTTCAGGACCAAATTTGGACTATTTTGTTTTGACAGTTTATGGATCTCAACTTGCCAGAAACAGCAGATCAACAGTAACTTTAAGTCATGCTCACTTCAGCTGGTACTGTAATTGGCATGGTCTAGACTATGGTAAAAACAGCTATCAGTAAATCAGCACTTGAAGAATATGTGAAACACACTCCCCAAGAATATAATACTTTACAGCAAGTGGTTTATAATGTTTTTTTCACAAACCTTATGCAAATGATAAAAAATTATTTTTGCTTAAGCTTGAAAAGATTTATGATTGCATCAAGATACCCATACTGCCCGCCAGCTTTATATGAGCTTCTATAGCATTCCTGCGAGGGCCAAACCTCAATAACCAGCCTAAATAACATCCTTTGGAACCTGATACTTGCCTTGCCTACATCTGCTCTATGTGACTCACAACACTTTACCATGTATCCGGCTCAGCTGAGACGACTGAACTCCAAGCTTCTATTAATAACACACTAAAATGATATTTCCCCTCTATGGGTTCCCAAGCAGTTGTTCCATCAAAGCCAGTCATATGAAATATTGAGGAGGTTGCTGGAAAAATAACTGAACATTTCTGAGGTTGGATGTCATTTCTGTCATAGACCATCTTACTTGGTTCTTCTATATTCAGGCTAAGGAGTGTGATGTTTCCTCTGGGCTTATTCATTATCTGCTCTAAGCCTTGGCTTCCCAGCACAAAAGAGAAGTAAAAAGGAGGACTAGGGAAGCAAACCGCCTGTTACTTGCAGTGAAAGAGTCTGTGGCCATCTGACCTTAACTTTTGATGTCTCTTAGAAATATTTCACTTCATAGTGGAAGAGGCCTACATGACAGTCAGTCTCACCTCTGTGCCTGGCAAGATCATGGAGCAGATCCTCCTGGAAACTATGATAAGGCACATGGAAAATAAGGAGGCAATTGGTGACAGCCAACATAGCTTCACTAAGGGTAAATCATGCCTGACAAATTTGGTGGCCTTCTACAATGGGGTTACAGCCTTGGTGGATAAGGGAAGAGCAACGGACGTCATCTACCTGGACTTGTGCAAAGCATTTGACACTGTCCCGCACAACATCCTTGTCTCTAAATTGGAGAGACATGGATTTGATGGATGGACCAGTCGGTGGATAAGGAATTGGCTGGATGGTCACAGTCAAATAGTTGTGGTCAACAGCTCAATGTCTGAGTGGAGACCAGTGACGAGTGGTGTTCCTCAGGGGTCGGTATTGGGACCGGCGCTGTTTAACATCTTTGTCGGAGACATGGACAGTGGGGTTGACTGCACCCTCAGCAAGTCTGCTGACGACACCAAGCTGTGTGGTGCGGTCGACATGCTGGAGGGAAGGGACACCATCCAGAGGCACCTTGACAGGCTTGAGAGGTGGGCCCGTGCAAACCTCATGAAGTTCAACAAGGCCAAGTGCAAGGTCCTGCACATGGGTCGGGGCAATCCCAAGCACAAATACAGGCTGGGCAATGAATGGATTGAGAGCAGCCCTGAGGAGAAGGACTTGGAGGTGTTGGTTGACAAGAAGCTCAACATGACCTGGCAATGTGCACTTGCAGCCCAGAAAGCCAACCGCATCCTGGGCTGCATCAAAAGAAGCATGACCAGCAGGTCAGGCAGGTGATTCTCCCCCTCTACTCCGCTCTTGTGAGACCCCACCTGGAGTACTGCCTTCAGCTCTGGGGCCCCCAACATAAGAAGGACATGGACCTGTTGGAACGAGTCCACAGGAGGGCCACGAAGATGATCAGAGGGCTGGAGCACCTCTCCTATGAAGACAGGCTGAAAGAATTGGGGTTGTTCAGCTCTCAGAGAAGAGAAGGCTCTGGGGAGACCTTATAGCAGCCTTCCAGTACCTAAAGGGGGCCTACAAGAAAGCTGGAGAGGGACTTTTTACAAGGCCATGTCGTGACAGGACAAGGCGTATTGGCTTTAAACTGAAAGAGGGTAGCTTTGGATTAGATATTAGGAAGAAGTTCTTCACTGTGAGGGTGATGAGGCACTGGAACAGGTTGCCCAGAGAGTTTGTGGATGCTCCCTCCCTGGAAGTGTTCAAGGCCAGGTTGGATGGGGCTTTGAGCAACCTGGTCTAGTGGAAGGTATCCCTGCACATGGCAGTGGTGTTGGAACTAGATGATCTTTAAGGTCCCTTCCAACCCAAACCATTCTATGATTCTATGACATAATTCCACCAGCAATAGAAATCTACATGCTAGTACATGCATACTAAGGCATCTTCTCGCTACAACTTTTGAGCGCTGAACAAGTATTCCCTTACCTGGTTGATGTACCAGGGATGGGACGTCCCGTATCCACCAGAACACACCAGCAGTAGCCTGTGGAAGGATGGCACTGCACTGGTTTGTAGAGGCCACCCTGAGCACACTCTGGAATGAACACATTGTCTTTCTGGGGCTGTTTAGCTTCTTCCAGGGCTGACTGAAGTTCTTGATCACATGATGATGCTTTTGGAAGGAAAAGAAAAAATACTGAAGAAGCTATACGGAAAGGGCCTACTAGATTTTTCAAATAGTTTTTATATTTTTCTTTGATTGCATATAAGGATTGTATTTGAAAAGGCTTGCTACAGCTCAAATACCAGCAACATTGGTTAATGCTGCATACTGTTAGGAACTTTAGTTTCCTTTTCATGCAGCTGCTTCATAATGCAGTCCTAATAATATCTTGACACCCCCTTTCCTATACTAGATATAATCTATGGATAACCAAATATTTTCTCTGCCACCTTAAAAAAATCCTCACCCACTCCACAGTCCCTAAACTACTGATTCTTTTCAGAGGGAACAGTAAAAATCCATCTTCTTAGGATTCCTTATATGAATTATTCATCTAGATATTCATTTAGATGTTTATATTCTGCTCTTTCTCTCCAGTTTTGGAACAACCTCTTAATAGTTTACATGTCTACATGAGAAAAGCTTACATGTCTACACATTCCTAGCCTTTATGCGAAACTATGAACCAGGGGGCAAAGAGCAGACACCGCAGGGCCTGAGAATGCCTGTCAGTTCACACCAAACAGGAAAAAAACACCTCTACTGAGGATTTTTGATCACTACTAAACTGGTATATGTGGCACTGCAGAGACAGTAAATGAGACAGACTAGTTACTCAAGCCATTATTTCTCCAGGAACTTTAAAGTCAGTCTCCTATCATGTGAAATTTAGATGGTTAATAAAACAGCTTCTGTATAACTCCCAAACTAATCCAGTGAACATAAATTAAATATTTGAAAAACAAGAATGTTAAGCACTCTACAAACACACAAATTACTGACAGGAAAATTTCAAGTTACTAGAATTTCAATCAATAAAAGATTCTCCTCAGTTAAAGAAAAGTCAGTTTAATGTTACAAAAAAAAAATCTGTGGGTAATATTTGCTCTTCTTTCAAGTCAGTTAAAGACTAGTGACATGCTTATTCTCTGAATCTCTAGCAAGATTTACTTCTTGATTTTTCACAGTTCAACCATAAGAACAAGTTGAATCTTGACTGGATTTTCTAATGCATTTGTAATGAGTTCCAGCTTCAGTCTAATCTCATTTACTCTTACCCACAGGGTTCAGAAAATACTTTGCAAATTGTAGGCAAAAACTGACAGAAAGTCACTAGTTATGTCCAGAATGCTACTGCTCCTTGCCAGCTTCTTGCAAATGCAGACGACCAAAATCAGTAAGACTTCTGTTGCAAGGGAAAAGGTGGCAGGAAGTTAAACACCTTCATACTTTAAACGTCACACAATTCCATCTATACAATGGCCTGGTTTCCAAAACAGTGTGTTTTTTTCCAATCCATGTAAAAGGTTTAAAAAACAAGCATATCACTTACTAACTTGACTACAAGGCACAGATGGAGTGTTTTTTCAGTTCTTTGGTTGATTTTTTTTTTGCCTCTTTTGTTTCATATGGTATTTGAGCAGGACAGCTAGATAAATTGATTGATTTTGCATGTTTTTGTCTTGGTCTACCCACTGACATAATCAGAGATTGAATAGCTCTCAAAGCACCAGTGTTTAGATAATAAACTGTACTTAGAGAATCAGCGTAGTGAGGACAGAAAGGCTCCTCTAAAAAAGGGAAATAGCTAATTATTTGCATGTTAAAACCTTCACAGAAATAGCTATGGTTTCACAAATCAGAAATCCATCACCAACATCCTCTTAGAGTAGCCAAAATAAATCCTTCCCTCAGTGAATCTGGATTATGATGATTATCAAGTTACAAGGTACGACAACCCTGGAAAACACATCACTTTTAGCTTCGTTGTTCACTTTTTTATGTTTTGTATATAATCAAGCAAAAAGGAGCAAACAGGATGAAGCAGCTGCAGTGAGAGGGAGGAAATCATTACTCCTCTTTAAACTCCACTAAATTCTTTTCTCTTTCATACTGATAAACCTTGGGACCATTCCATTAGCTACTGTGACCTTCTCTCGTTTTACATCCTTGTAACTAGCAACACAATCTGGCAGGTGTGCAGGTATTATTATCTCTCACAAACCCAGAGGAGTGATACATTTTCATTCCTTCAGCTTTGTTTAGAAAATACATTGGCGCATAGAGACTACACAGTCAGGTCATCCAGATAGACAACAAGTAACATGTAAAAGCACGGAGAGGGTGTGATGGAGAATTCCCAGTGCAGAAGCAGATATGGACTGTTTCAGCTGCGAGCATAAGCTACACCACCTAATTTCTGGGAAGCTCTAGTTTCCACTGATTGAAACAACCAGCACAGGACTGCACTGCTGACTCAAAACCACTGGAGTCATGGGCCAGTGCAGTCACCTGCATCGTGGTGATTTAGGAGCAGGTGTTACAGACCTAGATAAATGGTCTTTACTCTCCTGATTGACTTGCTGAGGCAAGGTTTTCTACAAGATGCTGCTCAAGCTAGAAATTTGTCTCATTTGCACTAGGTCAGGTTTGTTCTGGTCCTTTTTCTCCCTTATGTTTGGTTTTAAGTCTCAGAGGTACAGAAAAGCAGTATTATGGGAGAGATGTCAAAGGACAGTTGCAAATATGGCTTATGGCTTTAGGAGGGACAGTCAGAAGACTCGTGGAACTTAACATTGCAAGTGAGACTGGAAACAGGACAGCCAGTGACAGTAATCAAAGGAAGGTTTAAAGGTAAAAATGAATGTTCTTAATGGCAGAAGTCTACGAAAAATAGACAAAAAAGCAGGATTCATACCAAACGCCAAGGTAAAAGTCCTGTAACTGGGAGGACTTTAGTGATGAAAAGTCTGCCTTTGAAGAGCAGCATCAGCACAGGCATTCAAAACAAAAAAACATATATAAAAGAAACTATGGTATTTTCAGGAAGGGCTTCCCCTTCTTGGAACCTTTAATTTCTTACTCTTCCCCTACAGATGGGAAATTGTAACAAGAAGAGGAATTTATCATTAGTCCTAAATTAGTTGTCAGATAAAATGTAGATGATTTTTGACAAATTGGAAAAAATATAAGTTAGTGTGATGGACACTATGTCTGTCAGTTCTTTATGTGCCAAATGACTGAGCCTTATTACAAATCTGCTGAACCCAGTTCATTCATTTTATTCACCAAAACTGCAGTATAGTTTATTATTTTCCTCCCTTGGCTAATGAGCTTCAGGTCAGCTATCAGGCAATCTGCTTAGTGACTGCCCAAGAAAGTAATTTCTGCCGAGTCCAATGCTTTTGTATGCTTTTGACATGACCATTTGTGCCACCATTATTACTTCCCTGTTTGTTTTCCCTACTAGAACACTGTTCCTACATAAAGTAAATGAAAACTGCTCTAAAGTTCTTACCTATAATCCTGCCTGCTTTTCCCAGAACCAGAATATTAGTCCTCTGTGTAATTTCCTCTCTGAGGGAACCATTCACTTCCTTTCAAACTTTTCTTTCAATTATTTACAACAGGAGTACTGGAAAGATGCAATTGTAGCCCTGTGATGACTAAGAGCTACCATACCGCTGCAAATAATTGCCTTTGTAATGTCAGAAGAGTCATGGTCAACAAACGTTCATTCGCCAGGAGAACCAGTGATAAATGTCATTAACTTAGAAAATGCCTTACTGTTTGTCCAAACAATCTGACAACAGCTATGATCTGGAACCATAACAGATGGATGCCAGAAGTTCATGAAGTGAACAGTATGGAAAAAGATCTATGCCACAATAAAAGTAGGATAAATACCTTAATCATTAAAATGCATCAAACTTTCTATGGAAGGTGTTACTACAATAACATTCCTTCTGGGAAGAGAAAAGCACTGACACTCCAGCTTCTTCTTTTCAGGGAATATGCTTACACTGTTGTTATTTCACTTAGTTCCTTCGGTTTTGTCTTGCTGGAAAAAAGGGATGCTTTTCCAAGCATCTTAGTTCAATGAAGTAGTTAGACATGTCTGAAAAATCCTTTCCACATAGTCTGCCATGTTAGCCAGCCACACTGTAGTTCAATTTGGATCCTTAATTTCAGGTTGATAAACCTTCCTGCAGTTTCTACTCAAAACTATATTTTATTCCAGGTTCATAAGCATTAGTGATTCAACACACAAATTTCAACCATGTAAGGAAATACACCTTTTTGCCCAGTTTTACACCAAGAGCCTTTGTGCCACCCAATGACCATCTACTTACTCTGAAAAAGGAATTTTTGAATGATAAGTAAAACCACTAAGAATTAGTTTAAAAACCTGCTTTAAATGTAATATATGTTGTTCTTCCTATGTCATATTGCTATTCTATTTCTTCCCTTTTTACTTTAAATGTTAGTTACTAAATATACTTTTCTTGTTCTGGTTCAAGATGCCTTCATATTCCATTACAAACAGCCAGCTGAAATGCTGCATCTTCTGTCAACGAGAAAGATACTCTAGCTAATGAAAAACTCTGTGGATAAGTTTCATGTTTTGTATAAAATCTTCAGTCAATTCTTGTTGCCAGCTATCCCTAAGAAAACAGTCTGGATTTCAATGAATCAAGTTAATTTACATGAACAGAAAAATACCTCAATAGTAGTAGGGTATAACACTGTAAATCCTTATTTATGAAAGACTCCATTTATTTGTCTCTGATGGGTTACTTAAACTGTTAGTTAATGTTTACTAGGGGATGTCCTAGAGGAGAAGAGAGGTGGCTTTTCTGGAAAAGTCGTCCTGAACAAACTATGTAACTGTGCATTTGTCTGTAGCACATCTAAACCACCGAGCACCGTATTATGTAAGTTATGATAATCATCTTGTCAGTCTTGTAACAGGACATGCTTTAGCTCCTTGTTTCAGAAATTCTGGCAGCTGTTGTGCTGTGTCTTATCACAGCTTCTCCCAACAGGTGGAATTTCATGATTACAAATAATTCTGATTTTTTTTTGCTTAAATGTAAATCACTGTATTTATGTCTAAATTTCAGTGTGTTCTGCAGAAACAAGTTGCCAAATCTGCAGAAAATTACAAAGGCGTCTGTATGCTACTTTAACATTTCCTGCCACTATATAAACATTTCTTTCCAATTTGCAATTTCCTTAACCCCACAATGTGTATACGACAAACAGAATCCATTCCAAGAAATTCTGTTTTCAGTGGTTCCTTCTCCCTCCTTTTCTCATTACCATAATGGGCCATGAAAGGAAATTTAGACAGCCTGGTTTCCAGGGTAAAGGGATCTTTTATTAGGGCTCGAAGCTCAATGTCCTCTATAGAAAGCAGGTAACAAGAAACCTGTGAACAAAAATACTCCGAAAAGTGATACGCATGCTCTGGAGGAGGGCAGTGTAACATTAGAGAAAGTTAATATTGCAGTTCTCCCATGTTTCTGAGAGGATATACAGAGTATATTCATGTCCAGATTTCAGCAACAGAGACTTAAATTGTATGACTATTTCTGCTAATTAAAATGTTATGCAAATAATCTGTCTGTCCTAGTTAATTAAGTCTAATTCAGGCACCCCTTTAGAACACTTCAAATACTGATTTACACAAGTTTTGTGCTAGTTTATTTCGAAACCACAATAATTACGATGGATAGTCATCTTATTGACACCCATGCAACCCTCCAACAAATTCACATCTCACGGGGATAAGAGTTTGATCCATTTGCTTAGGATGAACCCTCCTTGAACCAGTGAAGTTAATAGGCCCCAAGGAAACTGATTACAATGTGGTTTTGTATTTTCAACTAGTTTTCATGGTCTTCAAATTTCATTGAATGGATTTCCACTTACACTACACCAAATTGTATTTCCACATATGACCAAAATGTTCACTTTAGAAAGGCAGTGGGATGTGGGATAATTTCTATTCAAGCTATGCTCTCCCTGCAGCAGATGGATGGCAAAATGATCCATTACAGCAGCGGCCCTGTTATTCCTAACTCCAGCAAACATGCATCTTCAAGGTAAACTAGCAGGTTCTTTACCTGTAGCTGACCAATTTCATCACCCAGAATCCATCATGTCTGTTCCTGCTATAAACACAGATAATACAAATGACGAAAATTCCCTAAATGATTTCATTCTAGGGAAGGAGAGATGTAACTCCATGGCTTCATATTCTTTCAGGGTTTCCAGCTTTCATTTAGACCTTCTCTAGCATGACAAAATCCTTCTCTGAAGAGGTAGATGAGGTGGTATAATGCGGTTTGAGATGTCAACTTCATACCCTTTATGTACACAAAGTTATCTCCTCATCCCTCACGGCCAGGGTACAGGCATCTCACACCAATCTTTCTTAGGAAGACCTGTTCTTACAAGAATTTGTCTGCCTGCCCTCTCTTGATGGTTTCAAATAAACTCAACTCTAACAGAAATCAAGTGCAGCTCAGTGCTACAAACAAATGCAGGAATTAATTTTCTCATGCTACTAGCCTCTTATAAAGACTATTCATTAACCTAAATTAAACAAAGAGTATTTATGTGGCCCAATCTTCCCCCAGTAGAAATCCATGGAAAAATACCCACTAAATTCAATGGACAATACATCAGGCCTCAGCTGAATATATTCACATGCACGTATGTTTCCAGTTAAACCTAATATTTGCTCATGGACCAAGTACTGATTGTAAGGAATAGGTAACATTAATAAACACTCAACCTTAGTCCCGACATCTAGATGGCAACCAAAACCTAAGACTAAATTACAGTATTAATACTCATCTGGCGCCACATGTTTTGATTTACATTAGGTTCAGATAGGCATCAGCATGAGGGTTCTCAAGGCCTGGAGAAAGCTGGCAACATTCCTAACCATATTTTTTCTTGTTTGTGAAAACTTGTGGGAACCAAATATTTCAGGCCCCTTGTGTGCATTTGCAGAGTGCTCTCAATGTACAGCTGATCACTATTCTGCACTTTTGAAGCTTGAGTAGATGATTGTGGCTAAACACAAAGCTCATGGCTTCAACACAGCCCTAAAGATTAATTTATGTACTTTACTCTGCTGAACAAAGCAGGATAAATCACAGACAGATGCTCTCATTTATCTATGTGGTTTCATATGCAAAGACACTGCAATACACAAGGAGGATCATCTGGAAATGCACTGAGCCCATCAAAACAAAGATCCAAAACACAGAGACCACGAGCTCCCATTTAGCTTTACTTGAAAAGAACATGATAATATAACCTACCTGTATACACCAGGATTTTCTCAACTTTTACCCTGGGTTTGAGTAGCCAAGTAGCACTATGTCAAATCAAGATTTCTGCAATACACAAATTCTGGTTCTACCCATAGGCAAAAGTTTGGGGGCCCATACGACAAAGATCTCAGATGCAAAAAGGATGACTTGCTGTTTAACCAAAATCCAAACCCACTTGTCTACTGGAATTTTTAAAAGAGTTTCTGGTTTAGGGAAGGTTTTGCACATACCTCTGCAATTCTTTATTTTTCTTAGAATTTGAAATATTAGGAGTACTGTGAGAAAGACTGTAACCACAACACTGTAACAGAAAAAGAACTGTTTTGCCACAAAAGCCTGCTATTTTAGCATTTTGTGTGTTTGTTCATTTGCTTGTTTGTATGTTTAATTTTTAGCCCAACTTCTTGGTTAAAGAGATGAGAAATATTATGTAAGTATTCAAATTTCTCCTCTCACAGAATTATAACTAATTTTAATTACTCAATTATTCATTTATAATTCTTTCTCTCCTTCACTGAGTTCTCACACTGCCATTGTACAGATTATAAGGGGTCAAACTAACTACCTGTTTTTAAACAAAATGTAATTCTATATTTTGCCATTCTTATTTAGATTGAATACAGCAGTAGTGTGAGATCTGTCCACTGACTTGATGAAAACTCACAGAGAAGCTAGTCATCATTTACAAGTGTGACAGAATCTGGCTCTAAATGTTTAAGTATTAGCATTTACTCCTGCTGTAGATAAACGACAGAGAAACATGAAGTTAGTATACATTAGATTATAAATCTGAGCTTTTTCAAAGATGCATTTTGCATTAGAGCCAAAATGTATATCCTGAACATCCTGAGTCAAACATTTATTATATCATCTATGAAATGTGAGAGAGCAGTGAACCAAGAGTAGCACGTTTTTGTTAAATCTTTAACAGCACTATCAGAAAGTGATAGCAAGCCTTTGCAAAGTAGATTGCATTAGCCAGGCTTGATCCAAGGACTGTTTACACCCTACCCTCTACAATGGATCTTTGAATGCAACCTTAACACAAATCAAAAATCCTTTTAAGCCAGCTGGTCAATCGCATGGCATCAGGCTTCACAAGGAGAGAGAAAAATCTTCTGGTCTTCTGAGGAGATGAGGTCCCTTATCCCCTTTTGCTCAATGAGTTGAGGATATTCACTCTACAAGGCTGGAGAGAGGATGGATTATCATCTCCAGGTGCTCTTGCTTGACTTAGTTAACTTGGCTCCCCTAAAATAAGAGAGGATACTGTGCAAAAGACTGCCCCATCCTGCAAGGATACATCTGAAAGCAGTTATTTGCCAAATGGGATGAAAACTGGTTTTCCTACATAAGAGGAAACATCAGTTCCTATTATTGCTAGGTATGACTGCCTCACCCTGCCAATGCAGAGCAGCACCATAGTGTTTAAACTGCAAAACCAACCAAGCAAAAAAGCCACCACCCAAAATTACAGCAAATGAAAATCACTGACTTTTCCCAAACACAGTGGCTAGCTGGCCAGTTTGCTATAGCAATCTAAAGGCTCATTCATTAAACAAAATTGCGCAAAGCTACCATTCTTGCTTTATGAGTATATTGACCAGCAAATGTTAGTCTTCTGCCAGTGGAAAAATCTCTCATTTTTAAAGAAATATTTGAAGTGAAAATAAAGCTGGTTCACTTTTTCCACAGAGCTGTGAAAATGAAAGTCTTTGCCAGGTGAGCTGAGGGTAAGTATTTGTTTGAATAGCTCTACTAAAAACTACAAAACAAAATGTGCAAACTGGGGTGCCTAAATTCATAATTTGGCACTTAAAGAAGCCAGCCAGCTTACAGGAATGTTTATCAACCCAGCACTTCCCCTCAGTGAAAGCGGAGTTGTTTCTGTTCACCATTTGGGAAACTGAGATACTTACATCAGTGCCTGGATATGATTTTGGATACTTGACCTTAGGCACCCAAGTAATTTTAATTTCAGAGGTGCACAGTGGCATCTCTGGCTGCAGTTTGTGCCATGTTCATGCCATTGGTCCACACTGCTAATGCTGCTGGCACCGTGCAGTGTTTTCCAGCCTTATTGCCTAACTCCTGCCTGAAGTAGCTGCACTCCACCTACACTTTATTTTCTAAGTATCAACTCATTTCCAACCACCTTACAGACAGAACCCTGACTACTGTTGCAGAAGCCAGCAGGAGCCAGGAGGACTTCTGGCTGTTTTATGGGAACGTGATCCAAGGTGCATAGTTAAAAAATATGCAGATATATTCAAAAATGAGAGAATATTATTTTGCCTTTAGGTAGTTCTCCTTTACATGTCTCAGAGTATCTTACAAAATGGTCAATATAATATGCCCTTCTGTCTAGTTCATAGCAGACTGGATGTGCATTACAGAATGGTAAAGATTTGGCCCCTGACACTGAGCAGGAATACTGAGATTAAACAGGTTGTTGAAACAGAAATTCTCCTTTCTTCCTCAGTGTTTCAGGGAGTGTTACTTTGACAGCCATAATGCAAAAGTTTATGCTACCATCATTCCCGCTGCTTCTTCTGTGGCTAAGCAGAACAATTCCACCTCCAGGGCTCTAGATATGTACCCTGCAAACCTACTTGATTTAAAAAATCCCAACATTTAAAAATTGTACTAATGCTAAGAATATAATTGCACCCTTAAAAGCTAATTAATGACAGATGACTCAAAAACCGGCCACTTTTATACTGACTTGCTCTTCTTCATCTTGTCAAAGGGAAAGCAAGAAGCAGGTGGAAAATGAGCATGCATATTATTGCTCATGTCTCTAATTACAAGAACTGTGTTGTGCAATGAAAAGTCTTTTAACAGAGCAAGAAGCAAATTCTGTAAAGTGTTATCATCTGTTGAGTCACACTGCTCCTGGAATGCATTAACTCTCATCCTCAGTATGAGATTCGACAAAAAACATGAACATGAAGACTGGTCAAAAGGTAACTGCACTGCTTTAACCCTGCACAAATCCGAAGGCTCATCTTAGATTAAATGCTGTATGGGTCTTTCCCCCCCAGCACATTATATTCAAAACACACTATTTATATAGCACGTAGGAAGTCAGTATTCATAACAGGATTGGTACACGATTCAGACAGAAAACTGTTTACTGATTTCGGCCAAGTTTTTTGTGCAATAAAGAGGATGAGCCAAAGAAGAGTAAAAGCCAATAAGAATATTCTAATACTATTTCTTTCAGCTCAAACCACTTTTTAATATAGTTTTATGTAGTTCGTTCTTTTTTTTTTCTTTTCTTATACAGCCATGGTTGAACAGCTCAGCTTGTGCTTTGGTTTCAAGAGCAAAGCCAAATCTTTGGCTTGGCTTTACCTTCAAACTTTGGAGAAAAACAAGGGCAATCTGAATTAAAAATAAAAATGCTAATTCCACTCCACTTTCATCTCTGTTTTCAAAAAGAAATAGTTCTCTGAAGTGTAGATAATGCTAAATACGGTGTGATAGTGAAACATCCCTATGCTTTTGAAGAATGGAAGACCCCCTATCATATTGAAAATCCCAGGCCACAATTTCTGCTCCTGTAAACTGGAACCATTCCACGGTACACAGTAGGGATCACCAACAGAAAAGTTGGTCCCTAGCATATCCAGAACAATTTTAAAGGCTTCTTAGATGATGCATAGTAGCAAAGTCAAAGACTTTTTGAACCAGTAAAATTAGAGTTTTAAAGTGTGACTAATGGTCCTTAATCCTTTACAACCCATGGTTACTTTAAGTGCCTAGAACATTATTAAGGTGTTTAACGTACCACACAAATGACCTGTATCAATGGAATAAGCCTTGCATAAATACTTCCCAACAATCCATTTTGTGTGAGAGTAAAGAACAGGTTTCAGAAAGTGTTATTTTTCAAAGTGTTTGCTTAGCTTGTTTCCCACAAATATTTTCAACCCTCAGACCTGCTCCCATCCTGTCTCCCCAACACACATGCACACCTACCTCAAGCCTCATTTATTTTGAAGCTCTCTATGACCAACAGAGAATATCCAAAGGACTGTTTTTGGCAGAACTGTTCAAATAAAACAGATTCTAAATATTTAACTTTTCCAGATAACGAGCATCGCAGGAAACAGCAATGTCGGCATTCAGTCACCTAATAAGGAAACGTTTTTATTATTGCTTATGTGAAGACAGTTCTGTTATTCTTTCAACATATTATGCATTGTATGCTTTGTTTTCTTTTGATTTGAGAAGATTAAAGGTTGTTTGATGGCTTGAAAATAACGCAAAAGGAAGCTCAATGCATGATGCTCCCAGGAGGTTGTGAAGCTGTTGCAACCAGAGCTGTTGCTGATTAAATCTGTCTATTGTTATAAAGCATTCTGGGCCAAACTAATCAACCACTGGCACAATTAATGAGGTCCACAAGGGCCTTTAGTGGGACTTGTTTTCATCAATCAGGAGGAACAAACACAGTCTAAAGAAGAGTGGAAAAGCCTGTGCATTTACAAACCTGCTTGCCTTGGGTCACGCTTGTGAATAACTACAGAACAGTCCCATAGCAAGTACCATTGAATACAAGAAATTTTGCCTTATACATGTAGGCTCATTTAGATAAAGATAACATGGAGGTGAAGACACAGGCTCTCCCTTGCACCAAAGTCATGGGCATCATCTTTTTGCTTGTGTTCTACATATATATTTATTGCAGTCATGCAATGGCAGGTACAGTTTGCAGAAAGAAGGGGAGGAGTCTTTGAAGATGTCAATCAGTTGCAAGGAAAAAGAGTGAAAATCCAATGTCATGATTTCCGTGACTGAAACAAAGAAACCAACCAACAAAACAAAACGCAAGAAGTCTAGATGCAAAATTGAAACTGAGAGAAAGGGTTTAGGTTGTGCCTTTTCATTTAGAGAAATGCAGCTACTTCAACAGGTCAGTACATCTTTTTCTTCACTTCCACCTCCTATACTATGTAAGTCTGTAAAGGTCTTTATTGTATTCAGTAGTCCTGTACTAGACACTACCTTAGCCATCTCTCTGCTGAAACTTTTGCTTCTGCTTGCATTGATCTGTCCAGACTGCAGCAGCCCTCCCAGAAGCAGAGCCAGGGTTAGAGCCCTGGAGTTCCTGGCTAGCTGCCCCGAATGTAAGCAATGAAACCACGCTGTCTCCCTGCAGTAGCTGACGTCAGATGCTTTCGCATACAATACTTTGTAGGCTGCTTAAGTCTCCCCAATGACATCCTGAGGAAGTAAAATTGGCACAGAATATAGGCCAAGACTCTGAGCACTGGTCATTCAGACTAACAGTGTTGATGTTATGACACTTGCATTGAGTTTTATTTGAAAAATACAAATGAACTTCCACAAAAAACTCACAGCCTTGACTATGGAAACATTCTTACTTAGAAAAGCACGGGATTAATGCTGAAAATATACTCCACTAGCTTTAGGATCAAACACCTAGTTGCTCCCACAGTTTGGTACCCTTAGTATCCTGCAGTATGGATACCACAACTGGACAAGGTATCCCTGAAATGATCTCTGAAATCCTGCATAGATAGGTAATGACACCTTTCCATGCTTACTCAATCTAGGAATCACACTCTCTCTCCTATCCATTGCACTGTTCAACCAGTTGCTCCCAAGAACTCTCAGCTTGGTTTTGGAGTCACTGCATTTTCAGAATACAGCCTGCAAATTCATAGCATGATCTACAGCCTTTGTTCCTTGGTTATTCTCCTCATAAGGCTTCCAGTTTATGCCTTTGGCTGCAATAGCCAAAAAGAGAAGGTGGCAGAATAGAGAGATGAGAAATCAGTGTTACAAGAAAAGCCTAAAACAGCAGTATTTGAGATTGAAGAACAATACCTAGGCAAAAATCGAGAAATATGCAGTGAAGATCGGCTATTGACAGAAGAGAAAGCAGACTGCAAAGAAAGGACTGGAAACAAAACAGGGAATTCTGTGTGTGCAACCAACAGTAAGGATGATTAATTATGCTAGAGATAACAGAAACTATGATAAAATTGCATGAGGCTCCAATAAAAGCTGTTATGAAAAAAGGTGAATTAAGCTTAAAGACAGTATTCTGACCCACAAACTTTCTTACTCAATTATACGGGGGACAAAAATATTCGAAGCAAGGCTTTTTTCGTCTAGCCTTGCTGTGGACAGGGGATGCTCCATATAAAAGTCACACAGGCTCATTTTGACAAGTGTATTGAAAAGGTAACTGCACCATGACATCCTTGAGGCTAGCACTATGGTTAGTTAAGTGACATTATATTCTCATATAATGTCACTTACAACATGCGTGAAGGTATTCATGAATATTCAATGCTTCTGAATATGAATATGCTTCAATGTGCAAAACACATCACCTCATCTGGAGAGAATGAAGTTGTATGAAAAGGTAATAAAGAGAAAATACTTTGTTCACTCTTTCAGCTGGTAATACAAGTGGAGCAGCTGAGCCCTTGTGCTGACAGCACATCCATTAAAATCAAGAGGAATTCCAGCTATGCAATAGCAGCAGGATTGGGGTGGACTGTCCTATTACCACTGATCCAGCAGACTGATATACCACATACTAGCTACTTAAAGAAATGAGTGTGCACTGTGTTTCCAAGAGAGGCAATAACACTATCATCAGTCCTGTACCACTAATGCCCCCATTTAGAGGAAATTTAAAAGAAAACAAAAAAAAACCCTCCAGGCCTGATTCTCTTCTCTCCTCATAAGACTTCCAGTGGCACTACCCTTCTAGTTGCAGTGGAGTAACTCCTATTTGCACTGCTTTGAGTAAAATGAGGCTTCATGCCTGCTGAAGCTAAACCGTTTCCTCCTACAGTCATTTGCTATTATTATATTGGACTGTTTAGCTAAAGGGATGGACTACAGGATGTGTGACTACATTAGAAGTCACTGTTTCATACTTGGGATGTTGGTAGGGAAAGGGGGAGAAGTGACCTTTCAAACCACTGACATTTATACTGATATTTTTGGCTTTGCTGCTTCTCTGTTGTATCAACTCAAAGGAACTAAAAATCATGTCCTGAAAAATAATCTTAAATTGCTTTTTAAGCCTGATTAGAAACTGCAAGAACACTAAAATTATAAGTCCCTTAAGCTAGGCGGGATGTAGCCTTTATTCAGCCAAACAGGAGAGCAATGAGAATAATGATTCTCTTATTACCTTCAGGCAGTAAGGGCTATTGAGATTATGGCTTTAGCTATACGGTGGGAGTTTTGGGAAAGTCAGAGAGGAAACATCCAAAATCAGAAGTTACTTACGCTTCTGTTTCCCAAACCAATTAGGTAAGTAAACCAACAGAAAGGGTCCCTACCTCATTGCCAGCCAGAATAACTAGGCACAGTGCTGTTGTGAAAGAAGGGTGAACTGCACCATGACAGTGTGATGGTCATCAACCTCTGCAACTAATCGCACCCCTGCCTCTGTCAAGAGTCTCCATTGTAACGGAGTCTGTGGATGAATTCACTAAATGACAAGTAAACATAATCAGACAGGATCAACCCTTGTCAGCCCTTACATCAGTGGGAGTTTGCCTCAATACAGACCTTAAAACTTGGCCTAAAGACTGAGGGAGATACTCAACCCTTCCTATGATTTGAACCTGAACAGATCATGCAATCCTGAACTGTTTTCTACTTTCTTGCCAAAACTGTGTCTCAGCTTTTGGGGGCACAAGAGGCGTTAATTTGACTTTATACTCCTCTGCTTCCAGACCAAATACCAACCAGTCTGTTGCCCTGATCTAACTGGCTGCACTGGAAAACGATTCAAGGGCATTACAGGTCACCCACATTTGAAGAATGTATGTATTTATAATGCATTCTAGTCCAACAAAAACTGCATCTAAGCAGTCATCCAAATAGAGGAAAATAAAAGACCTTTCATTTTGATAAGTTGTCTTTACTCACTGAAGGACAATAGAAGTGGTAAGTTTAAATAACATTAAGATCTCATGGGAAAACAATGGAACAAGGTAACCCACTGTTTAAGTGGCGATGATACAAATTTTTTCATAGCTTGTTGTGACTGTAATAGGGTTGGTTGAAAAATTTCATTGTGACTGTCTTTGGTGGAAAACCAGGTCTTTAAATGAAAAGATTTCTCATTCAAAGTGTTCGTTTTTCATAAAAACGTGATTTTTAATGAGAAAACAAAAACCCACAAGTTGTTTCTTTGTGTTGAACTTCCCAGAGAACCACAAAATCCAAGATGCCTACAAGTTTTCTGAGGTATCTCTGAGTTTTTAAAAAGGGGAGACCATTATATCCCGCATGTATAGTCAGCTTAAGGACCTCAGCCCCTCAAAAAGAAGGAACTAATGAAGTTTCAAAATTACAGCTCCCACAAGGCGTTACAACGACCAATCAATATTTTGAGTTTTGAGCCAAAACTATTCAGTTTTTTGAAGGTTTTTTGTTGTTGTTTAAATTTTTGTCTTGAAAATACAATTTTTTAGCTGAAAATGCATATCATGTCAAAAAAAGTTCCCTAGGAAGTCATTTTTTCCACAGAAGGCTGCATTTTCAACCAGTTTGGTATATTAAGTTTGCCCTCTCTTTTCTCTTCTGTTTTGTAATGCACCAAGAGAATTTAAGATCTGAAATTTAATTTACAGCCTTAATCTTATTTAAACACAGTTTTATTTGTGGTTGAATGCAGATACTTGGCCTGCCGTTCTTAAACTAAAACAGGTATTAAAAATAGTTTAATGAAAAACAGTGGTCTGTCTCTTCAACCACTGCTTCTTCAGTAACATAGAAATCTAGTGCATTATGGCAACAATAGTTAATGTTATTTCTAGGCAGTGCAGAGTGCAGGGAAAACATAGTGTCTAGCATTTATCTGGAACAGTCTGCTATGAGAGAGGACAGAGCATGATGGACAGGGTGGAGTGAAGCGGAAAGCAAGCCAGTAATAATACAATACTTGGGGTATATACAGCATCTTGCAGATGAAAAGATCTCAAAGTGGTATTACGTACTTTAGCAATGTAATTTGACTAGAACAAGTTCCCTTGTGCCAATTATGACCTTTGGTGTGGCTTTTCATGGAAAGGAGACTCTACACCAGTCCCAAACAGAAAAGCCAGTGTATTGCATTCAGGGCAGGCTAGGGGAAAGGATCCACGAATGACAGCATTAACCTGGGACCTTAACAGTCCATAAAAACAGACGCTGCAGTAAAGGCTTGGACTGATGCAATAGCTACATTCCAGACGTGTGGCCAACGCACAGGTTTTGGGGTGAATTCCACTCCTCCCACAGAAGTCCCTGTAGGAGTTGAATTTCTCTTGCTTTTGCACCAAATGGAAAATGCTACCATTATTGATGAAGCCTCAAAAAGTTCCTGCATCACATGGCAATTTTTTCAAGAACTAAGGAAAAAGCCAAGAATCTATTGGAAAATAATTAAGCAATGCATGAACTGTAGCATGAGCTGTCAATTTGTTCAGGAAGTTTGTTCAGAGATACATGGTTTGACAAATAAGGAAGTTGGAAGTCATATGTGATAAATCATCCCATTAAAAATCCCTCCAAATTTAAACCACTGTGACTGCCCATAACCTGATCTACCAGGGAACATCTAGAAATTAATTCAGACTGTCAGAAATGTACATGTCAGGAAACTCAGGTAAAAGTTTGACTCCAGCCACCAGGGCTGATTCATATTACATGGCTACTGGTCCTTCCATGGTCTGTATTTCCCTTAACAGCAGTCAGAGTTTTTTGTGCAGAACGTGGCCAGATCAAGCGGTAGAATTCCACAGTTCACATAAGATATTAACAGGGGAATATTTTGCCATAACTGTTATTGGCTTTTTTAAAAACACTTCTTACTCTATTATTGGAAAGGCGAACAGTTGGTCATTTGACTTATCCTCATGGAAGAAAGAGAAAATTGCTTTCCTCAGAACAGTCTAGTCTGTCTCATAAAACCAGAATAATCTTGCCAGAACAGCTCACTGGATGACTTTGATTAAAATTAAGAGCAAAACTTAAAATTTTGTTTTTCTTAATTTTAGCGTTTTTGAGAGGTTTTATCAGCTCACAGATGAAGACATAAGGAGTTCTTAACCTTGCAAAATGTAGGAGAGAGTTTGCCGGATATCCTTGGGGTGATGGAATAACTTTCTTCACCATCTATATTCCAAATAGGGTTTCTTCTTGTTCAAGAGCATAACCACCAATTTACTGAAGTTTTGAAAATATGAGTCTCAGAGCTCTCTGACTTCGCATGTATTTCTTTCATTACGTAATATATTTTTTTACTGTCTTGACCTCAAGAGTAGTATTGGATTCCTAATATTTCAGAAAAACACAGGATAATTGTTTAGATGCCAGTTTGCAAGTTTAGATGCCTAATTCTATATGCTCACACTTGACCTGAGCCTCTTGCCCAAGAAAGTGCATCAGAATCAAGAAAAATTTTGCCTTTACTGTATTGATAAAGATATGCAAAGGTTACTGTCTATGTTCATTGCTTTTAGGATTGTTGGCTGGGGGGGGAGGGGCAGGGAAGGGAAGGCATCTCTGCATGGAACATGGACATTTTCTCCTAACTGTCAGGTCATTGGGATGATGATGGAAGGCCTGGCAGCTCTTGCTGTCAACCCTGCTGGACTTCTAATTGCCTGCAAAATTTGGAAGACCCAGCAATCATAGTATAGCCATAGCCAGATCCAGACTGCCTTGACTGAAAGATTTATCTATTTCCCAGAAAGACTATGTCTTTAGATATGATGCAGTCCAACATGTTTCTGTGCATTAACATGATTTACGTGATTTTTTTCGCATCTGTCATTAAAATATAGGCTGTTAGCCTGACATCCCTCTTAGGATTTATGAAGCTTATTGATGCTTTTATGATTATGCAATCTGATGTCTGGTAAACTGTGGAAAGCTGCAGGTAGGTGGGGGAGCGCACATCTGAATACTAAAGCAGAACTTCAAGACTTCAAGCAGGACTGTTGTGTCATTTACTTGCTGCAGAAAGTTATGTGATATAATTAAAAATGGTCAGGAAAGATTACTATCTTTTGGCACCAAATTTTAACACATGCAGTAAAATAGAAATTATCAACCTTGCATAAAACAGATATTTTCTTCCCCCCCCGCCATAGTGGGTGTCCAATAAAACCCTGGAACATCCTGAGCATAAAGAACATCAATTGGATGTAAAACAGAACTCTATTTTTTTAATGGTTTAGGATGGCAGGATCTTCCCCTGCAGTGGGAGGAAAAAACTGGAAATGTCAGTGCTTGATCTTTATAAAGGTTTTGAACTAATATGTAAAATTAAAATAAAGATAAATGAAAATGCTTGTGAAAAAGATTATTAAAGATAGGACAGTACTATAATAAGTATGATCCAGCAGCCTGCAAATTAAGAATGTACCATAATATACAAGCACTGTGGGAAGGTCTGGAAAGTTTTATCTTCTTGGAAGAGGCTGAAAGAACTGAAAGAAAACTGTAATTTTCCTTTACCAATTTAGGACAGGCAAGGCAAGGCAAGGGGACCAAAGAGTATGAAGAGTCATTTTCTTCACAGGTGAAGAAGGTGAAGAGTACTGTTCTCTCTTTGTGTAATAGCTAAACCAAGACTAGGATATCACTAAAAATTGCTACTGAAAATTGCTACTGAAAAGTAAGACAAAGTTCTCCATTAGGAATTAAGTCAACTATTTACTGGTTGTCCCTAATGGTGTGAACAATCAGTAGTTTCAAAGCCACCAGTTTTTCAGCTGCCAAGGAGTATCTTGAAACCAGTATTCTACAAGTATACTACTCTGAAACTATTCTGATTCTTGACAGAAAAATAACAAAAAATGGAAGAGAACTACCTCCTAGTCTTCAAAATATTTAAAAATAAAACAGTAGGGGATATAGCAAGACGTGACAGTGCCTCACAGATCTCCCTCCCCAACAGTTTCTTAACAATGCTGTTTTTATAGTGAAATACAAATCACAAATTATAGTTCACTCCAAATAATTGAGTTCATTCAGGTACTCTAAATGGAACATTTAGTGAGTTAGCAACAAGAGCCAATCCAAAGAGTCTGAGAAGGCCATAAGACTGTTGGCCTGGAAGCTTCCAGTCCTCTGTATCAGTTTTTTCTTACTTAACTTCCTCACAATGCTTTTCTCTTTATCTTCCATGCACATCTTGCTGAGATAACAGGCCAAACAACAAATATTCTACCAGCTGATGTCTTCCAGCACCCACAAATTTTAGAAGGCCCAAAAGCCAGATCTGTGGCCATCACAAAACATTCAGACTTCAGCTGTAGATGTCATGAAAAAATGCTAGGCCCTTTTCTTGTGTAGGGAATTGACCTGCAGATGAGCCCAAGCTATAAAGTTCACAGTAATAATATCTGGATTTGAACTTGTTCAAAATTTCACAGAGACTGACTGCCCATCTGTAATGGACTGAGCTCCCATTGACAGAATCCCTGTGTGGACTTAATAGCCAATTGATATGTTTGAAGACTTATTTAAAATCAATAGTTCTGCCTCCTACTTTCTTTTCATGGTTTGAATTGAGGTTCTTAGGGCTTAATTCAATGTCATTTCAGGTACTCTGGACTATCAAACCTACATGCCAGAACATCACAGTTTTCCAGTAGGCTGTCATAACTCCTAGCCCATGCAGATATTAGATACCCTAGCCCTTATGAAGGCACAAGAAGCCTATATTTCAGCAACTTATTCCCATGCTCTTGGTTTCTCCAGCTACGGCTAATGGCTGTATTTACAACACAAGTTTGGGAATGCTAATTCCATCTTTGAGTGTGGCTGATACCTCACCAATTGTTGGAAGGAAACACTGTCTTTAGGGCTGAAATGAGGTAATAACGGGGAAAAAAACACTGTTTTTCCTATGTAATTCAGTGGTTTGCAATTAATGAACCACTCCTACTCAGGCTATTTTCTTATGCAAATATACTTTATATAGTCATTTAAACTCAATTTCTGAGTGTCCAATATAGGCATAATGCACTCAGAGTGAGTAGGCCTCTTTGGACATACAGGTATATTCTGCTCTAAAGTCCTCACCTGCCCCTCCTTTAATGCTGAATACAAGAAAATTTGAGAATGGAAGATTGGCCAGGGTTCTGCAGGCCAACACATGACTCACTAGGAATCCCTGCCGAAAAATGGAGGCAACAGCTTTTAAAAGACTTTCTTCCCCCTCTTCCCTGTGTTCCTTTCTCAGTTTGTTATGATATCCATTTTGATTTCCTTCTTTTATAACTGGTTTCATATCTCAAATCTTCACATTGTGAAATAAGCCTAATTCAAAATAGTTCTAGAAAAATTCTAATTGATTTGTAATAAATGTGTAACTGAGAACATGCAACTAGATCTTATTTTTTTCTTGCTAGCTCACACATCTTCAACTGCACATAATTTATCTTCAGTCAATATTAAAAGCAACATCTGGAAAATGCAACAATTAATGAGAATAAATACAAAGTCACTGAGCTGTTATTCATTTTGCTGTCTGTAAGTTATTCATTTTCTATGCTTAGAAAGGAATGGCTATATGATTGGGCAGACACACAAATTCTTACATTTATTTCCTTTGAAAGAAAATGCTATTTTCATTTTTTCATGCAGGCTTTTTTAACTTCAGGGTGGAATTTTGCCAGGATAGGCATAGCAGAAGGACATTAGCCAGGTTCAGTTTGGAATGAATGTGAGCATTGGAGTATGGAACAAGGTTTGCCTCGGTCCTTTGTAAGAAGGTGACTTTCAAGGAACGATCAGTGCACAGGGATCCAACTGGAACAATTGCCTCTGAGAAACAAAACACAGCAAGCTAACAAAACAGAAACCTCACTGACAACCAACATAGTTTCCATGTGAGAAAAACTCGTATGTACAAATGCTTTAAAGCAGTCAGATGACAAGGCAATAAAAACTGCATTCAAATCTTAGAATGTCACTCTGTCACATTAGTCAGTCTCACTGGCAAACTTTGCTAACAGATTCAGACTATATGGACAGATAAATGCAGGCAGCTATTTGGTATACAGACACATAATTGCTAGTTACGTTATCACTTTAAATGCCTTATTTTAGTCTGTTAAGAATGTATTCACAGTAGACGTTATACTGTTTTCATTTGCATTTGCAGCCAGTCTATACTACATTACTGTATGTGCACTTCAGTGTTCTCCCAGATGGCGTTTTGAGAATGAAACTCCTGTTGGCTCAAGCCCTCTGGGGCTAATTGATAAAATCTTGTAACAGATTTTTAAAGCCCTGAAACTGATGGTCTGTAGTAAAACGGCAGCAATAAAACACTACTTCATTGTGTCAGAAAATTAAATTAAAAGCTACATGTTCCTTTCATGTGTGCACAGCCAAAGCAAAAAATGAAATTGAAGATGATTCTATATTACCAGAACATCCAGGTACAGTGGCTGAAATCTGGGCACTCTTGAAGTCACTAAAGCCATAGTTTGAGGAGACAATGAATTCTGATTTAGGATTCTTTGTTCTGGATGAAAAAAGTCATAATCACATGATCCACTACTTTTTGCATAGATGTGTTAAGAATTTTGACAGCCTGACCCTGCCTCAGCAGGCTTTATGCCAGAACAGGGTTTCCTCTGGGCTGACCCTACTTTATGCTGGATCATGTATGGCTTGTCCTCTAGCACCTGCTTAAAGCATATAAGCATAAAGCTGGTAGAAAGCATGAAGCTGGCACAAGCCCTACATCACGTGTCTGTGCCTGATCCAGATGAAATGTGAACTAGTGGGTGAACTAGTAGCATGTAGTCAGAGTATGAATGGTTGTTCAAACACTGTCTGGGAGTTCTGCCATTGACTGCCAGGGGCCCTAAATTTCTACCCACTCCTTTCATGTGTTTAAAATTTAACACATGAATCAAAATCAAGTTCAGTAAAGTACAAAGAGATGTGACAATTTCTTCCTGTCTTCTATTTTGCTGGTCATACCGGATTATCAACAAAACAAACACCAGTTTTTCAATCACTTTACAATGCTCATTAAATAAACTACACAACTGATCAATTAACATATAAATCATTAGTGCTAATAATGCCATACTATTCAATCTTTAAGGAAACAGAATACAAAAGTATTAATAAGAGAACAGAACTGAATACTAAATACGTGAAACTGTACTATGTTTTAGCCAATGATATGTTATTTAACCCTAGCTCTTTTAACTTGAATTATATTATCACCAGAATCTCTAAAGACTTTAAGCATATATGTAACCATATTCCAGATTATGGATGACTTTTGCATCCTGCATTTGCAAAATTAATGAAATTTTACACTGAGTATTATTTATTCTGATTTGTGTGGTGTACAGAGTATACTTAGAAATTACTCAGTACATTAAGAATTTTTTTGAACATTAACAATATTATCAGTTAAACTCACCCTACTTATTTTTCATGGAAGTGCTCCCATAACAGACTACTAGAAAAATAAGGCTCTTAAATTCAAGCTAACAAAATGAATCCTAAGCTTCATTGGCCATTGTGAAAAGGATTAAATGACCCTTCTTTTGCCTAGACTCAAACTCAAAAAAGGGCATACATCGTCTGAAAAATGTCACACTTGGTTCCCAAGAATCCCACAGGGATATAAAATGCTGGTAAAGCAGATGCAGCAAGGAGAACCTAAGAGATCTACAGTCCAACCTGAGCTCTCCTCAGGGAACTGCATTTTACCTGTTAGGTGATGGGAAAGTATCTGCACTGTCATGTAATGTTCTCCACCTACATCAAGGCTGCACCTAGCCCTGAAGCTACAGTAACTGGCAACTGCTGAGGACATAGTCCAAAATATCCAGTTTCTTCAAGGCAAAAAGCCTTCTGTCCTCTGGTCTTTACAAAATACAAAAGCTCTAAAAGAATACTGCCTGGGTTTTTAACTGATACTGGAGCGGGATAAAGTTCATCTAAAGCATGTATACCTTCATATAGGCTAGAGATATAAACTAGTCACCACACTCAATGAGGTCCAGTTATCCAGTCAGCTGGCCAAGTGCAGGTGTTGGCTTTATGATGAGGTGGGCTGCTCTCTAGGCTCCACTGACCGCACTGACTGCATCTCCACAAACTACAGCAGGAGTTTAGACACAGAGTTCACATACAGACAGCAGCATGTAGGGTGCTACATTTTGATGTCTTAATCAGAACCCATATAGGCCCACGTTCAGTGTTTTCAATGCATTTCTGCTTATTTTTGATAGCTGCTGCTATAATTCTTATTTTTGTCAATTTGATGTGGCAAACCCACAATATTTTCTGTGAAACGGAGGAAGAAATGAGGAGGGCGGAGGTAAAAAGAAACCCAGAAGAAACAAAAAATTTGCAAAATACCTGCAAAGGCACCAAGGCATATGTATAAAACATAATCTCAGCAAACACTATGTTATTTTAGCAACCACATGCATATTTCTTTTCTAATTCTGGAAAGAAAAAGTCTTTTAAAAAATTCTGGAAATCATCTTCAACATACAAAAAGAGCTAAAATGGAGATGTTTCTACCCAAGTCCAGCACTCTAAACAGAGCTATTGTTACATGACCTGATGTTGATGGCGTTTTTACCAACAGTAACATTTTGTCATCAAAAGCTAATAGGTTAAATACCATTCTACAAATGCCTTTAGTGAGCAGCAAAGGCCTATTTCTCTGAACCAACAAAAAGAATATCCACTAGAAGTCATTATAGAGCACGGATATGTAATCCAGTAATTTCATGCCCTGCATCTGTAAGTCTCCCAAATGCCATTAGTCTGTGCTAAATTAATTTAGGCTGATTTAATCAAATGAAAGCACTGGATAACTAATATAAACTAGAATTTCCTGAGCCATTATTTTCTATCTTCCAAAACCTAAAAGCTTATGCTGATTTTACTGGCTAATTGTAACTGGCAGGTCATTTGCAGAGTAGCAAAAGCAAACCACTTCAGGATGAGTACAATAAATTTAATGTATTCTTTTGTGATCCTTAACTCACAAAAACATTCTCCTAAGGAGATTGATTTCTCAGGTCAAGACAAGTTTCTTTATGACCATGACTTGTTGACCATGACATATGAGGACATATATTCAGGTAAAAACTAGAAAAAATAAAAGCAATACAGACTAAAATAGTCAGCTTTTAAGTAAGATATTTGGAGTTTGCCTGAAATTTTTAGCATTATTATTTTTCTTCAGTTATTTTCTACAGACAGGGCTAGGACATAGTGTTATCTGCACCTGAAGAATTTCTTTGAAAGCACTGGGGTTACTATAGAATAACAAAGGAAAATTTAGCCTATTATGAATAAATTTGGTTTCATCTTTTGTTTTATAAACACAGTTCATATGCAGGCATAAATTCTCCTCATTACTCAGACAAATACATTTCAATAAGCTTTCTGGTGTTTGTATGACCAAATCTGAACCAGAGTTTGCCAAGCAAACTGAGTAAAGAAGACATCAGTATTTATCCCTTATATTGAAGCCTGGGTGTCCAAAGGTGGTTAGTTTACAAGGCAGTGGATTCAGTCATGAGGTCTTTCCTATTCCGTACACAGGGCAGCCCAGAGTTCATTCTCCGTGGATGTTCCCAAAAGCCTTGGCACCACTCTGAGAGATAATAAGGGGAAAACCTAACCTAGTTTTTTCAAGACCTTAAAAGACCTGTTTACTGAATATCAGTGAGGCTCAGCCATCAAAACAACTTATAAATACACAGTCACTGACACACATTATACTTTGGAGTCTGGAAGAGAGATACTGCCTAGCACAACTAGTGAAGACACTGTTTTTAGCACCTAGATTCATCTTGATTGATTATGTCATATTACATGTACAGGAGAAGTTACAGCAGATAGAGCAGTGGTCTCTTCTAGCACATCAGGTATGCCTACAAATTCAAGCAAGGCTGGCTACGTAGTATCTGCTGACTTACTTCTGCTAGTCCGGGTATGCACCACAGACTGTAGCATCTGCTAGTCCTCCAGACATCCCCTGTGCACAGTACAGTTGTGAGCAAGTCCTGTTGTTAGCAAATCCAAACAATCATGCTTTTGATGCTAATGCACCATGGGCTAGGAATCATAAGACAGGTAGACTACGCTTCTCTTTCTCTTCCTTTGTAAATATGTCTTTAGATGGACTGGAGGTTACAAGTTCCTGGTAATAAGCCCACCTTTTCTTCGGTGTTTTTCTAACTTTGTGTGTGTTGAAGCTTTGGCTTCCAGCAGCTGCACTGCAAACTCAGGAATTCTTGCTTTAGATCTAGTCTCTAGCACTATAAAAATTAAACAAACACTCCTAAAAGTGACATATTTCTACACACGTATTTTACACGACAGAAATCCCAAAGGAATTCTGTTCTTGCTAACACTGACTAAAGAAATGACAGAATAATTCTCCAGCACGGAAAGTGTTTGCTTCAAACTCTTGTCTACACTCTGTTTCAGGTCCTCCCCTTAAGTGCGTACTGGAGAATCAAGGAGAGGAAAAAGTATTAATAATTATTTCTTTGATGTTAAAAATAGCTTCTATGAAGGAATCTGTAAGCCTCTAAGTAAGGATATGTCTGTCTGTCTTTCTTATGATGATTACTTGTCTTTTTAAATCCTTTTGGGCCTTAATTCAGTAAAATACTTAAGCACAGTACTTAATGTAAAGCACAACCTCAATTTCCACTGGATCTGAAGTGTGCCTTTGGGTGATTTACTGAATCATACCCTGTATCATTAATGTTTCCTTTCAAATTAAAAAATTTTTCCAGAGAAAAAGAAACCAGGAAACTCAAGAAGATTCTGTAAAGTTTCTTGCACCGAAAAGAAGGAACAGTGAGGAAGGCATCAAAACTTATAGTCCTCCAAAGCACTGAATGTATCTGAATATTTTAGAGGCTTCAGTCTTAGGACATTCTCCTGACATTCCTAGTCCAGGTTTACAAAGCTCAGTTCTGAAGAGTGGTGAAAAAAAGTAAAGCCAAAATTCAACAATTATAAAAAAGGCAACATAATTAATTCACATTAAACTGGCAATCAGTCTGTAAATAACAGGTGAGTGGTGTAGCAAAAAGCAGGTAACACTGTATTTCCAATTTCTTGTTAACTGACAACTGGCTTCTGGTGACTGACAACTGGCTTCTGGTGGGAGTTTGCTTCTTTTGAGGTTTGCCTCCTAAGATTTACCACCAACACGTGTAACCCACACTGTCATTTTCCAAGCACCTTCTTGCTACACATCACCCAAACAAAAAAGAAAATACAAGTAGATAACAAAGAGGCAGAGAATTAAAGAGGATGCAAAAAATAAATGTCAGATCCACTCACAGATGCAAACAGATGTGAGACAGAGACTTTAGTGGAGTAATATCAATTTACACCTAGTAAAGCCTGGCCAAAAATATTTCCATATAAAAGGAAAAAATGATGCATGAGCCTACAAAACCATCACAACGCATATCATTAAGTCGCTATCATATGATGAGAGTGGAAGCATAATGGTTATTAAAATGGCTTTCACTTAAATGGCTTCAGTTTTAACAAGGCTTAATGCATGTCTTCACAGGAGCTTTGCAAAGTAAGGACAAGATAAGTTTCTTACCTGAGCTTTTATTGGTTTTGTTTTGTCTACTCTTTACTTGCTCAGTCCATAATGTAGGATAACGAGAAGCTATATCTAGAAAAAAAAACAACAGAAAAAAGTTTGTAAATGTTACAAATTTTTTTAAGTTACTAGTAGCTGAATAGTAAGTGGCTAGTTTTAAAGATACATGGATCTAAAAAAGAAAAGGGCACACTGGTTTGTATTAGGACAGTTAAAACCTTTATTCATGCAAAGGCATGAATAGTTCCTTCCTTATACCATTCATACAAAAGGTTGAAAAAAATACTTTTGGACTAAAATTATGTTTAACCAGAATTAAAATCTCCCAGTGTGGACCCAAAATATGTAATATCTTCAGATCAGATTCTGTGAGATTTGCAGTGATTGGTAAGGCAGCCACAATATAGGACTACCATTGCATGTAGGCCTTGAGCTTTCCATTTACAGAGCACCGAATTTCCCCAGAGGCAAATAAGCCTGACAAAACATCAACTTTAATATTACTAGGCAATATGCTGAGGTCATAATTTACCCTTTAATTTCCTTATTCCACCATACAGTTTTAATCTGCACTCTCGCTCAAGTTTAAAACCTGTCTCTACCCTGAGCAGTGACAATTAAAATTGCTAATGTCAGACTCCATAGCTACAGTGTCATCTCAAAACTATCACACGAAATTCGTTACTTGTAAGTAAAGACTTTGTTGCGTTTGCTGTCTTTATCTGGAAAAAGGTACAGATGCTTTCAATTTCTTGCAATTTCTTGCAACTGCCCCAGCAGTTGCCCTAACTCTTAAGGTAGCATTTGACGTTGTGGTATACGGTCCATACTGCATAGTTTAATACCGCACTGTTAAGTTCCTGTCAATGCTCACCTTCTTCATCACCTTGAGGCTGAGTTTCCAGCGCGGGAGCTGAGGCATCATCTGAATTCAGAATGGAAAAGATTTGCAAGGAGACTACAATTATGAGAGTAAGCTAAATAAGTGTACATACGTGATTGATACTAATGATTTGCACATAGCCCCGGCCGGTAAACAAACAATAATTTAAACATTATTTATAGGTACTACACAGCATAGATATATTGCATCTACAGACTATGGATTATAAATGGATGGCTTTTGAGGTTATGGCTGATGAAATGATTGCAGGGTCTTTGATGAGGCATGAAGTGATCAGGTTGCTCCCTGGACAGTAACTCTTCGTTTTTAAGGCTGCACATTGATACCTATAGATTATAACTGGTCAAATCATCATTTCTAAAGAAGTAATTAAATAAATGTATAGAAGGGGTAAGACCTGTGAAAGCAAAAGCAGTCTGTGGTGAATGAGTGGCTGCAGACATGTTGACACCTTAAAATGAAAGGAAAGTTTCTTTCGGCACAGCAGGATCTATTTAACAGTCAAGCTGGTTTTATAAGCAAGATTCACAGATTAAAGAACCAGAATATTGTTTGCATAATTCTTATCCTCTGGTGAGCCATCTCCATCCATCCACTACCAATCATTACTGCAAGAAAAGAGGGAGGAAAATTTACAGAAGTGATAAGAGGATGTGAGTAATTTTAGGTTCAGTAAAACACAGTGGAAGTAGAGCTGGAAAAGAAAAATTCAATACGAAAAATGATTTAAGTTAGCATTCTGTGAGAAACAGCAGTACCCAAAGACCCATCTTTACCTTATTACATTTTCATTATTTAAAATTATTGCAGATATGGGGTAAATATGACTTAGTAGGCCTTGCTAGTACATATTTTCCAGTCATTGCTGTTTCCTGTAGCATGGAGCTAACTCCAAGACCAAGGTGTCCCGCAGTAAACAGCATCTTCCATGCATGGGTTTTATTAGCATTTCTTGCAGTTTCACAACTGGACCTTAGACCAACATAGTTTCCAGATTGTTTTCCTGGCATTTTCATGGAAGCTGGAACCAAAGGTAACTGAGAAGCTTCCTCTTGCATGTACCCCTACTGGGGTAACAGTGAGCAGCAGCTTTAAGGCTAACACACTAGCCTTAAAACTGTTTCTATTTCTTCTTGCTACTGCAATTCAGAACAGCCTCCTCCTGTTCTCTTTGTTGTCACCATCACAGGTTTTTTTTGTAAATCTGTATTGTCTTTATGCAAATCATGCAGAGGATTTGGAGGCACTCTGACCTTCGCCTCTGGAGGCCACAGCCTAGTTCACAGCAAACACAGATACCAAGTAAATACTGACAGCAGGTGAAACCAAATTTGCAGCCATGGAACACTAACCTCCATGCTTTTCACAAAACCAAAGCAGCAGCAATAGAAACTTATTTTCACTGCAAAATCCTTTAACCAAAGCATAAGGAGACTTCTTTTAAGAATGCTCATTCTTCATGTCCACGCAATGACAGGATACTTTGCTCCAGTGCCATAACAGACTGTAACTTCTCATTAGTTTTGCTGGCATTTTTGTGGTGTCCTCTGGGTGGTGGAATAAGACCATTGATTAATTTCAGAGAGGCCATCAAGTATCCTAGCGTACTAAGAATCAAGACATATATTTAGATCATCAATCAGCATGTGATTCAGAAAACCCAGAATTTCAGAGGGTAGCTTATGGTAGGTAAATATTACCAAGAGCCCAGCCAGAAACTCAGTTTTGGGTTTAAATGCCATTTTTCTAATCATCTTCTGGTACACAATTTCAGTTTGTGACACATTTGATCTTATGTTATTACCTGAAATTCAGATATAATGCTGCAACTTAGCAATTATCAGACCAATGAAAATTAGTCTCTTGAACTTTGTTCAAGCAGCATTTAAAACAGTTTATAATTTTTTTTTTTTTTTCTAAATTCAACAGTTGTTTAATGATTGAGTCAAAAAACTGGCCTCAGGTCCCCCCCCACCTAAAAGAAAGAAAGAGGTTTGCTTTTGGTCATCAATGAACAAAACATTTGGTACAGGATACCTGTGTAATCTAAAAGGTATTAACTTCTCTCCAGAACTGGAGGACCTACAACAGCTCCTGATCTGCAGGAAGACACCTGCATTAATTTTCTGTTTGCAGTCTGTCAGGTACGTCATCTTTTCATAAAAAACTTTTGTGTTAAGAATGAAGAGGCATGTGGTATTTCATTGTTCAAAACAACATTCAATAGACAGTCACAACTGTAGAGCAATTCATCTTCATGTTAATTAGATACCTCTCAGGTTAATTGCATAGGTCTTCCTGGCTGGCACATGCATACCAGTCCATATGTGCATATATTTAAACAGAAACCATTCTGTTTGCTGTCAGAGTTCAGTTACCAAGAGCATAGTCCTGCAGTCAGCTAAGAATGAGAAAAACGGGATGTGATCCCATCTCTGACACCTGTGCTTTTCAGATAGTCTGAATATTTTCCTTGGATAGAGGAGGGAACTGCGGGGCCAAGGAAGATACTTTAGGAATTATCTTTTAACCTTTATTCCTATTCGGTTTAATGTGCAAATTTGCAAACATGCAAACAGAGCTCCTGACCTCCAAAATCTGCAGCTGGAAATTTTCTTTCAGTATTGAAATACCCGGAGAAAGCGAGGTGCAAAACTGCAACAGATACGGCCCGCCAGGTCATCTTCTCCTGTGAGTCTCTGTGGGACATCTTGGAAGAAAAGACTGTCTCAGGCTAAGTCTATGCTGTCTCTTGAGTAAAGTCCTCAAGACCACACTTGAAGGTCTGGAGCACATCCTCTGCAGCAGTGAGAACATCGTGAACCTGCCTAAGCTTGCTGGGTTACAATACGGGCAGGTACCCCCATCCAGGCACCCCTGGTTAGTCCACAGGAACATGCAGAGGAAAGACGAGCAGGGAGTTTCATGGTTATTTCAAAAACTACTGCTGTGCCCTTTCAAGCTGAGCTACAAAATACTTTTTACTACACTGACTGTGAAGCCGAAGCATAGCTCTTTAACTCAGATAGCTCATCCTGTTCACTACTCTGTGATGGTCTCTAAAGAGGTTGTGATGTCTCTGACAACATGACTTTATTTAAAGCATAAGGCAGTGACTGGCTGGAAGAAGGGTGGGGAGAGGAAGTTAGCAGCATCTGAGAAGAGCCAGGGACCACCTGGGAACCAGGTCAGCAGCCCTTCGTGCTGCAGGCTTGCGCTGGAGAAGGAAAAACAGGGCGTGAGTAAAATGCAACCGTGTCACTTTAGACACGAATATATGTGATGCAAAGGGAGACTTGATAAATTGTGTTCATTTAAGTTCCTTGTTCTATGATTGTTCATTCAGGGTTCAGCAGCTCAGCTGCCACAGTCACAAAGAAAAATAAAGGATTCCAGACAAGTTTTATATACAGGATACTTCATTCAGTTCAAAGCTGAAAATGAAAGTCCTGACCTAAAGCAAATAGGTAACTTAAGGTTAGTGGAATCCATAATTTGTCTGGAAATACATGAAGGAACAAATTTCCAGTACTTTGTAATTATTAGCCTTTAAAGAAATACTGATTTTCTTAACCTAACAGTGCAATACTTTATTTAAATGTCAGGTATATTACAATGCTGTAAAAGTTCCTGTAAAAAAAATAAATTATACTTACAGTGCACCAAATGGATAGTCATTAACATTAGCATGAATATGAGTAACTTCTTTAAAATTAATTTATGCCAGTGTAAGTGACAGCATCATTTAATATGTTATTTTCAGCTGAATTTAAAATTCTCTTAAGTGTTTGGAAAGTGTAAGCTTTAATTTTGTTCAAAGCATAGACATCTCCCTCATTTAAATCTACCAGCTATGATGGAGTCGCATCAGATTTTGTCCTGCCAACAAGATATACACCGTGATCTATCTCGAACAACAGCAATCATCTGGCCATGAATGTAAGCCGTTAGATGAATTAATCACAATATAGAGCAAAGTGCTGGGTCCAAGATGACTCAAGCACTGATTGCTATGGAAATAAAGTGAGGACTCCCGTTCCCGAGATTTTGGGACTGCAGAATGCTGTCTTTACCAAACAGACAGAATAATCTGTCCTCCAGGGCAAGCAAACAATATGCGAAAATATTTCAGAGTATAGCTATGGGAAGAAAAGTTATCTTCCAAACAGCACAGAACAGCAAAGTCTGTAGGGCTGAGACTAGAAAAACATGTCTATGCATATATAGACAAATACATGCATACATATATATATACGTTTATACTCAGAAGTTTACTAAATATCTACAATGCAGACATAAAATGAATAGCATGTAGGCATGTATGCATAATAATATGTGCAGCTATAATACCTGATGAATATATATTGATAATTTAAACCTATGGAAAATCACAGTGGTGTATCCCACAGCTATTTTAGTTTCTATTTAAAGCCCAACTAAGATATTTACCTGTTTTTCCTGCACCTTCTCGTTGTGGCAGCTTCTCACTCACTGAACCTGCAATTGGAAAAAGGAATTAACCAGAAAAATATTATTTTCACTTTTAGTATGTTTTCTAAGAAACACAACTCAGGTTTAATGATTCATTTTTGTTTATTACAGCAATAAATATCAGCAAATTCTTCCCTTGCAAACCAAAGATTTTAGCTTTGCCTGACTTCGGCATTTGCATACGATCGATTTACTGTCAGATGCTACTTCTTGGCCACTGCAGGACCTGAGAAAGAGATAACATTAAACACTACATAGACACAAGTGCAAGAACATGCTCATGTGCTGCAGAGTCACCGTCTCCCTTCCCCACTGACCCAGAGAGGACAGGTCCTGCAGTAAGATGCATCACCCCGGCACTACTCCCTCACGGTCCCTTGTGCAGGGCAGCACCCTTCCTACACACAGAGTCTTGCCCGCTCACCTCAGCTGCTCTGAGGGGCTTCTTCAGCCTCTAGCCCAGCCCTGGCTCAAATTAAGAACTGCCCCTTTCTGCTTTAAATACTTCATACGAAGCCCTCCCCGGGCTGTTGTGGAAAAGTGTGTGTGTGTTGGGGGAGGCAGGGACAGCGCCTTATTCTGAGTTTGAGCCTGAGCTGGTTGCAGGAGACGCCCCCAGAGCTGTGGCCCTTAGGAAAGGAGACAGCAGTGGTGGGAAGTTAAGTGTGCACAAGATGGGTTTTAACAGCTTAGTCTACCAGCCTGGACTCCAGCCCAACCCAGCATCCCATCTTGATTTCAAGTCATCAAGAAATGGAGAATCTACTGGTTTTCTTAGTAGCTTTTACAGAAGGTAGTTGTCCTTAGGGTTTAAAAGAGAAATACTTCCTTATTTCTTGCTTATGTCTCATTATTACAACCTTTTGCATGATTCTAACTCCTAGCCACTTCTTACCGACGTATCTATCTCAGCTGTGTTAAAAAAACACCTTTAAAAGTGGTATTTTTCTCTCTGAAGAGCCACATGCAGTGATCAAAAATTAGGAAGTATAATGTCTATCAATTCTTACCACACAGTCTCTTCTTACGTACACCTGCTTTAATGAAAAAAAAACCCCACATCTGACATGCTCGGAAGTGTGTGAAATAATTTGGTTGCCTTAATTTTCTTAATTTATTTCCCTCTGGAATAAATAAATTCACTGGTTTAAAACAAACAAACAAAAAACCCCAAACCTTGCAGCACAATAAAACTGTTCTAAAAGGACAATTTGAATAAGAGAACCCACTAAATCACAGGCCTTGTTTACCATGCTGAATTGATGGTTACTTCAGCATGAAGTTTAGACACAGGAGTCTGCCAGAGGGAAGACAGCTAACATCACAAATCTGGCATGTTGATTTTAAAGCCTCCCTAAAAGAATACATGACAATGCAGCCAAGCTGGTATTACCTTCTGAAGGATTCAGCTTTTAATATAGCTTTTATACATCCGTATCAAAAATATTCTAGTTTAGACTTGTTTTCTTTTTTGGTGGTAGTGTATTTTTATTGTATTATCTTTGAATCACCAGAAATTCCATATAGTTAGTGATGCATCAGTATTAATTCAGACAGGAAAAATAAAGTCATTATCATTGTAGGAATTATATCCAAGGGTGTTTGGGATAACTTGCTCTAAATAGACTGCAATATTAATCCGTGTTGTTCACTCTGAAGAGGAGGCAGATTCCTGCATTTATGCTAGCTGAAGCCAGAAGATTTGAGCTTTTTGGTGCTTGGCTTGAATTTGATAAGAGGCTCAGCTTGAACTCAAATAAGATGTTCCAGTTTTAGGAAGTACTGCATACAAAATTACAGGTTTTTCTAATTGCACTAAATACCAGTGATCCAATCTTTCCTCAAATTTCTTCCAGTTACAATTAACTGTAGTTTCTCAATTTAATTTTGATGCACAGGTGTATAATTATAATTCTCTTGCAAATACAGAGATTTTAGGTCTGACTCATCCACACTAGAGCATTTTACACTGATTTGTGAGTAGAAATAAGGTCTCAGCATGGGGAATGTGTGTGATGAACTGCCACTGATAGCCCGTTTGCACTAAAAAGAGTGTTAAGTAAAGCCCCAGTTTGACACCAGTGTTGTCTCTTTATGTACATTCAGAACCACTATTATAAATTGAACTTAACATTCAGTTTATACCTAAGTGATTTAACACACTGGTGAAATTTATATAGTATTCCACATCTCAAACCAAAAGAAGAAAAATCTTTCCAGATTTCATTAACACTAAGATACCTTCAGATTACTCCATCTGTATGTGAAATGGTGAGAAATAATGACTATATGATATTCATGTACAGTCAGGGAGAATCGAATTCTTTTTTCTATGCTTTGCTTTTTTTTACTTGAAATTTTGATGGAAAATTGATGGATGGAGGAAGAGAGTGGCATTCACAAAGGCTAACTTTATCATAGTGAATCTAATTTCACTATGAAATTAGATAAATCCTAGGAAAATTAGATTCACTGGGCTAACGTTATTTTTTTTAATAGTCTTAGGAAGCTAACAAAAATATTCACAGAATTTCCTACAAAGGGAAATCTGCGCCCTTCACATAGTTTCACCTGAAATTTTCAATTTATGCAGCAGAAACTTTTCTTGTTGTCTCCAAGTTGGAGGTGAGGAGGGGTTATTGAGCTTGTATCAGTTTTTTCTACCATTTTCTGAACAAATTTAAGGTAGAAGCAGTTCTAGCTTAAATGGTGACAGGAAGTTGCATTTGCAGGTTTCTAGGAAATTGTATCTTCAATACTCACGACGAATGCTCGCATTTTCAGCTAGGCAAGAAACAGAAATAGCAACTTATATAAAAGTTAGGCAATACAATCAGCTTCCAAGTTTTCAGTGCACTGTAAGCAACCAGATCACCACATAAATACATTTGTGGAACAGGAGAGGGCAAGGAGGGATATTAGATTCAGCAGCATTATTTTAACAAGAAAAATTTAGTACCATTCTAGCTTGTAATGTGCTTAGCCATCTATCCATTTATGATTCTGATGAATTAAAAAAAAAAAAACAGAAATATTCAAGCCTTAGTTTATTGTAAACCCCACAATTCTGCCCAGTTTCACTCTAACTTCTGAGGCACAATAAATCTTCCAGGGAACGTGATGTGAGTTTTGTGGTTTGTGATTTTAGCATATCCATTTTCTATAGTTCTGATCATACGTGACTGGGCTTTAAAAGAGAAGGTGAAAGTCTATTATTATCTAGTTTAGATAATGATTTCTGATTTCCTACTGAAGAATATTTGATACGTAATCACTGAATGCAGATATCAAGAAACAGGAAAGTAAACTTTCCATGCTGTTCTTTATCTCACATATGGGTGTGTCTGACTGTGTATGTATAGGGAAAGTATTATGTATGGGGACAGAAGATCTAGATGATTCAAGGATGGATATTTTTTGCAGCTAACAAAAGCAATATAATGTAAATTTTAAAAGTTCATTGCCTTCCCAAACATATTCATTTTCATCATATTATCTGATGATAATACTATACAAACAGGAAGAGTTCTGAATTTTTAAAGGTACTTGTATTTTGGCCTTGAAAGATGATCATGCTATCTTAATTGTAAGGTAGCAAAACTACTTCACAGAATAATAAAACATGTCTCCATACCTCTGCAATCTCACTGGCAGAAGCCCAGAATAGTTAATAGGGCATAAAAACCCTACAATAGGCAAACGCTGTATTTTCCAATGATAATTTAACACCTGCTTCTCAATTTCTGCCCCATTTCCCAGGACTCTGTGTCTATGGAATTTCTGCAGTTCCCTGCAGCGCTGATAACAGAGATGGGGAGTTGTAAAAATGTCTTTTTTTATGTCTGGTGTTCTTTAGTAGAAGTATTGGGAGACATTCATCATTTTTAAGGAGCTTTCTTTTTATTGCTGTCAGGGGAATGTGTTTGATTTACTCTCCTTCTCATCACTGCTCCTGCAACAGTGGAGATTATTTCCATGGAGTGGAATGGCAATCTGAGATTTATCATGTGTGTTTTAGCAGGACCAAGTGTTGGTGTGGGAATAACTGGAAAGGATGGAAGAAGAGCTTCTTTCAGGTAAAGATGTAGTATTTAAAGCAAAGGGTTTACATAAATCAGTTGGAGAGTCCTGCATTTTTTAATGCTGCTTATAACCTTCATCCTTCCACACCTTGTGTCTCTAGTGAAAAAGACAGCTCCAATAAGAGCAACCAGAACAACACAATGAGCAAAAAATGGCTCATACAGCTATTGTAGATACATAAAAAATATACACGTGACACTTTTCTGTCCCAGGACCTGAGATAGCTTTAGGAAGCATCACATTATGCTGCTAAGCAATATTAACAGTTAGATAAACTTAGAGGTTGTTTCACCTATCCAATATCACACAGTAAATGTGAAGCACAGATAGTGGATGGAATCAGGAAACCAAACTCCTAACTGCCCATCCTAAATTCTGCTCCATATTTCCTCTATTAAAAACCAAGTTCTTCCAGGCTGCCATGCTCTTCTTTCCTATTTCTGGATATTCACCAAAGTCAAAGGTGGTTCTACTGGGAGAAAACGAAAGGCAAGAAATTATCCCATAATTTAGGAACAGCACAGTTGATTAGACATATATTCAAACCTTATCTGAAGTTACTGAAGAACTAACCTAGAATTGAAAAGAAACACTGAACATTTTCAGTAAAAAGAGAAATTTTCACACATTCCATGGTATCACATTTCCTATGAGAAAATCATTACAAAAGCATGTTCACAATTGACTCTACCTGCCATCTTGATTGTCTGTGCACATTCTCCTCTAAAGTGAAAAGGTGGCAAAAGTGATCCTGGGAGAAAAAAGTCTGGTACACGCAAACTGAGAAATTTGTATAAATGTTTTTGAAATAGCTATAGCATCATGCCTGCAGAATACACAGAAGCAAGTGAAAATACATAAACATGCTGGTGTCAGGATGCCACCGCTACAGGAGATCTGCCTGCAATATCAAAAAATAGCAAGGCAGCGACTGCAATGAGGCTAGCAATGACAATGTATTAGACCAACCAGGGAGAATAGTGTTGGAAGAAATGGCATCCCTGAAATACTAGTTAAAACAGGAGTACATCTACTCAACTTCAGTATACCCACTAATATTTTGACTGTAATTTCTGTGCATAGTGGTACTAAAGAAAAAGTACAAAAGGGAATCAACGGTGATCTGGAAAACATCAACAGTCCTTCTGGGGGAAAAAAACCCCTCTGTTATCCTAAACAGATGGCAATTTTGAATATATACTGGGAAATGGGAGAAGGGTGCAGTTGTGCTTCAGGCTTTCATTCTGCAATATAAGAGCAAAGTTTTGCCTTATTATACCACATGACTTTCTGAGAAAATCTGTAGCTGCCTTCTCTGCTGAATGAAAAGTTTTCACCAGACCTCTGTCATGGTTTAACCCCAGCCGGCAACTAAGCACCACGTAGGTGCTCACCCCTCCTCCCTCCCAGTGGGATGGGGAGGAGGATCAGGAAAAAAGTAGAACTTGTGGGTTGAGATAAGAGCAGTTTAATAACTAAAGTAAAATAGAATATAATACAATACTAACAATAATAATAATAAAAATATAAAAAATAATAATAGTAATGAAAAGGAATATAACAAAAAAAAGAGAAAAATAAAACCCAAGAAAAGACAAGTGATGCACAATGCAATTGCTCACCACCCACTGACCGATGCCCCAGCAGCGATCCGCCCCTCCTGGCCAGCTCCCCCCAGTTTATATACTAGGCATGATGTTCTATGGTATGGAATATCCCTTCGGCTAGTTCGGGTCAGCTGCCCCGGCTGTGCTCCCTCCCAGCTTCTTGTACACCTGCTTGCTGGCAGAGCATGGGAAACTGAAAAGTCCTTGGCTTAAGATAAGCGCTACTTAGCAACAACTAAAACATCAGTGTGTTATCAACATTATTCTCACACTAAATGCAAAACAAACTGTACCAGCTACTAAGAAGAAAATTAACTCTATCCTAGCCGAAACCAGGACACCTCTTAATTAAGACTGAGCCCTTAGCCACTACCACTGCAAAATCCCCTAGCATTTCAAATCTATTTGCAAACTTTGCTGTAGCTGGACTTCTTTCCTGAGGGACAAAGGAGAAGTGGTGAGCAGTAAAACATGAGAGCACTGATACAAGCAGGGGAGGAAATGGGCAGAGATAATCCCAAAGGATCTCAGAACAATTAGAAAATTACCCGTGATCTTCCATGGAGCAAAATCTGACTCTGCACACTCACCTGGGCCCTGAAGCAGTCTATTTATTAAAATTGAGTGCTACTATCACCTTCTCCTTAGCATTTCTGTAAAACTAACTTCCCTTCCCACCCCTCCAAAAATGAGCTGAAGCAGTCTGGCAGTTTATCTGCTAGGCACATGAATATACCTTTGAGAGGAACTAGGGTTTGGTTCCTGTAGAGATAGAATAATTCTCATATTAATCTATTAATTAACCTGGAACTACACTACAGCTTCTCCTGAATAATAATGAATACAAATAGAAAAAGTGAAGGTACAGTAACTAACTCAGCAACATTTTGAGCCAAAAATAATGCCATGTGTTGTGACACATCTGCCAATTACTTGTTAAACTTTCAGCATCAGCATAACCACTTTTTCACTGATGTCAGTGAAAGGGAAGAAGCTACAAATTGATATTGCAGAGAAAGCAATGAAGGCACGCTTTCAGAGGAGCCCTCGCTATGGACATGCAAAAGCACCTCTACTCAAGAATACACTGAAGCACAAAAATGCTATCCTAACCATGTGTCTTCTGAAGATGTCATCCAGTTATAAACAATAATGACACTAAAATGAATGCATATTTTTCTCTATTTTAAGGCTTCTGAACATTTTATATTATGTTTCACAATTGACTGTCATTCCACAGTGACTTTTCAGACTGGATCAAAAGGATTAGTCTGAAGAGTATTCTTTCTGGCTAAAGTTCACCTACAGGCAAGATGCATAGAAGATTCTGCAAATCATTTAAACAAGATAGACCTTAAAAGTAGGATTAACTTTTTATAATCTTTGTTGAAACTTTCTCAGTGGTGTCTTCCTTCCTGCATCTATTTATTAAAAACATCAATATTGTGCTTGAACGATTGAAGTAGATCAGAGCAGGTGAATTCCCTCAAAGGCCCTAATCCACTTTTTTTTCAGCTTCATTTATATTACAGAGTTAGCTTTCTAAAACTATTTCTTCCGCTCTCTGACAGAGAATGGTGCTGCAGCACAAACAGAAATGCAATACATAGAGCTCAAGTATTTTTAGAGCTATTTCTGTGCAATTCTGTCAGCCTCAAGGAAGGTCAATAGCAACTCTGGCAACTGTTCATACACTGGGGATTCATATTTATTATCAATGTCAATAAAACAGGGTCAGAAGCAAATTCCTAAAAAACAGTGAACCTGTTAATTTTCCTGATGAAAGACAAAAGGCTGTACACATGCCAATGAGTTTGATTTGCCAATTAATTTCTACAGACAATGATTCCATTATGTTCTTAATGCTTTGTTTCATTTTTACTTCTCCTCTGGATTTGGTCATTCATAGGATTTGCTGTGGGAGTTCTTTCATTGGGCTCTGTTACAAATCAGGACATTCACACTCCGTATATTTTTGGGGCGTGGGGTTTTTTCTATACTCTAAATACTTAAAATATTGAAAAGGCAAAGCTCTCCGAAATTTTTTGCAATGAGTTTATGTGCAAGAGAGTTTCAACATAAAGAAGTGACTACCTCAGCGAGTCAGTTGCATGGTTTCATATATTGACACATAAATATCGTACAAATAACCACTGCAGAAAACCCCTTCAATAGCTAGATTATAGTACAAATAAAGTAGATGGATCATGGAATCACAGGGAGGTTTAAAGTGGCAGTGACCTCAGACCTCATGCAGGGCTACCTTAAAAGCTAGACCAACATTCTCAGAGCCTCGTCCAGTTGAGTTTTGCAAATCCCCAAGGATGAGGCATCAACAGCTTCTGCCTGCACCTGTTTCTGGGCTGAACCACTCTTCTAGTGAAGAATTGTTTTCCTTAAGTCTCATCAGATGCCACAGATAAACTCTGTTATTCATGAGACAATGATGTCATAACCTGGCCTACCAAACAAGTCTTACCTGGGCACCGGGGAGTTTTGTGGGCCACAGCAGTACCACTGATAGGACGACCGTTGGGAGTGACACACCAGCAGTATCCAGTGTAACTATGGCACTGAACCTGTCAGAAACGACACGAAACATGCACAGTTTGTCAGACATATGTCTGTTATCCCACAGTGTTCATGACACATGAGTACAAAAGACTAGTCCAACAAACTATATTGACAAAACCTAGAACAATAAACTATAATGGACCTAATCTCAGTCCTACATATGATTCTTCAGCATAAAGAGTTTATTATTTCAGGCAAAGCATGGTAGGTCCTTCAGAATCCAATGGAAGAGAAAACTATCGAAATATGTGGTTGTTTACACTCTATTTCAGAAGAGTGAGGTGCAGGTGTTATGAAAACCTCAGAACGAAGTTCCTCAAGGGACACATAAGCTGTTCCTGAAGCAAGCAATCTTGAGTTTTTTTCCACATAGAGAACATATTGTTCCACCCACTGAAGGAGCAGGACAGAGTGCTTCTGCCAGCATTATTCATATCCCAAGCTGTCAGAAAGGAAACTCTTGGAATTCCTCTTAGAAATCAATTGCATTATATTTCCTGAGGGCCAGTATCACTTCCCTCACCATGCTTAAAATGAGAAGGATTGTCTTCTGCACAACTCTGCAACTGAAATGCAGTACAGAGGCGGCAGAAGGTGATCTTGATTGGAATATATATCACAAGGTAAGCTTCTAACTGTGTCCCTTCTGAATTCCATGATCTAACCTAAAAGTAAATTAGTTTCAGACCATATGCTTGTGCAGAAATTCAGCTGAGAATAGGGAAGAATCCTGTATGATTCATGCTGTAGCACTAAGATATGGACTCTGGTCACAAGATTTCTGGTTCGAATCAGGAACAGAGCAGAAATTCCAAGCATTTTACCATCTGATGAGTATTCAGGGGGCTACAAGAATGACTCAGCTGCCTCAGCCTAGAAGAACAGGGAGTGTATCACATGAACAACTGTAATGTTTGGCTCTTTTGCTGGCCAACTCTGAAAAAAAAAAAAGGACTTGGCACAAAACATGAATTTTCCTTCCATTTTTTACCGTCAGTGTTAGCACAAATTACATTTCATTTTGAAATTACATTTCCCTTCATTACATTTGTCTCTTCTTCATCCTCTGCAAACACACATATTCTGACTTTCCGGTCATGCAAGATACTGAATGAAAAATTTTCAACCTGACTATATGTGCCATCGTCATTGCATTCTGGGATAAACACTTGTTGAAATTCTTTGCGAGCTTGTTCCTGGGTGTACTTCCTTTCAGCCACACATCTGGAAACATCTACAGAAAGGGAGAAGACAAGTCAGTTGGATGACGCAATACAAAGAAAAGATAGGTGATAATCTAAATTAAGAAAAAGGAAGAAGGCTCTGAGATGCAGGTAAAGAGAATCAGAATTATAACCAGTGAAAATGTACCATCAGTTGCATTATTTTTAGGAAAGAAAGCCAATGGAAGACAATAATTTCTGGACAATAATCCAGAACTGAGAAATGAGATGGAGAGATGCCTGGAGAGACAACCTTGCTGCTCCAACTGCTGCCAAAGGGCAGAAGCCCAAACAGGGCTTCTCCTATCAATTTAACACAGCAATAGCTGCCACATTGTGCCCCACAATATTCTTTCAGTGCTGGTGGCAGCACCAGCTTTCTAGTGCTTCAGGAAAGGCAAAGCAGGCAGCAGGAGTATAGCTGCCTTGTATTTCCTACTGTGAGTTTACACGTCGTTTACTGCAGTTAGGCAGCGATCTCAGCTGTGACTACAGGTGTGCCTACTAGGCTGGTAAAAAAAATAAAATAAAATATACCGTACAGCATAAGGGCTTATTGGGAACGTCATTCAATAATAATTTTGGACATACTTAATTCATATTATGCTAAAATTTAGTGTAACAGTTTATGATTTAAACATGGCACGAGTCAAGTCTACCACATGGTCCTTTTTTGTCCACTGTGTGGTTTCTTGCACCATCTCCTGCATTACTTGGCACTGATCTCCATCCAAGACAAGGTAGCAAACTAGACAGCTTTAATTCAGTAGAGTTTCTATTGTCTAATAAATTATATTGTCTACTACATATACTTTATTTCAATTAGGCAGCCAAGAGCTGAGAAAAGACACATAACATAAGCTGTTGTACCTTTTTTTGTTTAAAGCTGCTACAAATTTTAGCATGTTGCTGATGCAGAATCAATACTTCAGGATCTGCTTGAGCTAAGCAATTTCAGGAGAAATGAGAATACCAGGCAAGCTTAAGGTAGTTAGCTTAATAGCTTAATGATTTCAAGATGTGACTGTAACATCTGAATTAGAATGATCTCAAGTATACAAGCAGAGAAATTTGCTGCTTCTGATCCCTGTTTTGTTTAAAGACTGTTTGACAGTAACTGGCTAGTTCCTGTTTAGGGCTAAGACTGTCCAGCGATTACCTGTGAGACAGGAGTGTTGTGGTGGTTCGTGAATGATTGTGGAGTTCTTAGAAAGCATGGGGACAGGCTTTCTAGTCTATGCAAGTTGCACATTGAACAGAATCTGAACAGTGAGGCAACAACACTTTCACTTCCCCATTTGATACCATCATATCTTGACAGGGTTTTGGCATCTAACAGTCCCCAGGAGCATACAAGTGAGCCAGCTACGTTCCCAGTCCCCCAAGCACCCTCTCTGTGCCAGTATCATCCAGACATACATGCACAGAACCAGCATGGAAGCTTGGTGCAACTACAGAAGTCCTTGGTACAGGATGAATCCTTCACCAGTCATCTCCACTGAGCTTTGGACAACTCACTTGGCAACATAAGCATAAAAAATTCCCTTCAAGTCCTAGGCAATCTGGTGTGGAAGTGTAGCACAATGAGGACAGAAACTGGTCCTCAGTATCTGCATCCTGAAAACAAAATTGGGGCCCCTTAATTCTAATCTTCATATTGATTTCCCTTCTGGTCTTGGATTCGTGTGCGCTACTTCTGTGCATTAGTTTACTCTTCTCACAGAGGCATTATGAGAGTTCATGTTGGTAAAATGCCCAAAATACAAGTTGTTTCACTTTGAAAAACTATATTTCAGTCTTAACAACCTTAATCATATTATGCTGTTTCAGGAGGGATATTCATAGAGATGCAATGTTACCTAAAATGGACAGAAAAGTTCAACCATCCAGAAATGAGAGAAAAATAATACGGAACTGAATTAATTTGTACTCTGGTACTTTAATAACTTGCTTCATCAAGGGAAAATTATAGCCAATGTACTGTGCAGCTCAGGTAAAGTCTGTTAATGTACGCACTGCCAAAGTTTTTTGGGAAAAAAAAAAGAAACATTTTAAGCAAGCTTTGGTGTCCTAAGCCTTCTTCTGAGCGTGGTTTGGTTATACAGTACTTAATAACATGTGGTTTTAATGTAGCTAGTATTTTAACTGAAAATAAATCACTCCTTTGTTGGACCTCTGTCCTCGTTTTTCTAGAATGACATGTGGTTTAAATGTCTAAAAGGAAAAGTGATATAAATTCCATCACATAAGGTCTCTGGTATAGTACCAGCAGGGTTGTAAATTATCTCCAATATTTGAATTATCATAAAAACATGCCAAGGAGAAAGAGAAGTTCTCCAAAACTGTCCACCACTTGTTCCTAAACAGCCTGATGCTCTAAATGCCTCCTATTTGTGGATGATCTAATATGCTTTAAAATCAACAATGACCAAATTTAGTGGAATATAAAATTCACGTTTGAAGCCTTATTTTGTATTATATAACCATGGAAACATTTTAAAGCTGTTGGGCATTACTGTGCTTCAGTATACCCAAAATAAACCCATGAGGAACATCTCTTATCAAGTTAAGCATCTGAAACTATGTATAGTCAAAATATTATTCCCAGTTCTGTTTTTTTATTTCACCAAGGTATTACCATAGGGGAATAACTATGACACAGAGATGTGGTCCAAACCTGACAGAAGAAATGTAATAGGGTGGTCAAGATAAAAAGAAGACGTATAAAAACATTCTTCCTCAGAATACTAATGAACATTAGATTATTAATTAAGAGGAGCTAAATTCCTTCCAAATAAAACATCACTGAAGCCAAAAGAAGTTATAATATTTTTTATAATAAATTTGTGAGATTACACCATCTGATCATCTGCCTCTGTGTCCTGGTTGCAATACCTTCTAAATCTACTGCACAATTTCAAACAAATTTTCCAAAGGAAAAGAAGAATTCAAGAGATTTAAGTGCTAGACATTTATGTAAAATAACAGCTGAAAAAGGACAAGAAAATTAATTCTTGCCATGACTGGGAGAAAGGCTGAAACATGAGCTCACATCAAAGTATCTGACAAGAGATAGATGTAGGGAAACCTTGCAGCTCCTAACAGGCAAAAGTCAGTGATGGATGAGATCCTAATCCATATGGAAACAAACCTTCCACATGGCCATTGCTCATGCTCACTCAGCGAAGCCAAATCTGGGACTCACTGTGCGAAGTCCTGTCAGTGCACCCAGACAATTCTTGTCTACAGGCCCCTCTGTGCACCTTGCACAAGTGTAACTAATGAAGATGACTCACATGAATCTCAAATTAGTAGGATGAGTCTAGGCTTAAGTGGCTTGCCAGAAGGAGGTTTATAAGAATATTGACTTCTAGGGGAATACCAGTGAAGTCTCTCACATACAGATTCAACTTTGCTCTTTATCTAGAACAGGAATAATTCAGATCAGGATGGACCCTGATTATTTTGAAATGAAGACCGAGAATGAAAGGTGGTGGGGTTTACTTGGTACCTCTGTGCTGATTAATCAGCCCACAGCTTTGATTTTGATCATCATGGACCCTGACAGGCTAAACCCTTTTGGGGTGAATGGCGTCACACTGGCAACAAACCACCTCAGAGCAGAGGGAACTCCAAGTCTGCAAGGTGTTGGAAGGATGAAAAGCACTGTGCAATGCTGTGCATCACTGGAACAAGTCAGCCTTGTTTCACTGTTGTTATACTGGATTTCTAGCTCTGAGAAAAAAAAAAAAGCTTTTTTTTTTTTTAAATCTGTTTTTGTTTAAACTTTTGGAACCATCTAGTGGAAAAATAAGGGGCTTGAAACTGTCACTGGTTTCTGACTAGAATTCCCACTATACTTTATTTCTCTCCCTAGCTTAAGCATTAATAAGGGAGCCAGGAGGCTCAAGCCAGAATCTGGTATATGACCTGGTGAAAGACCGTTTGGTTCTAAGACTTGTAAAAAGCTGGCTGAAATGAGGCCTTATTTGCCTATACTCAAACAATGGGAAAAACTAATTTTGCAGATATGTATGCCCAGCTGTAATTTTGAATTATGTCAATGACTGACTCAGTGAGACTCCTCTCAACTCCAGATAAATGGGATTTTACATCCCAGAAGCTTGCTGGGAAAAAAATTCTCCTGGTATAGAAACTGAGCATGAAGATGCATGAGTTTACCTTAAATTAGTTCACTTGGACTGTATTAGCTGTCAAACTGGCTTGGTACAGGGCTCAATGCTTTTTACCACAGTACATTGGCTAGTGTGTTGATTGTACCACTGTGACTTAGCACCAGGACTGCAAAGGCAGCTAGAGGTTTAAGAAGACAAATACATCTTGGGGTGTATAACTGAAGACAAAAATGGGTGTATGGGAGTGGACAGAAATACACAGAACTGAGGAGATTACAGAGTTGTAGCTGTTTGGGCAGGTCTTTCTGAATTGCCCTAGTGACCATTCTGGCTTCCAGAGGAAACCAGTATCTGGAAGGCACAGGTGAAATATAAAGCCATCTTAATTCTGTGCTAAGCTTTTATATGCAACAGAGAAGACTTTCACCTATGAAGTGAAGTAGCACCAGTACACTGCTGCAGGATCCAGAACCAGATTCCGTCATGCTTGACACCTGGGAGCACAGGACTTCCTGAGAGAGCACTGAAGTCAATACGAAATTGCAGTACCCAAGGAAATTCTGGAAACAGAATTAGCCTCACAAACAGCACAGGACTGACTTGGAACTAATCTCATTTTATGCCTTATTTCCAACAGTACAGAACCAAAAACACTGAGCTTTGGAAAAAAAAGAAAACATCCATCAACTTCAACTCTGCTGGCTAATCCTTGAATAATATATCACACAGAGAGAAGTTTATTACTGCAAAGTAGAAGTTTATCATTAAAACAATGACACAAACTCATCAAGGGTGTAAACACCATCTCTAAAGTGACATTTAATACAACTGAATTTACAGCAATTTGGGGCTCCACAGGGAGATCTAACCTAGATTCTCTCATGGAAAAGCAAACAGCTTGCCAAAAGAATAGATAAATCTCCTGCAAAGGTTTTGATTTAGTTCATCCGGTATTTCTTGGTTTGCTATGTATTTCAGTAAGAATAGGAGTACTTTTCCCAGTCCCAATACACTGAGCAGACTTTGCTTGCTTTCAAAGAGATTACTGTGTGTGACACGGGCTTGTTATGTATTTATGCATAAAATACACTTCACAGTTTATTTAGTTATTTTATTATAGATGGAACATCCTGCTGAACAGATCAGAAACATTTACCACTTTGTCAAAACTACTTATAAAGTGGTTAAACTTAATCATTTGAAGAAAAAGTTCCCTTGAGGGCTTTCCACAGATACTTAGCTGTTCTTACGCTAAAAAGAAAGCTTTTCTAAAGTCACATAGATGTGAACAAGCAGACCTAGTATAGACACACATAATCCAAATACCTCTCACTGTTTCTGTGTAGGTTTCCTTTATTGCCCCTCCATTATGCCAGAATACCTATATATACTTACCTGCCCTTAAATTTAGAAATATACAGTGCAACAAGCTGTTTAAAGTTAGCTATCCACCTGAGCACTTTACTGAATTGTCCTCACAATGAACCAGAATTTTTTCTACTTCTGTGTTTCTTTCCCACTGCTATACCCTTTCGCTAACTGTTAGTGATATGATAAAAGTCAAATGTCTTAATTTGTAGTTAATTTGGCATGAAAATGTTTTATTCAGAGCACAAGACACCATTTGGTTTATATGGCATAAACTACTCATAACATGAAAATTTTCTATGATATTTGACCTAGGTCAACGTATATTCCAAAGAACTGATCATGTCTACCAACAAAGCATATAAATAGCTGTAGCCTCCAGTGATAAGAAACACATAGCAAGCTATACACGCTTAAAGTTTCAATTTCAAAGGTGCAGAGATTATTAGCCTCTTGGGTTGGAAAGGATGTCAGCACAGTCATTTAGCCTGACACAGCCATAAAATAAAGACTTGCTGCTTCGTGACAAGGGCTGGCCGACTCTTTCACTATTTATTTTTATTGCTGCATTCTGGATTCAAACAAAACAGCAGAGCAATCTTAGCCTAAACTCTCCTCTATTGGCATCTAACAGAGGCAGGCAGTGTGGGGTTTCTTTGTTGTTTTCTTTTTTTTTTCCCACATTTTGCAAACACCCAGCAATTTAGATAGCTAAGCTTTAAGATAAAATAAGGAATGCTGTGCTGGATTCCTTCTTGGCACAATAATATTTCTCTCAATTTGCTAACATTTACATTTGGAGAGATACAGTCTGACTAGAACTGAATCAAATATTTGCAAGAAAAACTAAAGCTACAGTTTTCTGATATTTTACATACCAAAGGCCAGACTAGGCTTTCTGAGCAGAACAGAGATTTGATAAATAGTTTGGAGAAGTCTAATATGGGCCAATTTATAATTCTTGCACTGAAAATCTGAGAAGGTTTGCAACTATTTGTGGTTCCTAGTCTTCAGTGCAGTCTTATTGCTTTAGCATTAGTAGTTTCTACTTCACTTGCTTTGAGATGTTCACTTTATATTAAACCTGAAACTTAAGTTGAAAATACATGAGCACAAATGAAGACTCCACAAAATGAAAAAAAGATTACTTTCATACAATTGCAGTAGTGTATATTTGATTCTAAAAAGATACCTTTTTTGTGCCTAAGAACGCTCTTATATGCCTTGTTTCTGTGCAGTCTGGCTTTGGCAAATTCTGCTTGGAGAAATATTATCAAGAAAAATGGAGTATTTTAAAAAGAGATATTATTCCACCTCCAGCAAATTGTGGATACTATTTCAGTGTTACTTGTTCTGTTTTCTATGTACCAGTAGACACATTTAAAAGAGCAAAGGATATCCCACAAAAAATATTCCAAACATAATTAAAACTTTATCCACCCTCATTAAATACCTACTAGAAAGTATGATCAGAAGCCAACTCCACTCTTTCAGAGACTACGTAAATTATAACTTCTGTATGTAGATACCTTTTGTTCACCAAGATGTTGAATATTTTGTTTCTCAAATTAACACTTTTAGTACAGTGGCTTGATACCTAACAGCTTTACAAATAACACAAATGAAGACTCAAAACCAAAATGAGGTTGGGGCTGAACAGTGTTTGTATCAGGCTTGCCAGCATTACAGTCTGGAAATTTGTAGTCATCCTACAGATTAAATGCAGTGTCTACAGTGAGAAAATATGTCTGAAAAAGGAGACAGATCCTAGCTAAAAGTATTCTAAGATAAAAATCTGCTCTATAATCATTTTTTTCCCAGAACACTTATTTGCAAAAAACCCCAAACTGATACCACTTCTCAATACATTCTCATTTTAACATATTTTTTCCCAAATAATAAAAAAACCCTGCATCCCTCTTTTTGTTTTCTTTTTTTTTTCCCCTCATAAAAGATGAGGGGAAAAAAAAGGAAGAGGTGAGGACAAGTGAAAACTGTTCTGCTTTCAATCTGCAGACTGTGCAAGCTCCCAGTGTGTGTTCAGGATTAATTTATAGACTGACACCTTGGTCCAGTCCCACTTTCACTCATTTCAGTTAGGAAAAGAACCAAACCTACTCACTCCGTCTTTCTCTCTCCAAGCGAAACATCTCTGGAGCGTGTTCTGCCTCCCAAACGCAACCCACAGGGATGCCTTCCAGGCAGCAGGTGGACTGGCCAAGCCAATGTCCCTGCCCACACGCTGACCTAAGGGACGTGCTCAGGCACTGCGAGCACATGTTGAGCTCACACCGGGCTCACAGGCAAACCTGAGCTTGAGGGCAGCCCCCGTGGGAATACAGGATAAGGTGTGCACTCAGAAACCACGTCCAGCATTTACAACCCAGTTCTTTAGCTAAAAGGCAACAGTAACGTTTCCCCAAAGGATGCTTAGATTCATGAATTATGGGACCAAGATCAATTTACGAGCCCAAAAATCTACTGCCCAGCGATGTCTCCTTTCGCTTCACAAAAGGAAAATTATATCAGCATGTTTATCCAAGGACAGAAAGGTACCTTATTCATATAATTTAAAATTATTTCAGCATGTCCTTAATTCATTCATTAACTCATTGTACTAATAGTTCAAATGAGTGAAACTTTTCACTATTGCTGAAAGCCCCATTTTAATGAAACAAATGCTGAGTGTTTCTCTCTTTAAGGAAAGTAAATAGCAAATAGTAAAATACCTCTTTATGGGAAATTCCACTCATATTTTGATGTGCTTCAGTTCTTTATGTGAATTGTGAGAATGAAGATAGTACCTCTTGTTATGTCTATGATAGCCCATAAAAGAATGGCATTTTTAAACAGCCAGGCTCTTTAAGATACCATAAATGAATTAAACTAAACATGAGCTATCTAGGGTTTCCAATGGAGAAAGGGGATCTACAGAGTTATAGAATAACAATGACACTACTGTGTGTGACAGCTCTCCTTGGTGTGCTCACGAAGCAGCAAGGTCCTGCTGGAGCCACCTCTGCAAATACTGAATACATACTCTGAGTGCCAGCCAGACTAAATGCCGAGCTTCTCACAAATTAAATATCACTCTGTGTAAAGTTCCTTACATTGCCATTTTGAGTACGGACTCCTCAGAGATGTGTCCCAAGTCCAGTTTAACAGTTGCCTGTAAACCCGGGTTGCTGTTACATGATGACAGTGAAGTAAGGAAATGTGATGCGAATTGGCAGTTGAAATTTTATAGTGATCAACAATTTGTATCAAACCTTCAGCCATTAGAGAAGTCTTATTTTAGTGAAGTAATGGTAGAGAAGCCACAAAATCCAAGCACCTCAGCTGGGACATTTCAAGAACTCTATGTTAGGGCAGAAGTACGCTGGCAGGACTGTACATGTGAGTTTGTTTTTCCATTGATCACAATGTCAGAATACCAAATATTATTACTGAGCCACTTGCTTAATACATTCAGAGTATTAGTCTCCAATGTCCCAATTATGAGCCTGGTACATTCACTTAAAAACAAACTGAGAAAGGGAACAATTATTCTTAATGTTATTTAAGGAAGAAGAAGAAGAAAAAAAGAAGAAAAAAAGAAGAAAAAAAGAAGAAAAAAAGAAGAAAAAAAGAAAAAAAAAGAAAAAAAGGTATTTTTGAGTGCATTATCCTGCAAGGCTTGTAAACCACTTTCAGGGCAAACTTTAGTTAAACCAACAGGAAATCCTCTTAGCTAACTCTAAGAGGAACATCTCCATGGGAGATAGAGGCTTTGTAGTTCAGGTGAAACATTCCCAGTAGCCACAGACATCCAAAATTCAGTCACGGCATTGCACATGCTCTTCAGCTTCCTCCTGACAAGCTGCCTAAATCTCGGCAAACATTCATATAAAGAGCTTAAATGCTTAAATAAAGTTCAAACTACCCCAGATGAACTACAGTGCTACCTGTTCCAATTCACCCTTACACCATTAGCAAAACTGTGAATTGAACTGGTGCTGGCCACTAGTCACTGCTCGCTTGATGGTCCATTAGAGAGAAAAACTTTGGTCCCTCCACTAGACACTCCTGTTACATATATTGCTCGCTTTGAACAAGATACAATCAGCCAGCAGACTTTCTACGCTTGAGATCTGAAGTTGCTGAGATGGGAGATGAAAAGCTATCCAAGGGGAATGGGGTTATTCAAAGTTTCTGAACTCTGAAAAACTCCGTTAATCCCATAGAAAATCTTCCACTAACCCAGCTAGGACTAAAGCTTGTTGTCATGTCAAAAAAAGGCACAGTTTCATTGAAAAAACCTTCAATCCCACTCGTCTCCACCTAGCATCATAATTTTAGGCTTCAAAGTTAATACATGCTATTTACTGTCACAGAAAACTACTTGAAAAGCCTAAAATTATTTGAAAACTGCTGTAGGAAAAAATATGAGTTCACATTTCAAAGTTCATGGCAAAAAACTTGTTCAGTAGTGGAGAATAAATAGGGTAGGAAACCTGATAGATTTTAGCATAGATGAAACTGATAGGAGTCTGCAGAAATGAGTTGAAGGATTCTCTCATCTTTTTTGTACTTATAATGCAAAATTTTCATGACAATAGAGAATTTGAATATTCTTTGTACAATGCCATTCTACAGTGATAAGACTAAATTTTACAGACTAATTCTGAACAGTTAACAAAGAAAAATAAAAAAAAAACAAAACCAGACCTCCTCATATGGGATATACAAGATACTCCATGAAAAAAACAAAACAACTTGTAGTCTCATCTATCATGATTTGTGACAGACATTCAGCTTTATATTTGTAAGATAAAGAAGGAGATCCTCACTTAGCAATGCCTCTCCCAGTTCTGCTGGGGAAGATGCTTTTAGCTGATGTCTTGTGCATTTCAGTTTCCATACAAGCACAGCCTTTTGGAGTAACCTATACCATGTTCCAAATCATGTAAAATCCCCATTAAATGTAAAACTGCAGCTACTGACCCTACAGGAGACTGCAGTACTGGGCAACACTTCCTACTCATAATGGGCAATGGCATTGTTCAGGGATATAAATTAAAGGGTTTTTTTCCTTTTTAGAATAAGGCTTTTCCCTCTTTTTTCTTTTCTTTTTTTTTCTGTAGGCTTGGTACTTCTGCATGGTTGGTCCTGTTTTCAAGACTAAGAAACTTCAGCTTTTACTTTTTGCATGCACTAACAAAGAGTATCAAAGGCTCGGTTCTGTAAGTTACAAAGCCTTCCTCTGTGATATCCAGAGCTCTCCAGTCCCACCCTCACCAGCTGTAGTGGAGGGAACAAGGCTGAGTGCTAAAGGACTCGTGCCCGAGTTTGTATTAGTCATAGGAATAGATCTACCCTGGCATGTATCAGGGCAGTCCTGTAAGAGTAGCTAGGCTCAGTTCTCAGGTTGAACAGCCTTAAACCCCTAAAAGAAGGTGGCTCTGTGCATGCTGCCTACTGGGAACAGTCCCTGGCCCATCTAACCCCTGAGCCACGTAGATAACAGTCCTCAGGAAAGCACTAGCTGGCCCGTGCTCAAAGTCCAACAGGGAGCACTCTACCAGCTTACCTGTGTAGGCAGTCATACTGTGTCCTGGCACTGCTTAATTAATTAGTGTAGACATAGCCTCTGTGTCTTTCTGACCAGTTTAAAAGCAATCATATTGCTTTTCCACTTCTTGTATGTTTTGTTTCTTTGGCTATACTGGCCTAGATTTACTGTGAAGCATGTCTGTGTGCGTGTAGTGGATCCCCATCACAGGTGATATTTAACAGTCCCCCTAACACAAATAATATTTCTTAGCTGTCAACATACATTTATTTATTAGATTCATAATCTTGTTTCACAGTAAACGTCTGTGTCAAGCAAGTGGCAAATCTCCAGAACTTCAGAGTTCAGATTTTGTTTGGAAAAGTATCCCAAAATGTGGATGTTCATCTACAGTGTACATAGATTATTTGAGACCTTTGAAACTGCAAAAGCAGGCTGGAAATTTTACGAGACTGTAACTTCTCATAGCATTTCCAAGCTTAGCAATGGATTCCAGCACTGCCTGGAAGTGGATCACAAAAAAAAAGAGAAATATTATAAAATTTCGTAATGTCTTCAGAAAAACCCACTATCAGAACAGTTTATTTTGATGCTTATTTTGTCAAAGGTGAGTTGTTTTTCAGAACTGAGGGGAAGGTTCAGGGTTCATTCATTTTCAGGTTTGTTTAAGCTGTTTTGATCTCTGCTGCAGCCATCAGTAACTAGAAGGACAGGAGTGAGAAAAAAGAAAATGGTTTAAAATCTGCCAGTTTTCTGTCATTTAGTTTTAAGATCCAGGATCTAAAAATGGTCTCCTTTGCAATGCTAAAGAATTACCTGGGCTGAGCACTGTTGCTGCGAACAAAACTTGAATTAAGAAAGGAAGGCAAGCATATTTAAAGCAAACTATGCCTTAGTAATTTTAGTATTTAATTGCTCAAAACCAAATTGATGAGACAAATGTTGAGAGTAGGTGAGGAGGAGAAAAGATAGTCAATCTAAATTTGGCTTTCTCGGGAAAAAAGACACAGAGAAAGCAGCCATCAGTCTGGTGGTAGTTCAAACTCCCTTACGGATGTCAAAAGAAATCACAGTTCTGAATACGTAAACAAGAAATGATGGACTCAAAATTATTCCAAAAGGTTGTCGACATAAACTGCCACAGTGTTTAGATTTCTAGTGAATAGACTGAACCGAACAAAAAGCTGATCACTGTGTTTTCAACTAATTAAAATGGTACCTAGAAATATTTAATTTTCAGACAAGTTTTTTGTGAGGTAAACAGGGATTTTTACCTGAGAAGAAGGCAGGAGGAGACTGACACAGACTTAAGACTGCCTTTTCTGATCAATGACGGATGAATATCAGACCCAGATTTAAAGTTGTGAATCCTATACCAGGTATCATCTCTTTTCTCCTTCGTAACTTCCACATGAAAACATGCATGTTTCTTTCCCTTTTTCCTGCATTAGCAACCTCAAAACTTGCTTCAAAGCAATGTTTTAATGGGGGTGGGATGGGGTGTCTGGTTTTTTAGGGGGACAGATGACCACTTCCAAAAGGATTTGCTTTCATTCCAACACAGAATGAAAGCAAATTCTGAAACCTTGAAAGTTGCCCTGAAATGGAACCATCACTTTTTGGTTAGCCCTACTAAAACAACCCTCTGCTCTTTGGTCAAGCTTCACCTGCAACAACAAATTTCACCACTGAAAAGCAACTGGCTCAAAAGAGGTCTTAATCTGAGGACTTCCTTAGCTCTTTCAGAAGAATGTTTGATGGGACTATCAAAAGTAGCCCTAGCAATGCTAAAACTGAAACTGCAGCTAGGCCAATGAATCATCTTGTTCTTCTCTAAAGCTTGTTTTTACAGCTTTAAATATTTCTGATGATTGCAGCCATGGGTAGGAATAAAGACATTGGTCACTTCAAAATTTAAGACTGTTTTGAATGAATAAGAAATACTATGAAAAGGTGAAATTTAAAAGAGCACTGGTCTCTTGCTGATATTGACCAAGTACATTATTGGCAACCATGTGTCTATTGCCAATCAAAGGAAAAAATGTTTAAACATTAGAGTGATGTTTGCATTCATTTAATTGAAGGATTAAAAACATCTGTTTGATGAGGGCATGTTGTGTACTGGCTCTTAGCAATACTTAAGCTGCCCAAGGGGTCTAATTCCAAGTCTACAATTGTACTGACACACTATTCATTAATAAATAAACAGCAAATGAGCACTTCTCCAAATTGTAGTTGTTGACTGCAGAAAAATTAGCCAACATCACCAAGGACACCTTCAGTACGGCAATTCAACACATCTTTATGGAAAACATTTCTTGCAGATGACATTGTCAACATGGCAAGAGGAAAAAACAGTAAAGAAAAACACTCAAAACTGATTTCCATAGAAGTGTGTAATGTTCTAAGGTATAAAATTAACAAATACAAAGTGCATAATAATTGTCTCTGTCGTTCATGAATGTAACAAAAGCTTTGGCTCAGGTAGCTTCATTATGTTATCCTTATTCACAAAAGTAAATAGATCCATCAGCTAATACAATGGCTTATTATAAAAGGGATGAAGAATGAGCATAGTGTTTCACCTAGGCAGAAGATGAGACAGAATGTCTCTTTGAAGCAGTCTTGATGCTTCAGAGGTTTGCTGGAGTCAATGGAGAGAGATGATGTGGAAAATTGCCTCCTAGAGGTTGAATCAGTGTGGGCCTTGGGGTTTTCTTCCCCTTCACCCCTCTCTTTTGGACAGAGAGAAAGGGAAAGTACATCTTTATGACCACTGCTATTCTTACATTTTAGAAAGAAGATCATTGTGTTGGGAATCACCCTACACTTCAGTAAGGAACTGCATTCTCTAGCACCAGGCTACTCTAAAAGTGAAAAGATTTAACTGTGACTGCTTTATAAGTATTGGAACTGAAGTGCCTAGGGTTGCATGTCGCAGTTTCTCTAAACACAGATCAGAAGTAAAAGAGTGGATGATGCAGGTAGGAATGGCCTGTGAGGGCTCTAAGCATTACAAACCTTTTCTTTTTTTTGTCTCTTTTTTTCTTCCCCCAAACTAAATGATTGCAGTTAGGAAACACAAGACCGAATCTGACCATCTCTAACTCAAAATACTAAACTGCAGTAGACAAGAAACCTTGGGCGATAAAAATCTTAAGAGTTACTCTGAGCCTGCCAATGACATGGTCCTTCAGAACAAGGACTTAACCTTGCAATTTCCTTAATAGTGACTTATTATAGTGTAAATGGATGGGGAACCATATTTTTGCTGATGGATAAAGATTAATTTATCCTTATGTAGCATATTGTTATAGAATTAACAGGATGGATTTCAACCTACTTGCTTTTAGAAAACTCCGCAAGTACAGCACTTCTAGTTTTCAATACACAGACATTTTCAAAAACTATTTAAAGTCTATTATTTTTCATTATGGTCAAGAGAAACTTTGATTTGCTCACCTTTGCAGTTGCCCCGGTAGGCTATTTCCAGCTGAGGGTCTTTGCATTTTGCTCGTTGAAATTCACACCGGGACAGAAAAGTTCTTCCATCAGATGCACACAGTGATTTCTGAGGGGAACCTGCACAGTCCAGGCTGCATTCTCTGTCTTTGTCTTGGTCCACTCTCAAAAACTAGAAAAAATAAATTAATGCTGTAGGAATGCTATTCCTTTGCAAAAACTGCTCTGTGATCCCTTTTCCCAGGGAAGACATACAACTATTACCTAAAACTGAAAAGAAAGCTCTGCTTTTTTAGCCTATTCTAATACAAGCTGATTCATCATATCTGGGGTTATTCAGCTGCTGCTTTGAAATGGTAGTGATTGCAACATTTCTGTAGCATACACTAAATCCACTATCGCAATTAGGAAATCTCTGAATCTCCTTCAACAATTATGAAGCTGAAAACAGTGGCTTGGAGTCTTTAGAGCAAAAATGGTGATGGCAGAAATAATCTTCAGAACAAAAATGAGACAGCAATGGAAACGCCTATTTTATTAGTTATGCATTAACTAGTCTACAATAACAAGCTGAAAAGTCTGTTCTAAGATCCAAATAGGATTTTTAACATCAATACTCATCTAAAATTATACCTATAATATCTTCAATGGCCTCAGTGCAAGAGGTCTGAAGAGAAAATGAGTGAGATGATAGATAGGAGAATCTTATGAAGCACCTTATGAAACACAACAGATCACTTGTTCTTGCAGTGCTCATATTCAAAATCTAAAGACTCCTCAACAAAACAAAAATTTCAGATATATTTTATAGAAATATGTGTATTTGTGCATATGCTTGCCTATAAAAATATATGCCAAGATTGAAGAGGGAAATGTTACAAGCTTGCAGTTTTTCCAGTGAGACCATTCTTATAACATGCACAATGGAGTCCTGCACTTGGGTCACAACAACCCCATGCAACGCTACAGGCTTGGGGAAGAGTGGCTGGAAAGCTGCCTGGCGGAAAAGGACCTGGGGGTGTTGATCGACAGCCGCCTGAATATGAGCCGGCAGTGGGCCCAGGTGGCCAAGAAGGCCAATAGCATCCTGGCTTGTATCAGAAATTGTGTGGCCAGCAGGAGTAGGGAAGTGATTGTCCCCCTGTACTCGGCACTAGTGAGGCTGCACCTCAAATACTGTGTTCAGTTTTGGGCCCCTCACTACAAGAAAGACATTGAGGTGCTGGAGTGTGTCCAAAGAAGGGCAACGAAGCTGGTGAAGGGTCTAGAGCACAAGTCTTATGAGGAGGGGCTGAGGGAACTGGGGTTGTTTAGCCTGGAGAGAAAGAGGCTGAGGGGAGACCTTATTGCTCTCTACAACCACCTGAAAGGAGGTTGTAGGGAGGTGGGTTTAGGTCTCTTTTCCCAGGTAACAAGTGATAGGGCGAGAGCAAATGGCCTCAAGTTGCGCCAGGGGAGGTTTAGATTGGATATTAGGAAAAATTTCTTCACCGAAAGGGTTATCAAGCATTGGAACAGGCTGCCCAGGGAAGTGGTTGAGTCACCATCCCTGGAGCTATTTAAAAGCTGTGTAGATGTGGCACCTAGGGACATGGTTTAGTGGTGGGCTTGGCAGTGCTAGGTTTACGGTTGGACTCGATGATCTTAAAGGTCTTTTCCAACATAAATGATTCTATGAGTCTCAGCTGCCATTCCAAAGTGCCCCACCATGGGTGAGCAGAAAAGACAAAACCTGAACCAGACTGCATGCTGTGTGCAAAACAGTCTTGAGCCAAATAATTTTATTTAATTTGTTACCAATCAACAAAAACTTCTGACCGCTGTTTTGAGCATGGTCTAAGCCCTGGCATGGGTTCCCATGACTGCAAACCCTCAGGGGTGTCCCTGCCCCAGCATGGGTTGCCCATGGGCTGCGGTCCCTGGGGCTGTCCTTGCACCAGTGTGGGTCACCTGAGGGCTACAGTATTTTTCTTCTGGACTGGCACAGGGCAGTTTGTGTCCTCCTCTCACACTGGAGAGCCCTGCAAGGCCCCTGCTACTCAACAAACCCTGTCAGTTCTGCCCATTGCATCACACATTCTCCCTTTCTCAGAAATTCCATCTCATCTCCTCCTGAAGACAGTGAGCGGGTACGGGCTGACAGAAGTAATTTAGGTTGTTCCCATTATGAATTTCAACAGATGCTCCCCTTTCTAGTTCTGCCATGAAGCCACACTGAGCCTAGTCTAACTGTTCATCCCTCCACCGCGAAAACTGCAGGCAAGGCTCATGAGTTTGGCATCATCCTTTGCACTGTGAAAAGCAGGAGCTGCTCACCCTGAAACATACTGCCAAAAAACTATTCGGTTCTGATGCCACTGCATGCCAGTCAAAAACAAAGACAGCCAAAAACAAAGACAGTACTTTATCTTCTGAGCTCCTGAAAAGCAGGGACTAGAGAGAAGGTGAACTCAATAAATCCTCACATGAATTTCTCTATCCTTTTCCTGTTTCTGAATAAGCACAAAATTAAGCAAGGCGTATAGCTACCAGGAGATAATCATTCTGCTAAGCATTAGGAGGCACCCGAGAGAAGGTCTTCATCCAGCTCAAGCACTGGTTTCATTGGTGCTACTTCATCATCATAAACCTTGGGTAAAGAAAATTCTGAACTTCAGATTAGAAACTGAGACTACTAGGAGGAAAATTTCAAGCAAAAAAAGAGGACAAAGAAGTATTTGAGCAGGAAAGAGTAGTACAAGCTAAAAAATTCAGAAAATATTTGCTACACATAGTTTCCTTGCATTTTATTACACCAAAAAATGTATAAAGAAAGTCATAAATCACCATAATCTTCATACTTAAACTGTGGTCTATTTGCATTTCCTATCACTTAACGTGAGGAAATGCAGACGTCTTTTTGGAGAGTTTGCCTGAAAATGGAGACACAATCCCAAAGGTATCACTTTAAAATAACAGTCATATGGTTGGATTTCGACCAGAATTTTTATATTTTAGTGGCGCAGTAACATAAAAAGGAAAGCTTCCTTTTCCCGATGTTTTTGAGCAATTTTTCATTTTTAACAATAATTAGCTTCAGAAGCAAATTACTCGCAAATTACTCACAAATTACACACAAACCCCAAACCTTTATTCCTGGAGTTTAGCTATAGAGCTCCAAAAGTGGAGAAGAGATGTTTCTTTTCCCCCCATTTTGGTGCTATTTTGCAGATCCTTCTTGCTGACAGAAATTAATAATTAGCTGAGCTGAGTGGGAAGGGAGAAAAACTGAAGTCATCTCCCTTTACCTGCAAAGTGGGCAACAGTGAAGACAGGCTTCCATGTCTCTGACCAGTCTCCAAATTATGTTGGTCTCCAGGGCCTGCCCAGGTGCCCTGACGAGCTGCAGCACAGGGGCGGTACCGGTGAGGTCCTCCAAGCCTCCCTTTCTTGCCTGGGAGACATCTGCAGGACTCTGGGTTTAGGCCTAGCTAGGACAGTGAAAAGGACTTTTCAAGGAAAAATGGACCACGTGGGGCCTCTGGCAGAAAAACTGGATCCAGTCCCCTGCTCTGCCTCAGACTTCCCCTGTGGATTTGGTGATGGCAAGTCAAGTGATCTCCTTCTTCCTATTTTGCGAAGTAAGGATCGGAGTACAGCCTGTCTATGTGTATAAGACTACCCCTCTGTAATGGCTAGGCACTTTGCCACCCTTAATTTATCCTCAGCAACATCCCTGTTGAGCAGAGAATTATTTTTCAAAAGCACAGGAAGGCTTCGTGACCCACAGAAAATCATGTGGTAGATCAGGGAACTGAATCCAGGCACCAGAAAAAAATCACACACAGCAACAGTCTAGCCTCTGTCCCATTTTTCTCCCAGACTTTCCTCATCTTTTATGTTTTGAGTTGTTGCAGGAGTTAAGATGAGTATGCCCGATCGCAGTGGACAAACCACAGTAACACAGTAGACAGAAAATCCCCTTAATCGTCTGAGGAACAAAATCCACTCCCTTGAGAGCGTGATAGTTCACAGATAAAGCTATATTTTAAAGGGCATTTATCCAAAGAGTTTTATTTAAGTATTTTATTATTTCAAAGCCTTAGAGGAGATTAGGGTAAATTATGGGTTCAAGGATATTCAAGCAACCTGGAAAAGCAGAGGATGAAGACATACCCGGGAGACAAAACCACTTGAATAGCTTGTTGGTTAGCCAAACCTCACTGGAGAATTTGGGTTGTACATTTAAACAATTTCCACCAACCTAGTGTAACTGAGGGATTTAAGAGCAGGAAGGACAAAAAGGCAAGCAACTGCGAGAAAAGATAGCATACAAGAGAGACTAGCAAATGTACTTATAAAAAAAGATAGAAAGTATGTGATTGACATTTGGAAAATACTCCATTGTCATCTTCACTACAGCAGCATAAGATGATACAAGTCCAAATCAGCATTGCTTGCTCACATGTAGCCAAAGGAATCGATAAATATGTCAAAACTAATAGAAATGTGGAAACAAGCAAGGGCTACGGGATTTCTCAGGGGTTTTGCTATTTGTTTAAATAGGAACAAGCAGAGTCAGTGACACAAAAACTAGCTTCATACTGATGCTCATCTTAGAGCTGTACTTTCCTGTGAAAATATTCCTTTTGATTAAAATAGGACAGTTTAGAGAGAGAGAAAGATGGTTCTAGATGGACCAGAAGGTGACTCACCCTGAATACTGGCTCATCTATTTCTGTCTTTAAGTTCATTTAACAAACAAATCTGTTGTTGCACAGACATGTGATTCACTGAAAGACAAGCTTAAAGCAGCATTTCTGTTGAATGCTGGTAGCAACTGAGATTAAGGCAACGATAGTTGACCAACCTGAGGTGGAACTATTTTGAACAACCAGTAAAAACTGGACAATTATGGTTAAACCCTATTAAAAAGCAAACCACTTTTAACAGAGAAGTATTTCTGCCCCTAACAACACAGAAACCAGCCTAGTCAAGTTTCAGAAAATTGTTTTCAACTACAAATGTGAGCTTATGCTACAGATTAACAGGCATGACTCCTCAACTGGAGTTGCTTTAACTTATCTTCTGCTTTACATTTTAATATCATAAAAAATTTTTACAGCCTCCAATTTATTTCAGCCATTCCAAAGCATTATACTTTACAGCACCCAATTTCCAAGGGGCCTACTTTCTATAGCAGGCACTGCTTTAAATTCTCAAGTACTATTTCTAAGAAGAAAGAACAATAATGGGACTATATCAGAAAAATTTTTAATTGTTAAGTTTACCTCAGTTAATAAAACCAAAGTCACTATAAACTGCATGTATCCACTTGACAGATATAAGCATTGATAAAATATTATTTACTGTCATGTGTTTCAGGCATCATGGAATTCCAGTATTTTCCTTCACCGTCTCACACACCAAAGGCTCTTAATACTGATTGAATTGTGCCCCCCTGTATCACCGGTGGTCCCAGTGATCTTTCATCCCTCTGTTACTGGAGTTTGGTAACACTAGAATTGTCGGAATATGAAGTAGTAGATACCTGAAACCTTACTTATACTGGGGAAAATTATTTCTGCTCTGTTTTCTGCCCTGCTTTATCTTTCAGCTTTGTTTTTGTCACTGGTCCCACATCTGGGCTGTGAACAGTCAGGATGCTTACTTCCTCAACCGCAAGCAACATGTTGCAGTCCATGAGAAAGTTTTTCCAGTACCTCAGGAGCAGACTTTTGACGGTTTCTTTACTGTGCTATTAAACCATTTCTCAAGATAACATGTCCATAAACTTGTTCACTGCTATGGCATAACACATATCTTCTCTTTACCTTACACTGTCCACTCTTATGCAGGGATTTAGTGTCATTCCCTCTGGTCTTCATCCTGCTGCCACATCACCAGTAGGGCAGAAAAGGTCTTCAGATGCAACCAAGTCACATGCACATTCGTGCATTTCCAGTGCACAATTCTGTGATCCCACCGTCTACAGTGCACAGCAACTCTCTTTCCAACTAAGCAGATCACAGAGTATACTGGGAGAAAAATGGTGCACGGCTAGAGAGTGAACAACTGGATACATCTACAAGCCAAACTGCCAGTGCAAGAAAGCAGAAGAGTTGAGACCACTGTTACAGTCTGGTCATGGGGAGTGCAGACATCTCTCTCCATTGGAGGAAAAGCTGACGACAGATGCACTTAGGCTGAGGCGTAAAGATTAGTTATTGAATCTGGCTCAGCCTTTTAAACAGTAATGGGAAACGCTCTACTCTACATTTCACAATATAGTGCACAGCTGTGGATTGTCTTTGGTCAGAGGCCACTGTCTGATTAATCTAAGCAAGGCAGGGGAGTGTTCCCCAACTTCTTTTTTTTAATTTTTTTTTTAATTTGGGTCAGTTGATCTCTAAGAGTTTACTTGCAGTCCTGTAGAGACATCCTTAACACAAACAGGCTGCACACAAAGCATAACTCATAACAATGCTAAACCTATTTTTACTTTGCCCTAATGTAAGTTTTGCTACTACAGCTGAAGACCCAGAAACTGCTTCTTTTCTGTCTGTGGAGAAAAACTCCATCCTCTTCCGTGAGATCAGGTTGGAGTCTGCACTAGGAAAAAAAAACACCTTCAAGTTCATGGATTCAGATTGTTCATTAGAGGTTTTCAGACTTTCTTCAATTTATAGACCCCTTCAATTTCCACTGGACCTATATACCCTCCACTGACACTAGGTATTTAAACATACTGACAACAGGTTTTTATTCTGTTATTTTTTGTGGACCCCTTATAACTGATATACAGACTTTCCCTCTGACTAAGTGAAAACTGCTTCAGAATCTAAAATGAAGTTCAAGCCTGCTTGCAAAACAGGAGAATAACACCTCATCTTGGGGGGATGAGGGCCAAAAAGGCCTGAAAAACAATCAGAAGAGAAAAGATGGATGCTAGACATCCAACACTGTTTTGCTTGGAAAAGCCTAGTGTAGACTACAGCTTTGAAAGGCAATTTCTTTATCCTGCATCTGTTTACTGTAAGATGTTGAATAGAACAGTCTGACTTCCCCACTGCTGGCATGGGAGGTCTGTGAATAAACTATGGAGCAGCGCGCTCTAAAGTGGCTCTGTGCTTAGGGCTTTGTGCTGTTGAAAAATGTGCTGATTTGCAGTGATTTATGTAGCCATGCTGTTTCTGTCTGATAGCTGCCTGAAGGGCAGATGTGGAAGTCTCCAAGCTAGGAATATTTTGTTCCCTCCGGGCTCATCTACAGTGGGAAAATGAGTTAGAAAATAGTAATACATATGTGTGTGTGTACATATATATGTATATATGTACATGTGTATATATATGCACACACCATTGTGTATATATATCCACACATGCAGGCTATAATAGGTAAAGTCATATTTCCATGTATGTTTCAGACTAAGGCAATGATGTTTAAATATCAACATGCTAGTCTGCCTTAGAAAGCACTCTAACCGGCTAGTCTGTCTCAGTTAATCTGCTTTATTAAAACACCACTCATGTTTTCACCATTTTTTTCATCACTCTTCTGCCAAGGAATGAAGCAGAAGGTACATTTACGGAACAAACCCTACTCTTATCCCAATGCCATGGAAAAGCATTCAACCCTAGTGCTGAAATGTATGAAAACCCTAAGTTCTCCTTATCCTTATTATTGAGTTTTTTAGGACAGTACCAGAAGATACCTTCAAAATGACAACTCTCTATAACTGCTGTACTTAACCTGTCTTTAACAGATTAGTTCACCTTGCGCTGTCCCACTGAAGCAAAACAGTCCTTCATGACTGTTCCAGGACAAGCCCAGAGCTGCCTACTTCAAATTGTGACCTCCTTCTTTGTCCAGACATACAGGACATCACGATTAAGCTTAAGCTTGCATGGAAGAATTTACACAGAAAGCCATCACACACAGTACTAATCAGATGCTATTCTGATGAGCTAGAATGTGCCCATTCCTGCTATTATATTGGGCAAGGCCATTTGCACTTACAACAAAGAATCTCGTCAAAACATTTCTGTGTCTCTTCTTAATGGTAAAGGTTCTTGGTGTAAATCAGAATCTTTCCATTATATTCCACTACCAGACAAGTGAGCAGACTACTGACTTCAGTGAGGTCATCTCAGACATCTAAAAATGAACATTTGTTCTTGAAAGTTCATTTACCCCTATTCACACAAAAAATTAGTATTCCAGCCACAATACTGCAGTACTCTCCAGGGCAGCAAGCCATGATCATGATTTCATAATGTGGAGCTAGTTGCGTACACTAGAGAAACTAGAAATTGCCAACTTTAGGATAAGATTCGCCTGACTTAGGATAAGATGGATCACATCCTAGAAATGTCCCTTCCACTTTATGAACTGGAGAGTCTGATCAACTAGCTCTCCTGTAAATGGTTGAAGTCCTATGAGATTAATCCAGCCCAAAGAAAAACAGAGGAAGAAACATTCAAAGTCCCAGGTTCCAAATGACTAAAACAGAGGTGGGCTCTAGGTTTCAAAAATAACTTTATCAAAGGTCTCCAGCAGGTGTCTGCACACCTGCAGGAGCACACAGGAGGGACAATTGTCTCTAATGCCTGCTGAGACATCGTTTTATTGAAAAGGACCCTGTTAAACCTCTGAACACAGACACCCCCCGCTTTGCCTCATTATATTTCATGAAACTCTTCATGTGTACCTTATGACATCAGACCTCTTTCCATGTAAACTTAGCAGGGATGGTTGAAAGAAACAGCTAGAGTATGCAATTTCACTAACCGGGAAGGCAGGGTTTGGGTTTGTTGGGATTTTTGTTGGGTTTTTTTGTTGTGGTGGTGTTTGGTTTTTTTAAATCACTCTTGGGTAAGCATCCTCAATAAGGACAGCGTTGTGCTTTACTCCATCAGTGCCCAGAGTGCAGTGGAGCTCTTGGAGACTCACTCCAAAACTACAGTATCATCTTGTTACACCAGCATAGAAAATTGGCTATTAAACAGGGTTGTGCTTTGATTGATATGTTTTGCTTTGGCATGTTATTTTTTAAATGTTTATTGCTTTAACAGGTGTTTCTTTAAGTGAGCTCTACTTTGCTGTATTGATGGAGGGATGGTAGGGCTGAATGTCACCACATCCACTACTTCTTTTTACTGCTGCTTCACAAATGACTAAGAAAGGCAAAACATCTCAGTTGTGCAACCATGTAAACTAGGAAGGACTGAGCTGAAATTGAAGCAAACCGAGTGACACACATTCTTTCCCGCTTTGAAGAAAGGATGGACATCAATTTATTAGACATGCAATCCCAAGTTTCATCATTACCATATCACAAAAAAAGTTCCTCCCAACAGTTCACCAACTTAAAGAGATTTCAAGTGATTTGGTGGCTCGACAGTATTTCAATATTTCTAATCTACTAAGGATGAATTATTTTGGGGGCTTGGGAGGCAGGGAACCACAACCAATTTAGAGAAAGGTTGGGAGGTGGGGAGGAAATGGACTCTGTAAGGGGTTCAAAAGTGCCAGTTGAGAAGATTTTTCTTCTATTTATTATAGTTTTGATCAAAAATGAACTGAATTGCTTTGGTCTCTGGAGGCATAGGTGAAGTTACAGCAAAAGAGCATTCTGTGCTGTTTAAGCATTCTGAGTATAGTATACCAGGAAACACTACAAGAACAAGGGGTCCAAATCTTCTCTTTTTTCTCTCCATTTGGCTTTGTCTTGAAAAGAAACTTCAAGGTAGTGCAATCATACCTCTTGAAGGGCTATTCTCTTGAATAGGTTAATTGTAGGATCTGGTTCCATCCCTACTAAGGTAAATACACAGACTTCAATAGGAGCAGGTTTGGGCTCCTATTGAGTAGCACTCAACCCTGGTGAACTACCCTTTCAGAAGGACCTTTCACTGATTCATTTGAATGCTCCTACAATATAGTCTTTGGAAGCACAAAGCACTCACTCCAAATGAGTCATGCCAGAAGCTGCAAAGTCTAAGCATCAGAAACAATGTATGAACGATTTGTTGGTATTGACCTCGTATAACTAAAAATGAGCTAATGGTCTTAATTTTCAAGACACAATAAACACTGTCAGTGACACTAAAACACCCATTATCTGACTACGTTCATTCATTTCCAAGATTAGGAGTCCTCCATATTTCACGAAACCACTCATTTTTGCAAACTGAGCCTAGTGTATTCACTATAGATGAAAACAGCCCACACATTTAATACTGTAGATATTTAGAAGTAAAAGTGCACCACAGCAAGGACAAATAGACTGCAACTTTTTTTCTTCCAACAAATACTTTACCTGGCTTTTCAGGGATCAAAAAAATCTTCCTGTGATTTTTATTATAGTTATTTTGAACTCCAGTTTAACATAAACAGCTGTTTTCTTTCATTTTGCACCATTAAAAAAGTTAAATAGTATCCAAACTTAGGGTATCAGCTTGCTGTATGTGTTGCCTGAAAATTGAACTGTAGATTGGGATGGAAAGCATGACAGTCTTAAGTACAGTGCTGAAAGCAGCACTGTTGAAAATGTGGTAAAGAAAAAAGACAACTCTTATCAGGAAGGTTGTGTGCTTTGTATGTATGTACAACTGCTAGTTAGAGAGATTTCAGCCTTTTTATTTCTTCAGTAAATATATAGTTTTTCTTTCTCTGTGTCCAGTGGCATTACTTCTCTTGGTTTCAGAGTATTACCAGCAAAGTATAGGGGTTCAACAGAGTCAAAAACACCTATGGATAAACAGACCTTGGGTTACCAGAGACAAAACAATCTACCATAAATTCATACTGAAACTCAAACTGAAAGGGTTTCTAATCTGAAGGCACTCTGTTCTGTATGTACTACAGTCCGCTAGTTTCTAGATATGTCATGCGTCCAATGTTCTGCATTTTTCCCAAGTCACTGGTAACTTTATGCCCTTCATTCTTGTGGTATTGTTATTCATAATCTTTTCTTTGGCGGGTTGCTGTCATTTATAGTGTTTCTTCTCAGTTGCCAGAAGTCACACAGGGAGAAAATAAACAGAGAAACAGTGGGATGCATTGTCTATGTATTGAATTATCCTTTGGTTTACTTAAGCTTTTCATGAGTACTGACCCAACTTTCAGAATACAAGCAGGCTAGCACAACCATCATGTTAGCCAGTTTCCTCACACACAGCTAATCTGCCTGGTTAGTGTCTTTAATAACCACAGCTACAATTTGGGAAAATAGACATATTTTACTTTTTAATCTTGTTCAAAGGCTGCTTACATGAAAAATATTTTGGTTTCTAAAATGTTGAAAAGCTATTTTAAAATTCAAATAAAATCTAAGCCAGATCAACATTTCTATATTTGAGGGTTTTATTTTAGGATTAAAGAATATCACCACACACCCTTAAAGAGTCTGAGGTAGCTTAAAACAATAAAACTAAGAGCAATGTCCTACAACTCAAAATAAGAAGCATTAGGTTGAACCTTTGTCACAAAGGCCAGAAACCTCCTCATACACTGGTACAGCACACAGGACATGCGATACCCTGAAAATGAGCTTCTAGATGGTCTCAAACAATCATGTCCAGGGTGATCCTCATTGCTCCCTGGAATCATGAGAGGGAGACCTCCTTCCCAGCTCACCTCTGCTCTCTTCCCACCACATGCCCAAGCAGCCACCAGCTCTTCATACCAGTCCAGCAGCAATTACACTAGGGGATGTCAAAAAGACAATTTCGTAAGCTCTTACCTCAGTGAAAAGGAAATAATTTATTAAAGGAACAGGGGGATCCCCTCAAAAGCTAAAATGAAACAGTACTGGATGTTGTGTTACAGACTTGTAGGGAACAATCTTCCTTTGTGGGGGGACAGAAAGGCTCAGTTAAACAGGGCTTTTCTATATCTGAGTTTCTATGCAACTCTATTTAATGCCATCATGATCAGCAGGCAACTGGCCACTCTCCATATGGCTGGTTGCCTTCTCTTCCTGGGGAACTAAAGAACACGGAGGGCATCTCAAATGACGAAGACACAGTATGAGATAATATCACAACAGAGCATTTCTTTTTATAATTTAAATCAAGTAAGCAACTGATTCACGCAGGGCAGAAACTCGATAAGACATCAAAGGTCTAATCCCCAACCCATAAAGCTAACTTGCTGACAATAACTGCAGAGCTCTAACTCTCTTACATTTATCACTGCCATCAGCTTCTTCAGAACAAAGTATTTTGGAAGGAAGGCAGGCAGCTGAGTCTGGGAGGCAGATTTTGCTCTTGTTAAACTGTTGATCTTAAAACAACATATTGCTAGGTTTAAATACTGTCATCTTTAAAAGAAGAAATCATGCTAAACAGTTAAATAGTAGACATTTGGAATATACAAGGGTTTAACAAGCTAGTCTAATGAGAAAAAAAACACTTTCCATAGGGATACAAGAACCTGGCTGTGGTTTTCTCAAACCACTGGCAGTTCTACTTCCTCCCAACTTTGGGGTTTTATGGAACTCTTGTATGTTTGTTTGTATGTTAGGCAAAAACATTTTTCCTTTAATTTAAACCATTGTTTTCCAAGGAAAAAAGTCATTAGGAAGCCATTTATTTCTAATTACTATGAGGACTTTTGCAAAAGAAGAACTCTTGAATATGAAAAACAATTTTGTGTGTATCTAGAAGTGGGTAGGAGGGGTCAACACACCATGATCCAAACCAGGCAATTTACCAGAATAAAAAAGAATTTTTCAAAGTTCTGTGTCACATTTTAAGTGGCCTCTGCTTTCTTTGTAGCAGAACACATTTTCCTTGATGTTCTTTGCCTTCTACCCACCAGCTGGCCAGTAGCTTTTAAATCTGTCCTAAAAGATTACCCAGCAATACCAGAGAATGTTAAAGAATCATCATACTAGAAGTATAACCCATTAGTCCCTTTCCACTGTGGACCCTTATGTGTGAGATTTCTTGATAGTAAAAGGAATTGTTAGGGATGAGAAACCTGACGGAGAATTTGCAGAGTTTCCTTTTGAGTTCAGTGAGCAAAGGCCCCACCATAGTAGGCACTGTACCAAAAAAATCCCCAAAGAAGCTGAATGACAGTCACGCATACTGTCTTGTGGATGAAGAATCAACAATAGAAAAGACTACTGCACTCCAGAAGTAAAAAAAACAATGCTATTTCTAAACACAGTGGAGCTGAGAACACACAGAAGAAGATTATATCAGTAGATTGGGATCCTTTCATAAAAATCACTTGTATCACAGATTTTTGAGGTTTTTTTTTAAATGGGATGCAATCAGAACCAATTCTTACACACTTAAGAAAGCCTAGACACTCTGTATTAGTGATAAGAAAACTCTTCCAAGTACTTTGAAAACACAACATATAAAAAAACCAGAGCTCTAAAGAACAGGTATTTCATTTTAATCAGACTTTCTCGCACCCCTCAAAGTGGAAGAATTGAGGCCCAGCAAGTGTCAGCTCTTACCAAGAACTTATCTAAACATTATATTTCTACAACCCAAGAGTGAAGATTTCTGGAGTCCAAAGTCCCTGATGCAATATTTTATATTTGTGGCTTCTAGTCATACCAGAAAAATCAGAGAATCTTATCCTCTCAGATTATTTTTGTTGGAAGCATATAATTACTCCATGTTACAGATACTGTTTATATGCAGTGGAACTTACCAACAAAATATGGACAGGGGTGGCACCTATGAAATAGTTTCCTATTTCACTGTGGAAAATACCTCCCTGATACAGTTTTGCACAGCTTATAGCATTGGGAAGAATACTTGACAGAGCCCATCCCCTTCTAATAAACATACTCATCCCACCAATTCCACATCCTGTTCCTCCCCTGTTCACAAGTTGTTGTTTTTCTTGGAGTCTGGGACCTGGCTTTTGCAAATCATATTTTATCTTTTGGTGCTTGTGAGCTCAAGCAGAGCAATTGTAGCCACAGCTTTGTTTCTCTGTTGTGTAGTGGCCTGGAAAGCCAGCAGTGAGATGGCCAATTTCGACCAAATTTCATGGGCATGGGAGGAAGAAAAGAAATAGTGAAGCCATTTTTAAAAAAGCTTAATCTTTGCTCCCTGCACTCTGCCTCACACAGAGGACGAAGAGTAGATGCCACAGCAGACGCTGAGGCATTCTCACTTCCTTTTGTGCTGTTGCCTGAGGAAAAGGAGCATTAGGTGACTGGCCTAAGGGCAATTGCTCATTCACCTCCCTTCCCTGTAGGGACAGGTTGGCCAAGCACCTAAGCAGAATTACAAGCTGCCCACCACAGACTACTGATGCTTTCTGTGGATGGTGCTTGACCACATTAAAAAGCAATCTAGATAAATATGACAAATGTCAGTCTAAACATATTCAGCCATGAATATGGCTTGGACTAGAGGAACAAGGGGATTTTTCAGGCTCCTTGGCAAATGTAACTCACTGTTTAACTGTTCAGAAAACAGAAGAGCAAAGGTTTTATGAGAATTCAGTGTGCCCATATTTACTACTGGAGAGGCCTTCTTCTAGTTAAGATGCAGGCCTGGGGACCTAAAAAATTTGTCCCCCCTCAGATCTAGCACAGATTGCCTTTGATACCTGGACTAAGTTATTCTTCTGTCATTGCACAGTCTGCCACTTCACCTTTTGGATGTCATCCACTAGGCTGATATCTCTAGCCACCTCTTACAGCACTTGAGGGCCAGGCCTTCCTGGTTTATTAAAGTTCCCTGAGGTCCACCACTACTGCAATCTACACCACAGCTCCAGCCACAACTTATTCAGAGCAGCATCATTAGCCGACTCTGACACATTTGCCATAGGTTTGCTGTCACTGGCTTGGACTCAGGCTCCCAGGTAGGGAAGTATGGTCAGCTGCGAAGCTGTCTAACAGAAAGAGGTACCAAAGTATCACAGATTGCTGACACAAATGACTCCAATTACTTTGTGGCATTTTCCCATTATCGAGACAATCCATAGAAAATGGCCACACCTTTAAAAAATTCTTTTAGATTCATACATTTTAGAAAATTAAAAATCTAAGTCCTCTGCAGCTGCAGTTGATACCTAAATATACATTCTCCTCACAACTTGCCTCTAAAGAAGAGAAATTCCACTAGCATCAGTTTACAGCCAGTGAATTTAGTCACAGAGATGTGGTGGCTTGTCCAAAGTCACAGAGGAAGTCTGTGGCAATGCTGGGAATTAAACCCAAGACTCCAGAAACTCATTCCTGTTTTTTAACCACATGCATCATCCTTCCAAACGTTCTTTCCTACAAAAAGATTTAGTCATGGCTGAAAAAGGCCCGGCTCATTAACAAAGGAAGGACACAGCAAAAGAAACTGTATGAATCCTTCAAAATTGGCATGTGGATTCTCTTGTTAAAAACATTTGAAGATGTTTTGTAAAGTAAATTATGACCTTCTTTGTTTCCATTAAAAAAATCTTTGCTGAAGGTCATTTTTAATGGGATCTAGGATGATGTTCCAAGGGAAAAGCATGGGCTGAGCTGTTTTGGCTCTGCACACCATTAATTCTTTCAAGTTTTGAAAAACAGTGTCATACTGATTGGGTTTTTAGCTCTTTCAGGGCAAATCCTGAATTCAAGGTCTCACACAGTTCTCCTCCATTTCTGAGCCTAGAAGAATAGAGGAGAACAATAATACATTTAGTTTGTAAGAGGTATATACCTGCAATGTTCCTTCCTTAAAAGAACCAGGTCTACCTAAAAATCAAGGCAATATTTGGAGTCAGGACTCTGCCCTTTCTACCTACAATGAACGGACTACATCACAGACAAGCCATTTTATCTCTTGGTGCTTCTTTAGTCCTCACCCAAAAAATCAGACTATTACTTGTCTTTGTAAAGCATTTCATAAACCATGAATGAAAAATGCAATATAAGAGCAAAACATTAAGTAAGTGCCAAAGCCACAAGATCAGGCTCTGAACAAGGCCACAGACTTGACTTTCACTTTAGTTCTCTTGGGCTTATTTATTGCTGAGCATGGATTACTTGGATTTTCTATGACAGCTTAACACAGTGTTTTATTTAGTTATGGGTTTTTTAGCTTTAGGAACACCTCAGTTTTCAGATACTTCTTTGATGTAGCTGTCAGACATGCAGAAACAATGACAGCATTGTTAACATATCCATCAAAACACAAAATAAGTATGATACATTAATGTTTCTATCACAAACTGATACTGTTAAGGCAGAGGTATATTTTCCAAGGTTTTTCCAAACATTGTTCCTTACCACTAATTTGTCTAAAAGCTATACCACAGTGCTTCTCAACAGCAATATTTCAACCAAATTACAAGTTTACCTGAGCAAATTAGAAAATACTCCAACAAAGAAGGATACGTTCCTTAGCATGGCTTCCATACCCAAATATGTCAATCTTTTCTTCTCCCAGTTGGAAAAGCAGAGAGGATTAGCATGACAAGGAGTTGATATCATGATTTATCTGCTGCATACCATGCTTTTAATATCACATCATCTATCAGATAATCAAAATAAATGACAGTAGAAAGTCTTGAACACAGAGTGTGCAAGATGTATGTATGTTAGCTGCTCTAACAGGAATGAAGCTGTAAATTGGCTAAACTCTTTGCCCTCCTTGCACTAAAAGTTTTATTAAGGAAACCAGACTCTGCTTGAAGTTGAGAATGTTTTGTTTCTGTAGAATATTGTTGAACCACAAGAGGATCCAAGCTAACTAAGTATGGAGCAAGAGATGGTTTTGTATACCAGCCCAAAATATTCTGATACTGATTCATTGGTAACTTATGACTGGTTTGGATATAATCTTAACCAACCATCATTGTTTTGGGAGGTGAAATGACATGACTCAACAGAAACTAATATGATAAAGAACAGCTCACTCTTACTGCTTAAGTAAATCCAGTCAAAGCTTTGCTTCTTGCAACAGTGTTCCAGTCCTAACCTCTGAGAAAAGGCAAATACAAAAAGGTACAGCAAGCTCCATTTATCATACAATTCCTTTCTCCCTAGCTCAAAAGCATAACAGTCTTGTACAGATGGAAATGAAACATAATATCATGTTTTCATGTGCGCAGAACACCCAAAAAAACAACAGACAAATGCAGTATTTTTTCATATGATAGCCGTATTGCATATACAGCTTCATAAAGTGTTGCTGTCCGTTACTAAACATTCTTCTTTCTTCTTCCCATTTCTAAGCCTAAAAATCTTGTCAATCAAGATATACTCCAAGTTCTTTCAGTAAGGCTGACATAACCCCACACAAGAATCCAATTAAGAACTTGTTCTTTGGCTATAGTAAAGTCACACCCAGAAAATATTAAAACTTAAACTCTGGAAGTGACAGAGAACTATTTAAAATAGAGAAAAATACTGTGAATAAATTTAACCAGTGAATTTTAAGACTATATCTAACATTCCCTGCAGAAGTAGTACAGACAAATGTGAGGTTTTAAGCTGAATCTTGAACTCCAGATAAAGGAGCAGGTGACCTGGTGCCACCAATAGAAAGGAGACAGATTCCAGAAGTTATCTACTGTTAAGCATATATAAAATTCCAGTAGAGAGAGTGAGTGATAAGTCTGGGGGAAACATGATTCTCAGCAATGAACAGTCTTCTAATTTAAACCTTTAAGCCCTAACTTGGCTTGCCTTATTTGTCAGTGTGAGAGAATACACACTGTTATCTAACCACTATAAAAGTGCCTAGCTTTAAAGTTTTAGGGTTGTATGAGTTTTCCCAATCACCCTGTAGGTTGCCTTTTATCTTTGATTTTTCCTCAGTTCTGTTTTCCTTTTGTTTATCTGTAATATGTAAGCTGAACACTTTTTAAATAAAGTTGTGTTCTGGCACAGCATAAACAGGTTATCAGTTTGAATGTGATCCACCTCTGATGAATCATATGATGTACCATGGATATCATAAAAAAAACTAGAGCCAAAACAGACTTGCTTTTTCTATTATATGTTTAAGCTGCTTTTAAGAGTTTGAAAGAACAACTGATAACTGCTACAAAATTTGCCTGTGTTCTCAAAAGGCTTTAACTGGTAATGTATTTTATGTACACAAAAAGAAGATCCCTGCTGTTCCTTAAGGATTCACGCTGTCTGCAAGCTTTGAAATACTGCTGTTGTCAAGGGGAGGCAGTCTATGATTGCTCATCCTTGCCCGCCTCAAAGTTAAATTTGAATGGCAACTTAAAAGGAGGTGTCAGAATTTGTGTGTTCCTTAGTCAAGACCTAATACTTTGCTGAAGAAGAGCTTGTAGATCTAATCATCTTCTTGCATTCTATTTTATTACTGGCCCAGAGCTATCTGAAGTACCAGTTTCTTCCATCTGATAGAGTATGCAACATGACGTTTCATGGGCCTCACAGTTTTCTCTCTTGCTCCCTTAGTGGATTATATTTTCGTGCTAAGTATTACTGAACTGGTAACTGCACAGATCTTACCCTTGATTCACCCTGGTTTATATTGTTCTTGGCTAGAAGAGGCAAGAATGAACAACCCCCAATGAGAAGTCCGACCATCTTCCTCCCGGAGAATTGCAGCTGTGCAAAGACTACATATCATCTTTGGAAAACAAAAATCTATAAGGCAGTTTCTCCCTGCTGGCGTAATATGGTGCAAGTCAGACCACTTTCACTAGGACAGATAAGTCAAGCCCCACCCTTTGATGAAACAGAAAAATAGCAATCGCATCCAAATAAAGACACAAGTAAAGGAATGGTAATTTATTTTCATCCAGTGTGAATCTGAAAACACACAAAAATTAGATTCAGCAAGCCTGGAAAAGTACACAGGAACACTCAACAAAAGGACTTTGCAGCAATGCTTCCAGGAGTTCCTGCTTCTGGCCAGGACAAGAAATACCACTTTTGCAAGCTCTGTCCAACCTAAAGAAAAGCTTGGGTTTCTTTACAGTTCAAGTTTGGTTGAAACTTTATGTAATTCAATAGGGAAAGCTGGAGTGGAAATCAACACTCGATCCAGCTCTAATATTCTCTTTACCTCAAATACTTCTATACTGTTGGTTCCTAATTGTTGATGAGTGATACCCTTAAAGGTAAGAGGCAAACAGCACAATGACAAACCCAGTGCCCTGACAGCGTGCAGAAGGACATGGCTATAGAAAGTGTGAAGACAAGGCATTCGTGGTAGCAGAGCCTGGAAGAAACCAGTGAGGTGGGCAGAAGACAGCAAGGAGGATACAGCAATGGCACTGAGGCCTACCTTAAAAGAAAGGTCTCAAATGGCCATTATAGAGAGCTGCCATTCCAGCTCCTTTATATTTTGTGTTTGCTAGCATATCTGCATGATGTTCATGCACATGCAAAGACTTGCAGACAGATTTTTCCCAAAGCTGATGCACAGAATACATGTAATTTCTATATTATTAGCATACAGAGCCATCATACGGAAAGCACAGACCTTTCCTCACACATCATCTACTGGCACCAGTTGCACTGACTTTAGCAAAGTTACTCCTGATTTACATCTGTGTAAAAATAAGTCCAATGTGTTCAAGGAAATACTCTGCACAGCTGGGACAGTTTAGACACATGAAATAAATGTTTGTAACACCATGTGATTAAAGAAAAACCCAAACCACAGAGTTTAGATCTGAATCCAAAACCTCCTGAAGCTTGGTGTGTTTTAGATCCAAGATTTTGATTCAGACCCCTGTCTATATAAATTGTAGCAATTCACAATTTGCTGTGATTTTAACTAATATATCATACTGAAGAGATCAGCACCTACTTTGGATTTTACAGGCTTTGTGGTAACTGGTAAATTAAGTTGTGGAACATGAACAGTAATGAGTACTGGTCTAGAACAAAACAGAAACATGGAAAATAAACATGTTAACAGGCAAGTGCCAACTTGATGTTCCACTGAAATTATAATTTCCACTGTCCATGACTCAGATGTGAATATTAATTTGCTATATCAGCAAATATGTGATAATTAGAAGAACTCCCTCCAGACTTAAGCAGTAGGGACACCTATGAGAGAACCCCACAATTTCCAGCACGAAAAAATTGTTATGGCTCCAAAACCAGTTTCTGCTTAAAGTTAGAACTTTATTTCTATGAAGATTATCCATCAACTTCAGCTGTTTCCTTGCTCAAATATTTGTGGGAGGGATTGAACTCTGTTAATGTCATTAACAGCAGCAATCTCATCTCCTTCCATAGGACAAGTCATTGATCACATACACATTAGAAAGCAGAACTTATCTATTCTGAAAACATTTGAAATGCAAACAAACTTTACAGAAAGTATTAAACAAGGAAAATGCTTTCTCATTCAAGGGGTCTGCCTTAACTTCCAGCAAAGGCAAAGATCCAAGAACTTGAAGCTGAAGTTAGAAAAATTCAACACACAAATAAGATTCAGCTTTTAAAAAGAAAGGTAGTTTATCAGATGGATTTACATACTTATTAGTATGAATGAGAACAGGAGTGACCCATCTATGAATATGCACATACTTAATACTTCCTTCCCTAATAGCCTAATATTTTTCTGAATTTGAAAGTGTGCATTTTTAAAATTTATATACTGTAACTGGTTGTATAAGAAGTAATTAACCCAGTAATAAAATGAACTCATCTTCCCATTCTTGAGAATCAGTGTCCAAACCAAAATATGTCAACTATGCAGTTAGTTGTGGGAAAGATGTTTCTTTCCTAGAGTCTACGCCGGGAATCCCAAGTTTGAGAAAGTGCGTTCCAATTAAGTTAAAGGTCTATTGACTCCAGCCACAGATGTTTTCTCTCAGAGGTGGTATATGCTGCCAACCAAGTTGACAATTCAGAAATATCTGGAATATGCAGAATAAGCCTTCATTTCCCCTTTCACTCTGAGCTATGACAATCCAGTCATTTGAAGAGTTTGCACAATACTGTAGTCAGACAGCTTCAGATTCTCTTCTTCAGCAAGCAGTACTGAAGAACAAAAATGCAAAATCAAGCTCTGTGCTGGATGTTAGTACTTAGTTACTAGATACCAGCTTTTTTCTCAATGCAGTATTTTCACAACTAATCAGCATTTCATCTTTTCCCAATGTAAGAATATCCTGCCCACTTGCTCCCACCCAGCTGCTTACATCTTTTCCATAGATTTCCCTGGGGTAGCAAAAGGAACAAGTGTCTGGGAGTAAGACAGCAACCTCCAAAGCAGATCTCAGATCCCCAACCTCATGCCAGCCAGAAAAACAGCATCGCTTACAAGGACATGAACTGATTTTGTCAGCCCCAGCTAGACGATCCTATATGACAAAACTACTTATTTTAATCAAAATCAAGCAGTGCTACACCTCTTACTGTCATCTGAGCGCTAAACATGAAGAGGGTGAACAGAAATACGGTTTCTTGAGTCTCCATATCAACAGTGACACCATTCATTAGAAGAAAACTACCAAAACTGTACTTGTTTCCAAACATCCATAAATTAACTCCAATGCCTCAGAGTGATCCACACTGCAACACCTGTCACATCCAGGTGTTTTTGTTTGTTTTTGTTTGCTTTTGTAGCAGCAAACTTAATGCTTTCACAAGTTGGGAAGACTGTTTTGGTGTTTTTGTTTAAATAGAGGATTTTGATACATCAGTCTGTTTATGCATATATCTGCATACTTAACTACCTCTTCAGAATTAGCTTACATGTGAAATCAGAAGTTTGTTGGTGTTTGGTTTGTTTTTTGTTGTTTTTTTTGTTTTTCTGGTTTTTTTATACAAACCATATGCCCTGCTACAGTCACCTTTTTAAGTACCTCACCAAAAAACTCTGAGCCTGGAAAGATTTGGGGATTGAACTATTTCAGTTAAAGGGTATCTGAGTCAAGGTCACATTGCCAAGGAAGTGCATGGGAAATTTGCTTTACTACTGCTCATACTGTGATTCTTATATTAAATAAAAGTATACAAAGTCAGATTTATAGAAAAAATAGATTATTTCAGTTACTTAAGTATGCTGTTGTTCAGTTCAAGTAAAGAACAGATTGTTTACTATGGGAGCAGGGAGGGAAGGCATTGTTTTACCCAGAGAGTGCATTCAGTAAACTGAATTAATTATTAGTATCTTTCTTCAAACAGGAAGTTAGAAGGTAGGAAGCAACTTTGTTTCCATCAGACAGGAGTGGGAAAATTCACCTACATTTGATTCATAGCTGCAAGTAACACTCAGAGCTCGATTAAAAATTTCAAGTCAATACTGAAATAAGTGGGAAAGTGTCAACTGTTTCCAAGAAGACCAGGCAACCCTTTGTCAGCCCACACAGATAAAATACAGGCTTCTGGAAGTAGTTGATTTTGATTTTTCTGACCTCTGGCTGCTTGGAATTTTCTTTCTACATTTAAGGGTGATAAGCATTTGTTATGAAAACCCAAGCACGTATGCAGTGATTCTTCAGTCTGGCACAGACAGGAGACTCTTAACTGCTTTTGTGTGAGTAAAGCTACAGTGATGAATTCACACACTAACAGTATCTAGCTGAACAAAAATTTCTATGGTCTTTTGTTGTGGCTCAGAGGATCAGGGAACTGGAGTCCAAGCTATGTCTGTGACTGATGGGCACTAAACACAATTTTTCCAAAACTGTCAGTGTGCCATCTGCAAAAACACAGCTGTGAAGTGGAATAGTCCATCTGTGTCACCCTGTGTGGAGAAGAGTTTTATACACCACAGCTACCTGTTAGACTCAGAAGACCCATCTCTATCTCAATGTCAGTGATCTTTTTGACTATTTGTCATTAGAGAAGATAACTTGTCCAAGTGAAAGAATTTAATACACTTGGAAAATATTTTTCCAAATAACTGATTAATTTCAGTTTTTCTTTTAATTCTGGTTTTTGGACTCTATACCAACCATTGTAAACTACATCAGCATATGCAGACACTGCTTTTTCTTGAAAGTAACATAATTCAGATTAGCAGTACTTAAAATGCTCAGGTCCAGAGAGTTATTTTCCTCTAGTAAATTGACAGCCTCCCCTACACTGTGCTATTGTCTCAATGGAAATATAACTACCTACCAGATATAGTTAGAGAGATATACAGCTTGTGTTTTAAACTCATTTGACTCCCTAAAGTGTAAATCATTAGCTAGATTGATCAGTATATTCATGGGACACATTAATTGGGATAAACAAAACATAAATAACATCCCTTTTTCAGCACTGGTAACTCAAGGACATTTCTTTCCAAGATCAGGAGTTGAGTTTCCAGGTGAGATCAATGTCCAAGGTTTTTTTGCCCAACTAATGACTACTTGTTATATTTAATAGGGAAAAGCATTAGCAACACACACTGCACCTGCAGAAAACCAGACCTGAACACAATGACTTATACATCATTTCACTTCGATTTAAACCTTCTCTGAACTGTAGATTCAGCATGGAAAGGCATCCCTATCTACATTTGGTTGCTCTTCTAACAACTCATAATAAAATCCTCTTTGCCTTTATTTTGCAATTGGTTATTTCTAAGAGCCTGGCATCACCTGGGATTTTTATGAACTGTAAGCCTACCCAGGGAAGCTGTAAATTACTTGAACTATATTACAGCATTTCAGTTGGTGTGTTTTAGTGCAGGTGATAGAATTTGTGCTGAAAATTCTCAGCTTCAGGAATTTTCCTAGCAGCCTAAGAGACTAAGAAACAATTTACTACTTTATCCTGTGCTTTATCCTTTTCAGATTCTATTAATAGAAAAGCTCCATGGTCACAATCTTAGCATTTTTCTGAACTAGTGAACTCAATCCAGTTTACAGGAGTCAGTAAGCGCTGCCAACAATAGCGCTTTTCTTCTCAAATACTAAGATCTTCATGCTTTCAGGAGCCAGTTGGATGTGAATCTCCTCTGTTATTAACAGACAAGAAAACTGAAGAGGCTGATGAACTTTTGCAAGGACCCATTTGTAATACAACCTCCAGTAGGGTTTATTCTCCCAATCCTAAAATGAGCACAGACCGGAAAGTGTTATCTGTCTTTTCCTTTCAAGAAAGGTGCATGCTTCATCCATAGACACCTTAGAATATTGTACAATTTTTCCTATAGTGAAAGTCCCTATTCAATACAGGATTTCTACAGTGTTTTAATTATTTTAGTTTCAGCCTTGTAGCTGAACAGTTTGACTACTAGCTGAATAATATGGGCACATCAAGAACCACTGAGGAATGCTGCCTACCATCACTAAACAGAGCAGCATCTCACAGAAGACGAAATAAATAGCAGATGTCACTAAGCCATCACTGTGATCCCATCTGTAAATACTATAGGTCAAACTCTTCCAAGCTGCAGCTGTGCAACCACTTCCATTTGAATAAAGATTCACTGCTATAGCAAGGAATAGTTTTCCTCATGTTATCTAATGTACATATACAGCAGCTTTTATCACAACAGTAAAATAAAAGGTGGAGGGCTTGAGGGGTGTAGGGGGGGTGGCATTCAGCAGAATTCCCCAGAGTTCCCTTTCGGGAGATGTGTTGCAAATTCACTGACACAGGATGCCCAAGTATTCAACAAGGACTATGTAACTTAAATACACAGCAGTAGCTTAAGCGAAGAATATTGGCACTGTGTCCACAGCAATTTTGGGTGAACTCACAGAAATATACACAGGGGATATAATGACTTGAACTGTAAATCTTCCTTTTTCCATTGTTTCTATTATGTGGCTTAGGGAACATCTTTTCAACATTCTTCACGTGTTCCCCTTCCCACTATCCCCAGAAAGGGGGGTGACATTTAGTCCTCCAACCATGAAGCTGTGGAACGAATCCCATACAGCGCTAGTGCAGGAAAATTCCATCTTCCGAGAGGAACCACAAAGCTCTGAGCGCCAAGGTTACATTATGGCATGCAAGCTGGCATCAAGTCCATCCTAAAGTTCAGCTCCATGGTCTTTTTCACCTCACCACCATATAAGATTTTTCCTGGTGGTTGCTCAAATTGAGTTACACAATTACCTGTCTAACAAATCCTCTCCTCCATCCCATTGTTCCCCCTGAGGGAGGACTACATGGGCAGTAGAGATTTATCCTCAGATGATTATCTAAACCAAAAAGGAGAGGCTGAAGAATTTCAATTTCCTCTGGACAAAGAGATAGAGAAATTCTCAGTTGTTCCTGCCAGATAGCCACAGGCTTCTGCTGCCTCTAGGCCAAAACACCTTGACAGAAGCACTTAGTTTGGAAGTCCCTGAGAGGACGGGATGTTTCTCAACTCTTCTTTCTAACTAATTCACGTCTCCTCCACGTCCCACAAGCAAGATTTCAACAGCTCCCTCCACCAGGTTAAACTAGACCAACCAACACAGCTGACCAGCATCCTTGACACCACTGCTGCCATACAGGGGTACACAGACCACCTCACAACAGCACTTCCAGGAGTTTCACAGGAGTTCACAACCTCACACTTGAGAAAGTCTTACCTCACATACACACAGACATCTTTGCCCTGAAGACATTAGATGTGAAGAGGACAGGGCATGAAGGTGGCTGCAATGGTTCTGCGGAGGCAGCTGCCCCCCTCCAAAACCTCACTGCATGAGAGGCCTTCCCTTTAGGTAGCACAAAGCAAGAAGGGCTCAGGCTGTAGCCACATGCTCAAATAGCTACTCAATGTTTGTACAGTAATGGCAGCAAAGAAGGGACTGAGGCCACCAAAACTGACATTCTCCTTGCGGAGGCTGCTGCACTGTAACAGGCCTGAAATACAGTGGACGGCATCATGAGAAGAAAGAGTTTAATTCCCAGAGAGAATATCGATCTATGTTTTCCAGGCTCCTGCAGGATAGAAACGTTATGCTTTTTTGACCCTCCGAATTCCCTCCCTGTTGCCACCTTGAGCTGATGAGTTAAACTGTTTCCTGAATTACAGTTTGCTAGTGCTGTATAACAGATCATAGACAGCACCTACAGAAGGCATACAAAGTATGGAAGGAACAGGAGACTATTCCTATTCAGAGCTGCAGTACCCAGGTTGCTTCCAGCTCAGGAGAGCAGAGGGTTGGCAGGTGCTCCTTTCCTGTTACGCAAAGAATTATTTTAAAGGCACCTTGAGAAGAGCCACCACCTTAAGAGCAGCCTTCATTAAGTAAGGTCTCCACTAGATTTTGCTTCTAGCCTGAACATTTAGTTCAAACCAGAACATATCAAATATTGCCTTGATTATTTAGGTAACAAGCACTACCCACTGATGTTGGCACTAAAAGAAGCTGTTCCCTTAGCAGATATAAGCTGCCAGTCACAGAGAAACAACCCATTGAAAACCTACCTGAGAAATCCCAGTCTGTTCTGTCATCAGCAGCGCTGTGCAAAACAGCAACTAAGAGCCAATACCCCACACAGTATTTATGCAAACATGCATTGATAGACTAGTCCCTTCCCTACACCTCAGCTCTACCAATAGCTCACCCAGACTGCTCCCAGGCTAATATATCAGACTCCCTGGCACCACCAGCTATAAAAAGGCCAGTGAGAGGGCTAGCTAGTTGCACAGCTGCAGCAGATCTCCATGAAATGGAACTGGTGCAAATGGGAAACAGGTTTTATTCCTCCCTTCGTCCATAAATCCATATCATCACTCCATTTGATATGCTACCCAAAAGCATGTGTTGATAAAAAGGTATAGCTCTAACTATATTATGTTAAAAAACAAGGCTATTGCAATGAGGTGACAAAATCTGCACTACTTAAAGAGTAACTCAGTGAGGAACTGGATGGATCATTCAATGTTAATACATTTATTCTGAAGGTAGATAGGACTTACTGATGCAATTTTGTCCCCACACACACTCTTACCAAGTAGCTCCTGTATAAAACTTTTAATCATTTCATAAGCTAATACTTATCCCCAAGAAAGACATCAAAGGTCAAACAAGCCTTCTGCACCAAAAAAATCAGTTAGCAATGAAAATTTCCAAGACAACTGTAAGAGTTCTTCCTATCATTTTATTCATTCAAGTTGATCAAAGAGATTAACTATGAACGGAAAATCTTCTACAAATCCTGAAACTGAGTTTGATTTAGTGTCCAGCCTTATAGCCAGATATGACAGTAACACAAACTACTTTCCAAATGCTTTCAGTGTAAAGGTTTCTCCTAAAGTCCAGAAAAAAATCCTGCTATGGTGAAGTAAGAATGCAAAAGTAAAAATATCATTTCTGTTAGAACAAGAAATGAGAAATTGATACTTGTTTCTTTTTTTCTTTCTTCAAGGAGGAGAAAGTATCTTTCAGAGTTTTCTTGTCTCAGAAAAGGTGATGCTGGCAAGCACCTTTGTTTCATAACTGCAAATACAAGGCATGAAATTTAATCTTTCATCAACATGAGATCAGTTCTTGTGGTCCCACAGCTATGTCTGACCAGACCTTGCAAGATAATAGAAACTGATTTCACTAAGGCATTTCTGGGCTGAACATTTGAAGGCAAATCACATGTTTGTTAGTTACCTGCAACTTGCTTATTTAGTTTAGTCTTCCGAAATTTGAAAACATTGAAAAATGTATCTGATAATTACAAGCATAGTAATCTATGGCATCCCTGCACTGGGCATCCCTGCACTGCCTGGTGGAGAACAGTACTGCCACATTAGTGTTTATGTAGGTGGGTGTGTTTACTCAATGTCGCATGGCTCTGAAAGCCATAGTAGCTTGGGCACCGTGCCATGATAATACAGTTAGGCTGAGCTATGTGGTCTCTTACAACTAAGGAGTGTTTGCACAATACTTAGCTGTGCAGTGGAGAAACAGTTACAAAGCACCCGTCCTGCTTCCTTCACCTGTACACACGTACACAGGCATGCACATAGACAGACATGGACATGTCCTCTCTGCAGCTTCTGTCTCTGGCAGCCTACCCATGCTTTCACAAGGTTTACTTGCACTTCTCAGTTTATATGCTGTGGAAAGCAGGGAAAGCAATGTGGAAAGCCATTTATTCATTTCCTGTTGTAGCTTGCTCCAGCTCACACCCAAGGAGACTGTGGATGAGGGAACTTTATCTGCATGCTGGCTGTCATGTAGATATATTAACATGAGTGGTCAACAGTCTAGTAACTGCTGTCTTGCAAAAAATATTCAATATGATGTGGGAACCTACAAAGACTAGTGCTCCCTAGACATACTGGGTTATTAGCTGTAAGACTGCTGGACACACATTGCTTCCACAGTCTGAGACAGCCCTCTATACAGATGGTTGCATTTTTTTACAGTTTTCCCCAGATTCTCCCTTCAGTCTGGTCTCTGTTTTCATGACTTAGGGGATGATGACATCCTTAGGTTTGGTATTGTGCTAGCTTCTTGTTTGTAATTCAACTTCTCCAAGGGAAAAGTCTTCACTCATGAATAACAAAGCAATTTCAGCATAACATATGTGATCAAATCAGAGGTTTATTTTGTCTATTGCCTGCGTATTTCATAGCAATTTAAAGCTATAAAATCTGTATTATACAAAGTACAATCCTACACAATGCCAACTAGAATGCACAGGTGATTTACTGGGGTTCTTACACTGCCACCAACATAGTTTCTGTCCTGTAAAACTGGAAACAACAGCTTGGCCTTTGCTTGCCTTAAGTTGGTTTCTGTCACCTTTCCCAGATCAAAAATCTGGTTGCTAGGACTTTTCATTGGACGAATTACTTTGCAGATTATACAGCTATTTTTTAGGGTGCATTCTGGATTGTAGTACTTAAACATGATGTTGAATCTCCATGTACAGGTCCTGAGAGCATGCTCTTCATAAAGGTTTGGCTGCCTGGGCTCAGGGTCAACGGAGAGACAGCACAGCTGCAGGCAGCCCCTTTCCCGTGGTGTCCCTGGGGAGAGGCTCCCAGGCAGCGCTGGAGAGGGGACAACCCGCCTGGGGCTTGCTCCCGCCCATGGGAGCTGCTTTTCAGCTAAACCCTTGCTGCTTGGCCTCTGCCTGATCCACTGCTCCTGCCACTTTGCAGCTTCACCATGGGCTCTGCTCATCCAGACCCAGACCCCAACCTATGGATGGCTTCCCACCATGACACCAGCCCATCCCCAGGGAGGTGCCTGATGCCCAGGGTTGGGGCTGCCCCAAGCCCCCGCGGCTGCCCTGATCGTGGCTGGGGGGTGGGACAGGCTCTGGCTGCCCATGGGGAGCCCCTGCCGCTCCCACTCCCTAGTCCTCGTAGCGCCTGACACTCTAATGTAGACTGCTTGCCTTTTACACTACATTTTTTACCATATTAAGAGGTTTTGGGCAGTTGTAGTGGTTCAAGTAGAAAGGAATTGGTCCCCTGAGAGGGATGTGTAATGGTTTGCTTTGGACTGAGGTGCTTTGGACTGAGGAAGAGGAATTCATTTTTAATTGAATAATATGAGAAAAAAGCCTTACATGTGCTAATTTGTTGGATTCAAACGTATTTAGACTGTGTTATAGGGATGTTTTGACATTGGCTAATTAGGATAATTAGAGACAACAGTTGTAAGATTGGACTATTTTGACACTAAAGATTTTGATATGGGTAAGGTCACTGTGACACTAAGATCATGCAAGTGATATAAACGTAAAAGAAATGTGCTTACCCAATGAAACAAGCAATCTGAAAAGTAATTTTCTATATAACACCAAAGATATCTTTAAAAATATATAAATGAAATAGCTTGGGATTTTTCAAAGGCATTTCTGAAGAATGGATCTTTGGAGACATCCCCCAAATCACATCTTTAAACTTCTAAAGATGATCTTATCTGCCATGCAAAGAAGATTATGAGTACGAAACAGATAAAAAATCTGTCAGAATAAAATAAACACTTCTATTTAATAAGAGTTTGTCTTTGATGATATTTATATAAGGATATTAATTCTTTTTCTCCTGTTTCTGCAGGGGTAAATCTGAAGCTGTCTGTGAAAATTTTAATATGCCTGGTCAGAAACAAAGTTAGCAAAAGTAACAATCAACCACTTGACCTGTCTTATCTCAGTCTCTTGTCATGCTAAATAATGATTAAAAATTCAAATGTCAATTTTGCCCATACTTCAGATGTACCTGACAGATTTTCCTGTATTGACATGACAATTAAACAGTATTTATTATGCCTTCAAATGTTTCATGAATAGAGGCTGGTTTTATAGGCTATTTCAAGGCTGAAAAATATTCTGTAAAATCTGCAAAATCCTTGGACATTTTTGCCACTCTGTATTGAAGCTATGGATTTATGAACAGAGGGCTTGATAAACTGGTTTTTAAACGAGCCACGTCTTTGATATACACTAAATCTTTTATCAGAAATGTATATTCTCATATTAAAAATGGTAGAGGAACTCTCAAAAGGAAAAAGGGTAATTGCAAAAAAAGGCAACACTGAGTACTGCTATATTGTCTTCAGTATTGAAATAAGATGTTGTGATCGCTAACAAGGAGCTAAATCGGAGAAGTTGAAGAGTTTGCAAATTTTGCAGAATACCTTTCAGGTTAGAAAAGGTTCACAGAAGTGGACTCAGTTCATGAAACTTTTAAAACTGTATTAGCTCCTGTTTAGCTGATACCCTGTTACTGATACACCACAAAACTACACACATAACTATAGTAACCTGTAGTTGCATCCATGTTACACTACGCATGAAATACTACAGCTGCTTGAAGTTCCTTCCAATTAAAAACCCCTTCTACTTAAAAATTGCTAGATTTCCTGCACTTTTATCTTCTGTCAGCTCTTTTAGGAAACAAAACTCCTTTGCATTACTACACATCCTTAGAGTACAATATAATGACTACTTCTCCATCTCTTTAAGAACATCAACACCGTAAACACAGGATTTCAATAAAATCCACAAAGTTTATAGAAAACTTTCAAACAGAAGAGCTGTTTGTTAAGAAATATTCTCTTTTAAAATGCAACATTTCATAGGCAAATTGCCTTTTAAAAAAACTTACAAAAATTTGCCCAAATTTCTCTGTTCCTTCCCTCTTTATGCTAATATCATTTTTAATCACTTGTAGCTTTGCTTACATAATTCTTATCATGAAAGAAAACATTTAGCCATTCAGCTAATCAGATTGGCTAGCAGAGATTTCACTTGTTTTGTTATTCATAACAACTATTTTTAAATCCCAGATAATGAAAAGCCATCTATCCATAAAAGAAGGAAATCAGTTAAAAACAAAAAAACAAACAAAGGAGTCAGTACACGCATGTACGTGTCTTGGGCAAGATGGGAGCATTTTCTCTAGACTGCCTGGAGCTAGATGGCTATCTTGTATATGATATTGATTAAAACATTCTTCTCTTGTGCTTTTCTTTTTTGATCCTTCAAATATATATGCACCTACCTTTGGATGTATGTGACTCTTCTCTCCCTATTTTTTCAGCCCATCTTATAGCTGATATCTTTTTTGGCCTTTCACAAATGCTATTTTAGTAGGTGAGGGAGCCATCCTTTTCACCAACTCAGTTTCCACTGGCTCCTAAAGAACTAGGCTTTACAGAGATGATGGTAAATAAACAGGAACAACTGGGCAACCGTAACTGTGCCTCACGTGTGAGCTTGTTCTTAGACTCAGCCATCAATCAGAAACGCAGCAGTGATTTACCAGTCACCTAGGAATAAAGCAGAAATATTTGCCCAATTTTTTTTGAACCAAACCCGTCTCCTCTGGTTCTGAGAGGCATTGTAGGCACACTGTTACCAATTTGGCCATTACCAGAGCTTCAGAACCAGCTCCCAAGCCCTAATTTACACTTTCGAGGAGGAAGGGGTCCCCAGACAAATTCCCAAATGACCTACTACGTACAGTGGAACTGCACTTCTCCACCAGACAGATCTGCCACCCTCCGCAGGGTAAGAGAAGTGTCCATAATGAAGCTGAGTGCCACTGATAAATTATCCCTTGGGTAACAAAGTACTGGGTATGTATTTTATTAGGTGATGAGCAGAAGAACGGTAACATCTGGATTCACAGTCCATCAGGCTAAATCTGCCAAGCGTTCAATTCAAGTTACAGTGTATCTGAATAACAGTTAAATGGATTCCCATGGCACAGATCCTAATGCAATTTGGAAAATGAAATAGCAATAGTGCAATGGTGTTCACCTTTGACATGAAAAGTGTGATGAAGAAAAAAGTCTATCTGAGAGACAGCATATAGTCAACAGCTGTTTGAGAAAGCAAAACAGTGAGCAGCAGAGATCTCTGGGCTAGAAAAAGCTTAATACCTTGATCAATGTGCTGCAACAACAATGCAAGTGACCCGTACACTGAAAGACCAACCCTTCATTTCATAGCACCATTCACAGCTTCAAGTTAATGGACATGAGGGAGTACTGGACACATTAACTGAAATAACAGCATTAACTAGTTTCATGCATCATACAGTTACTAAGACAGAGGCTGGCTGTTGAAAACACAAACTCCCACATTGCATGCTTTCATATGGAGTCTGCAGAAAAAGTTTTAACACAATGTGCAAACACTTCTGGACAATGGCAGATTCTCAGCTAAGGTGGCAGCAGGTAAGCAGCAGGAGCCTCACCTTATGTATCGCAATCAAGCTCGGGGAGGATTCCAGGCCATGGGGGGACAGCAGGACTGATGGAGAGGTGTGAGCTTGGAAAACAAAGTGTATTGTGAAACCAACACACACTGAATGAGCTTGCCTATATAATGTAGTCAGAATGAATAACAGTTCCATGAGCTTTTCTTAATGATTGTGTTGATGAACAATAGACATACATGGCCTTAGTTCTAATTTAACAGTTGTATGTGCAGATAATCAATGTGACTGATGTAATATGAAACCTTTAGACATTGCCTTATAGCTTGCTTGTAATATAAAAATGAGTCCATTTTATTTATAGCCCATTTTATTTATAGCTCATTTTATTTGGAACAAACATACCAGTTTCGAAAAAAAAAGAAAAAGAAAAAATACTGAGACTCGAGCTTTTTTCTTCCCACACTTTTGGCATGAGTACAGCTCTCCATTCTGTTGGCCTTGATTACTGTCTCTTCCAGATTCTGCTCACTTCTTCTGTTTCACCTGAGCCAGTGCCTCCACGACTTTCAGGTATCTTTCAGCCAATCTTTGGCTCCCAGAACAGTTTTTGGAGCCTTCATACAGCATGTCATTTAAGAATGGCTGTGTCTCAGAAGAGATTCTCCCCTTGCTGCCAAGATCAAAACTATGATTTTCACCAAAAAAAATTGGACTGTCTTGTAATAATGGTGTTGGTGGATGTGGGATTTAGCTCCAACTTATCAACCTCCTATAAAGTAAGTTAGCTATATTTGCCCTGAAGAGTGAAAGGCAGACAGGATTTTAACAAGTTTTATTTCACAAATTAGTGGTTATTTCAGTGGAACTTTAAGTTCTGTAGTCACATGCATTTGCCAACAATATGTAAGAAGCACGAATATGATGACAAGGTTGATTCAAGAAAGTAAATACCACTCGGTAGCAACAGAGAGCAGAGAGAGGTGATTTTGTACCATTCCTTTGTACAGTATATGCCCAGTAGTAGCCTTCTGTTGATCACCTTCTACGTGTATGTACACAGAGGTGACAACATGTTTCTGTTTTATTCAGGGGGCAGGGGTATGAACAGTCCCACCAGCCAGACACATACAGACTAACAGAGATTTTATCACATCTCTGAGGCTTCACATCCAAACATGCTCATTGACAGTATCAGTTTCAGACACTGCAATCATCTCCAAGCTCCTCTGCACGCTCCTGCCCTTATAGGGGAGACCCATAGTCAAGTTTATTCTCCTTCATTCCTTTCAGGAGAGCAAATAAAGTTTCCCTTGTTCCAGAGTCAAGAGGACAGACACATGTCCAACTTTGCCTTGCTCAAACTCCCACTGGACTCAGGAGGATGTAGTGGAGAAGGTTGGACAAATCCATTATAAAGAGCGTGGAACATTTGAAAAGCCATCACCTAAACCCTCTGGCACCCATGTACAGCTGCACCTGCAGCTCCTCTAGCCATGACACATGACACGATCGGAGAGCTCCAAACATTTCTGTTGAGTGCCTGTCTCAGGCATTTCTGCTTTCCAAGTCACGTGAGGGTGTACAAAAGCAAACTGATATTCCAGAGAGCCAGAACAGAAGCTGCAGTTGTGACCCCTCTCTTTATCGGGAAGGACTGCAGCATGGTGAGGCAGAATCATTTCTGATCTCTCAAAACAGTGTACTGGGGGCAGGCAAACCGTCTCACTTCCCCTCACCCACACTGCTCCACTATTTGAGCTGCCTTGCAGACACCTGGCACACATCCCACCACTTTTTAAACAATGCAGGACACAGAATGTGTGCATATGACATATGCAGCCCTCAGGTCATTTTACAGTCCCAAAGAACTGATATGAAATTAAGTAATCAGCTCCAATTATACTTTGTTAACAACTTCTAAATGTCACTCCACTAAGCGGTAGTGTTCTAGCAAAAACAGAAACATTACAAAAATAATCACAACATTTTAAAAGGTGTTGACCTATATTCAAACAAGAAACATCAGGTATGAGAAATAGAAAGCGTCTATTTCTGCCTCTCTCAGACACACACGCACACCTGCTTTGCTGCTGCTGACAGCAGATAGCTGCGGGGCTCTTCCTGAGAGACATCCTGCATACCACAAAATAGCTGTAGAATATGAACTGTGACCCCCTTCAGCTTTGATAGACTTGTCATTTCTCTCAAGCTTTTCCATCCATCATGCACACTCTTTCTAACGTTTAGCTCATTTATATGAAGATCCCTTGAGGGAATTTCATTGCATCTCTGACACTGCTTTAATTGCTGTCAGGTGGAAATAGTGAGTTTTTACATGTGATTAGTCCTATTTGTAACCATCTAATTTCATTGAACACTTCTGGTTGCTTCTTACTTGTATTAAATCAGTGTGATTTCCTGACATGGTCGTAAAATGAAACTCACTTTGGAGTTTCCTCATCCCCAGGTGTGCAGAGAAGACTGAAGATAGCAGTTTTAAAGAAATAATTTACTTTTGTGTCAAGGAGAGAAACTGTGTAACTTTTTGATTGCTTCTGTCCAGTAAAAGCTCTCTCTATTCACTCATCGTTTAAGATGATAGTCAAGAGAGCTACTAAAATAAAACCAACTATTGCCTGAGGCAGTTCCTGAAGTGGACCTGATCTGAGATTTGAAGGGAGATGGTGTTCTTTCCAGTCTTTAGATAACACAAATTTATCAACTACCAAACACAGCTGCCCTGCAGCATCTCCAGCACAGTCAAAACTTAACAACTTAGAAATCTTGTCAAATGAAAACTAACACTAAACTCCTATGCATCATCCCCTTTCTTAGACCAAAACACACAAACAAACAAAAAAATTTCAGATCAAAGTGGTCAGATCAAATTGCATAAACTTCAGGAAAATAAATCTGAAATTCTAGTTATCAACCCCAAGGGAACTTTAGGCTTTTATGGGGGTTTTCCAATCATCGCTGGAAAACAAAAGGAAGAAAAGCATTGCATGGGAACCTTTATAGTCCACCGCTGCATACACATATATGACCGACATGGGTAGTCTTAAGATAGGAGATGGCAATCTAGGGAATTTATTGCAGCTGATGGATAACATTTTGAAGCCCCAGGTAGCCTATACAAAGAAGATCTGTGCTCCTTGATTATGCTTGACACCTCTTTGAGGTTGTCAAGAGAGCCTTTGGGCCAGGTTTCCCAGAGGGTTCTTCGTGCTGCTGCTATAGAAAAAGAGAGTACGTTCAACAGGTGCTGAATGTAGCATCTTGTAGCAGCAAGAACAGCTCTCAGCTCTTTGGTCTGCATCCACAGGATGAAAGTATCTTGCATCCAGACCCATCTTCTTTTCTCCCTCAAGAAAAGGTAGGGAAGGGCAGTGGTTAGAGAAGCTTCCAGCTCCATGCTGAGCTACATGCAAAAATAGGAAGAGGCATCCAAACATTCCCCTTATTCTTTGCAGGAAAGACCAGGCTGCATTGCTTCAGGGCTTTTTTTTCTTTGGGGGTGAAAGAGTTTTGCACCATGAAAGGAAACACATACTACAGCCTGAGAACCCCAGCTTTAGGGCAATGATAAGGTTGAAACACTAAGCTCTCACAAGTCAGGAAATACCAAGTAGATGACACTTGGCCCTCTGCACTACGCAGAACCCTTTGACTGGCAGCATGACAAGACCAGGGAATAGACCCTTTTGCTCATCTTTTCCTGTAGTGCTGAATTGATTCCTCCAATTCTTTACAAAAGGTAGACTAGGTTCAAAACAAAACAAAACAAAAAAAACAGGGAAGTCTATCCAAAGTAGCCAGCTTCGATACTATGCAGAGGATGTAAAGAACCAGACTGTGGCCACAACTGCCTGATTAACTCCACTATTTGTATACCCTCCATTATTTGTTCAGCCTCATCTGTAAGCAGGTGTCATTCAAGATTTAGTCTTATTTATTATTGAACTTGATAACGATGGCAGACCAAGGGGGCCAGCCAAGAATGAGGCTCTTTTGCCCAAAACATGGTACAAACCCAAAGAGCTTACAGTCTATAAATAGGCAAGGCATATAAACACTGGGCAAGAAGACGTACTAAGGAAAGAAGATCAACTGTATGGGGAAGCAGAAGGTTGGAGCAAAATCTGCAGAGGCCAGAGACAGCCCAGACAAAACTATGAGTCACAAAGGATGTCAGCTTCGAGCTCCTCTGAGCTCGCTCCTACCAGCAGGGTTTCTGCTACCTCTTTTCTTTGGTTTTACCTCAATACTACATGTATTGTGAATCTGTGATTATCTCACCAGTTACTCTATCAAATCAGCAGTGCTGTGTCTACTGTGCTTCTGTGGGTTTGTCACCAGCCACTCAGATGTGTATCTCTATCAGCCATTTCATCTTGGTGTCAGATCTAGCTTTGCCATCTAGTAGGAAATACTCTGACTCTCTCATTGCCTTGCATCTCTCCTGGTCTTGTGTCTAATGAGCGTAAACACTGACACTTCAGAAGAGCAGCACTGTATACCCATTTTGCACTGGAGAAAATTACTGCACTAGGTGCAGACAAATAGACATTTGAGCTCTGCTTTTTGCCATTTTTCCTTCAGAAAGAAATCAATTATCAGTGCATTAATATTGCCTTGTAATTTTATTGCAAACTAATGGAAGTCCATCACCAAGCAATGACAGAACTTTTGCTCTGGGAGTCATTCAGCACCTGGAAAGGGGAAACTTAAACAGAAGAGCAATTTACCAAATGAACACTTCTTTCAAAAAATCTTTCCCTTTCTCTCAGAAATGTAATTTATGGAACCTTTCAAGGAGGAAACAAGATGGAAAGATAAAACCTTCTGTTCAAAGTTCAGATTTGCAACTAAATCCACTTAGGCTGAAATCCATCAAAAATTTGACATGCTTGAAAACTGCCTTCCCAGGAGGACACAGTCTGAAACATAATCCCATTAAATACAGTGTGGAAAATAAGTTGTCCACTTTGTTTTGTCTTGCTCACCAGAATTCATGTAATAAATGCTTCAAAAAGAAACTCTGTGGATACATGCAATGAAATGAACAGGCCATACGCTTTCTGCAGGCTGAACCCCTCCTGGTGTCCCACAGTCAAGAGCAGCTCATATGTTAGGCCATATTTTCCCTCTTGTCCACATGAGCCTGCTCTGAGCTCTCACGAGTGCTAATAGTTAATTAATGTCAAGGCAAGCCACATCATTAAAGACACTTTCTTTTTACAGAACTGTATTCTACCTTTCAATAGTTTCTGTTGAGATTTTTTTCCATTTGAGATTTTTCCCATTTGAGGGCCTATCTGACGGGCAACTGAATGGCAAGTGCTGAAAAATGAAGGTCCCCAGTTTTCCCCCTCCTCCCCTCCAGACTTATGCAGCGGGGTAGAGAAACAAGGGATTCCCCTACTTTCAGCCCTTCCCAGAGGGTACAGAGCAGACCGTGCTGCTCTTGCACTCCCTCCCGTGGAGGATCCCTAAAATGTCATAGAAGAAGACAGGCGACCTCACTGTCCCTGAGGATGCTGCGCAAGTGATGCCACCGGGCTGTATTTGCAACAGAACGACAGGAGGAGAAATGGAGAAAGGTCTGTATAGACCCCCCTCTCTGCTTTTTATCTTACATCTCTGAATTCTTTGATGGCTGCCTCCCAAAAGTAAGCCATCCTACAGACCAGAGAGAATTTACTAAACAAACAAACATATGGTGAAGTCACAGACTTCTTTAGTTTCTTTGCTGCCAGTCTTTTTAATTTCTGTACCCCCACGTGGGGACAAAGGTATCTTTAGAATATGTGCTGTCCTCCACTACAACATAGCATACTTGGGACCAGGTTTCACTTACTTGATTTCATTTATTTGATAGAAATTTCCGCTTTAAAAAGTGACATTTGCTACAGTGATTTTTCACTCTAACAGGCACATCAGCCCACATGATGGCTACTCTCTGGCCTTAAGCAGTGCTATACAGCACTATTGGCATAAAAAGGTGGCACACAGTAACCACAGCACTTGACAAATACAACCTTACAGAGCCTGGGTCAGCTTCACTGGCACCCCTTTGGCTGCACTAAGTGGCATCAATGTAGATGCTAAAGTGAACGAGAACCGATTAAAACACTGTGATTAAATGCATTAAATAATTCTTCACCTACTCAGATGGACATGAGAACAAATACATTAACTGGAGCAACTGAACCAGAGCCAGTTCGGAAGCCATGTTCAACGTGTCCTTACGATACCTGCCTCTGATAGTAACTCTCCTTTTAAGACCATTAGGTTCACCTCGTGGTCCCAAATAAGAATCCAGTGTCTTTGGATGCCTATAGAAAGTCAGGATGAAGGCAAGTGCACTACAGCCAGCTTGGCACACATGTATCAGCCTCACTGAGAAGAGTTTCTCACATTTTAATATCACTGCCTTTCTGATATGCTGCCAACATCATATTTCCACCTTGTATTCACCAAAAAGGGGTCCCAGAGCCTAAGCTCTACCGTTAGCAGAAAGATGCCACTGTAAAGAGCAGCACCTAGCAAAGAAAAAGGTTTGGGAATCAATTCTCTAGATTGCATGATCTAGATCCCAAGATCTGTGATACTTTAGGACACGTGGTCTGGTTTAACAGCATTTCTGTTCACATAGTCATGTTATGGCTAAAATATGGTTAAATGGTTTGTGTGTCCACCAAAATGTCACCCTCTCTTCTCCCCCTCCTTCAAAGTAGTAATGATGAGACTCAATGGCAGACTTTTACTCAGACTAAGCTCCACCACTCCTCTGCTTTACTCCAGATAAGAGCAAGAGAAAGATAATGAAACTGAGTCATTGCTTTCCCTCCCTGACATCCACACATGCCTGCAATCTGCAGGTTTTCTCTGTACTGCAGCTTGCTACATGGATCATAGCGAGTCCATCCTGATTACCATTAAAATGGCTCTTTATCTGGCATTACTTTCATTTCAAAAAATGTACAGACATCTCCTGAGCATTTACGCTGTTTATTTACTGACAGTATCTTGCTTTAATACTGAACAAAAGTCAGAATATTGATAAATACATGATAAACCTAGCCTGAACAAAAGACTGTGAGCACTTTATGGCAGTAATTGTATCCTAAAAATCTGTAAAATACAGCATGCAGCCATGACATAAAGAAACAAAGAGCATTCCAGCGCAATGGAATTTTTCTTTGTTTTCATGTAAGTACTCTGTAGGTACTCTAGGACAAAGAGTCAAAGATTTATAGCATATGTATGACAGCTAATTTGTATACAGTTTAAAAACGAACACCTAAAAGACAGGAAAGTATACTATTACATCCTCAGAACAAATTTAAGGTAGCACAAAAGAAAAAAAGATCTTTATTCAGTGACTCACAAGATGACAGAACAAGCAGCCTAAAGTAAATGAAGAAAAAAAGCTAGGTTTTGGATAGGTATGAGGTAAACATTCTTGAGCGAGTGTTCTAGCAGCACACTGAGCAAGCCAGGGAGAGAGCTGGAAAGGATCGCCTTCAGGAAATGTTTTCTCTTTCTGTCCCGACAAGAATTCTAGGATGTATTCTCTATTAGCCTGGATTTTCAGCAGCTGATGAAATACTTAGTGGTCATTTTTAAAAGCTAATAAATTAGAAAGGGGAAAAAAATTCACTGAAGGGCAGTTACTAACTCATCAAGGCAATTTCTTCTGCAATGACTGGCTAAAACTTCAGTTTGGGGGACTGACTCCACACAAACTTACTTCACGGGTTCTGTGGTAAGATGTGACACTACATTAACTTTGCTTCTTTGAAGACCGTTCAAAATTTGGTAAAGTCATATTAAGAAACCCTCTGATACTAAGTGTTACCACACCAATCTAAATACCAGTCCATATACTTTTGGGTAGCTTTCACCTCCCCGTAACCAAGGTTTGTATCCTTGTATCCCATGCATACCACTGCACTACACCAATGGCTGTAATTCAGACCCATTCCCTATGTAGATGGGGCAACTAGGCAAAGATTGAAAAAGTGCAGGAAAAAATGCAGTTATTTATGCTATGCCTGCTCATCTCTGCTCAGTTCTTTGCTTATGGCCAATTTCTTGCTACATCTTAAGTTATCTCTCCTTTTCCTTTGGCATAAATTACTCTGTGTAACATCAGCATATTGTAAACTGTAAGTTTTTTCCTGAAGCATTTCCTCTTTTCAGGCTCACAGCCACTGTTGCACTGGACAGTGTTTTATTTACCACCACAGATAAATATGAAGGCAGTGATTATCAGTTAATAACCACAAGTGGATAGAGAAATGTCAACAGAAGCATATACTGTGAGACTACAAGGGGCCGTTGAGACCAAAATGATTGGCAACACCAGAATTTTGTTGTAGAAGATAGTAGAGGGGCAGAGGAGGGAAGGGCAGTATTCACATGTCAAAAACTATTTTGACTATATTATTTCTGAAGAAAGCATTCCAGCTTTTCACTGTGAAATGACTTTCGTCGTGAATTTTTCATCTGAACTTTTTAAAAATCCACCTCAAAACACAATATTGAATCAACCAGAAAATTAATAAGCATTTGGGGTTTGATCCTAAAGAAAATACAAAATGTTTGGAAATCCCTGAGTTCTTTGCAAAACGTAACCTCCATTCACTCTGCAGCTTCCCCAAGAACATATGAATTTGTTCAGATAAAAAATGTCACTCCTGAACCAAACTCAGACCTTTATTTGCCGTTCAAAAATAGGTCTTTGATCCCAACTCTTTCTTACTCAGTTTTTAATTTTCAGGCGCCTCTGCACTTCCTGGTCTCAGGCCTGACAGGAAATGGAAGTACCAAAATACCATGAAAATGGCTGCGCCTGTGGTGAGGCTGGTCTGGCTGAAGGAATGGAAACACTAGCAAAGTCCTGAGTGAGCCAGATCTTGAAAAGATTCATAGCCCGATTTCCAAACCAACAGGGTTCAGATAGGTTTTGGATAGCAGCTAAACCTTTGGAGGCTTCTCAAAATGAACCAAACCTTGAGGTTTGCCAATGGTCAAGGACTACACACGGCTGTTCCTCGAGGTATTCAGTGGGCAACAGGGGACAGATGAAAGCATCACAACTGGCCAAAATATGCATGATCTACTTTTTGTCTCCTTTGTCCTGCTCTTCCCTCCCCACCCACATTCACTTCTACTCTTCACTTCTAGGTTTAAAATCTTACGGGTGTGCAGTCAACCTGCCATCTCCATTATGTCTTCCACATTATAAGGTACAGTTTATGTTGGCTGCATACAGAAAAATTACTTCTAACCTCGATCAAAAGTTTTGCTGACTCTTTCAATAATACCTCTTACAGGTTTTGTTTTTGTTTCTTTAGTGAGAAGTGTCTCGAGAGTTTATTGCAAGGAAGCATTGTTGAAAGTGTTTTATTTTCAGAGCTGATGTACCCTTGGTTGTACCAATGCCCATTTGCAGTAACAATGCTGTTAGGATCTGGAGCCACTTACAGTTTTATTTATGGTCTTGGTTTTTCAGTCACAATTAGAGTAACTTTTCCAAATGTTTGGGTTTGCAGGCGCCATCCAAATGGGTCCTTAACTTGGAAAGCTTTGATTGTGTTTAGCTTCCCTTTACCTAACTACCTTAGTGGTCCATCTTATATTGGTGAGTGTTGTGGAAGCTATCCAGCGCATTAAATGCTATTGAATACTCACAAAGCATGTGCCAAGGGAGAAAAAGAAAACAATTGTTCCCTGAAATATTCAGCCTCTGATGAAAGGAACTTTTAACAGGCAGAGGTGTTCATTTCAAGAAGCGATTTCAAGCAAACTTTCTTCCTTTGTAAGATCTAAGATCAATATTGTATTGAGAAGGACACATGGTTCAGCAAGGCTTTGAAAGAATAAAATTAAATAGTTTGTGGTATGTTACAAGTCATCAAGATTTTAAAATAAGAAATACTCATGTCCTATTTTTTGTACAAGTACATGCACACACACAACACTGCAGCTGAGATAAAAACTAAGCTGATGGTTCCAAAAATACAGCATAAACAATGCCAAAGTAAGTGTGGCAGTAAATGCAGTGATCATAAACTTACTTATTTAAGGAACAAAATGAGCTTTCTTCAAAACACTGTGTTTCAAAACAAAAGTAACTATACCCTCAAGATATGACTATTCCGCTAATACAATATGCCGATAAGGCTCAGCTCTCATCGGTTTCATACATCCAGAAAAAATGGGTGCATCTCACAAAGCAGAATAAAAATACAGCATTGCAAAAACATTCCAACAACGTGTTACAAGAATTGCAGACTATTACCTGCCTTTCCATAAACAAGGTAAAAGGACAAGATTACTTAAGATATTTTCTGGAATGTAAGAATGTTTTACATTAGTATTTGACACAAGGGGAGGAAAAACCAGAAGCAGCCAAATTGGCTACAGTCCCTCCAGGTCTCATTGTTTCTTATGAGACAGCTCTCAGCCTACCTTCCCAGAATGAAAGCCATTTTTTCTGTTGCCAATGTTTGTTTATTTGAAATAACAATAAATATAATACTAAATAATGGTCTCCTCCTCCATGCATCCCTGTGGCTCAGTTAGCAATTCAGAACTGAAATATTATGTTTCCCCTCACTTTGTCTATTATTGCAATATGTTCCTACTCAGGAGACGAGTCCAGGAGCAACTTTAGCAAAGAGTATTTTTTGATGACAAGAGACCAAGATTGGTACAAATGCAAAGTAGCTTTGGGCTATCTCTAACCCAGTGAACCCACAAGAACTTTGAAACTCTTGGACCCTGGTGCACATCCTGGCTCCCCAATAAAGATTCAGGTGTGCATCAGCCCACCCCTCCTGTCCCTCCTCTACCCTGGCACACAGACAGGGACCCAAGTGAGTTCTGGCTGGGTCCACAGTTTGGGCAGAGAGGGGTATGTTACAACACTCATACACTCGCTTTAGATATAGCCATGAGGACCACGGGACCAGACTCTAGACTGCCTGATGCATCTCAACTACCAGCTGACTACTCTGATGCATCCGCCTGCCAGAAATTGTCCTGATAGCTATTATTAAGGTTGTAGGAAGCCATATGGTTATCAGTCCCTGCAGACTTGCAGTCACATAAGACTGTTAGGCAATCAGAAATCTCTTGGAGGTGTTATTTGTGTGAAAACTCTGTAATTTCTTGCTCTTGGACTATTGCAAAACTTCCAACATCTGAAAATATTCACCTGAACTATAGACATGGGTGGTCGTTGTGGGTATTTCTGCCTGAGGGAAATGCAAAAATATTATTCCTAATTAAATGGGGATACAGCTCTGTAAACTACTGAAAGTCTTCTCTGAAAGTAATACTTGCTCTGCTTCTGGAGCTAGCGAGGACATAAAGTTAAAACAGCCCAGAAATCTGTTTAGACAGACGAAAAACATAAAGACAGATGCTGATACCCCCCTCCCTGCCCAGCCATCATCCAGTTTGTCGCTTAGAACCCAGAGCTGCTCAACACCCAGGCAAGGAGAAAACCTTTGATCCATGTAGTCATCTTTTGGAAAATGACCTTAACTTTAGTGTTGCTTTTGCTAGAGGGAACTTTAATTTTATTACCATATCATTGCTAAGGTTCATCTTCTGGCAGATTTACCACTGTGGTTAAGGAGACTGTGCCCCTGATATTACCATCACCTGGCAAGCTGCATATACCCATGACAGTGTGATACCATCAGGGATGTGCACACCCTCCCCATAATCATCCCGCAGTTTTCGTGAAACTCAGGTCCACAGTCAAACATGCTCTATCCCCGTGGCCTCTGGTTATTTATGAAAAATCAGTCTTTCTTTGTTATTCTTTCAATCACAAATAAAAAGAAAATCTTAATCTGATGTGTAGAAAAGAACGGTAGTTATCTGCCATCACACACTGGCACGGCAGGTGAAAAAAAGTCATACATTTTCTTGGTCTACACAGCCTACGTTTGTTTTTCTTTATAATTATGCAGATACTATCCATGAATATTTGAGAAAGGTACATGTGGGAAGGGGTTATACAGTCTGTAAGCTATAAGCAAAATGACTGTAGGAGTAAAGAATGATTTAGTGCTGTGGTATTTGTTGCTGTAATAGCATTGCTTTTTTTGTTGTTGTTTAAATAGGAAGTACAAAAATAGTAGAAATAAACCTGTCTCATTCAAAGTTGAGTCTCGTGGAAAGAAGTAAAAAGTATGTGTGCATGAGTGTGTGCATGTGTTGTTTTCTTCCTACGGGTGTCTGACTGTTCATTATTCATTTTATGGAAGGATTTCTAATGTAGTCCAGTATTCCTCTGGGCTAGCCATCTCTGTAAGAAGAGCACAGGCAGTGGAAACACTAGCATGGGCTCACTACCTACAGTCCTCTACTAACAAGGCTAGCTACCCCTAACAAAATGTTCAAGTTCAATTCAGTCCAAAAGCTTAAAGTCTCCAAAGCTCTTACCTTTTTGGTAGCAAAGGGTGGGGATTCCACCAGGATTGACTTTTCTGGTCATGGTTCATAAAGATGCACACTACTATAAGGTACAGAAATGAACAATACACGCTGTGGATGGGTGAAACAGGGAACAGAGGGACTTCAGACATCTCTCAGCTAACAGAGAAGTCAAACACATCTGCATCAGTCTATGACATTTAATTTTTTAAGAGTTTGCCCAAGTGCCCTTGGCCAGATTTTTCTTCCCTTCCGTGAGGCAGGCAATCACTCACTGAATGACAGTTACATTCAGCCGTGATTTATATACATCTCTTACAAGGTTTTGGCATCATTTGAGTCATGGATCATTTAAAGACGATATAACAGTCACAGTCACTCTTATTTTACATTTGGACAAATTAAGTTTTGGTCGCGTTTCCAGTTTACTTCCGTGCTAATATTTAGGACTTTTTTATGTACAGAAGAAAGAATATAACATGTAATCTCTTGTAAATTCTGTTTACACATTTGTGAAAGTGAACTTGGAATTAAATTGCAGTGTTAACCTGTTAACTAGAATGGTATATATCACCTGACAGTCTAAGGGTGCTTCAAATGAGGTTCTTTAAAAGTAAAAGATGAGAACCACTTGACTTTATCTGTCTCACACTTTCAAATGCCACACACTATAAAATTCATGGAGAAAACTCGTTCCTTCAAGGTTTTCAATTAGCAGCTTCTAATCTACAAATCATTTCCGAAAAAAACTAGACAAGAAGGCAAAACTTTTTCTGAAGAATTTCAGGTATGAACAGCTCAGCCATTCCCCACCACCGTTTCTCCTTGAGCTGCCCCCTTACTCAAAAAGAAAAGGAAAAAAAAAGAGAAAGAAAAAGAAAGGAAAAAACCCAACTCTCAGTATTTTACAGAAATTTTCTGAAAGACTGAGACAAAAATAGGGTCTATTTCACTCTGCAGCTGCCTGTAACTTTAGCGTAATAAACTCTAAAGGGCACAGCCCTCACCAAAACACTTAAAAACAGCTTGAAAGGGGTACTCGCTGCCCGTTATGTTTACTCAAGCACTTGTTTAAAAACACATTTAAGGAAAATGTTTTTATTTCTACAGATTGCATTAATTATAGCTTTGCAAACACTGCAAGCTCTACAAGAAGACTGAACTGAGCTATTAGCTGCAAACCTCAGGTCTTGGCTAGAGAAGTGGTTATGGCTTATTTAGCAAGCCTAATGAATTGGCTCACCCATCTCTACACGGAGTTCCATGTTTAGCATCATGGAGCCTGGAATAGCCAAAGAGGCTTGTTTCACGTCGCTTTATAATTAAAGTAAGATCTGTCAACCCGAGACGGTCCAAAAGCAGACCTCACTGCAGCATTATTCCTCTTCGGGAAAATAAAAGCATTAACATGGCCATTAACATCGGCCCGAAGCTCGGCGGAGACCCGCAGTAAACTTCCACTTAGCTGCCACGGGCCGTGCTCTCCCCTGGAAAAACGCGAAGGGGCGGCGGTGCCGGCTGCTCACCGCGCCGCGCCCCGCGCTGCCGGACAAGCCGCGGCGGAGCTCCCCACCTCGTCTGCGGGCTCCATCCTCCGCCCAAAGCGGGGAGCAGCCCTTTGCCCGGCAGCTGAGGGGCGCGGGGAGGCCACACGCCGCCCGGGGGGAGCGCATCAGCCCGCCCAGGTGCGCCCCGGGGGACCGACCCGCCGGGCGCCCGGCGCCCGGCGCCAGGCGCCCAGCGCCCAGCGGCGGGGCGGCCTTACCGTGAGGGCGGAGAGCTTCTGGGCCGGCACGGCGGGGAGCAGCTCCGGCAGCAGCAGCAGCAGCGGCACCCACATCCTGAGGCGGCGGCGGCGGCAGCGGCGGCGGGCACGCAGCGGCTCCGGGAAGCGGAGGAGGGGGACTCTCCTTGGGATGCCGCTCCCCCCTCCGACGCCTGCTTTGGCTCCTTTTCAGTCTCTCCCGCTGGGAGGTCTCAGCTGAGGTCCTCTATTTTCTTTTTCCCCACCCCACCCCTTGAAATTTGGGGACGGGAGTATAGCAGAGAGGCGGCAGTTTCTCCCTCTCTCAGTGTCCCTCCCTCGCTCCTGGAGAGCCAGCCCCGGCTCGGAGATGCTCCCCAGCCTCTCCTCTCCGGGCGCCCTCCCGCCGCGCAGGCACTGCCGGGGGGATCCTCCGGACCCCGCCGCCTCCCCCGGGGCGCCGCCCCTCCCTCCGCCTGGGACGGTCTGCTGCCTAGCCCTGGGGGTCGCTTTCTTTCCCCTCCAGCCTCCTCTCCCCCGTGGCGGGGGAAGCGGGAGGAAAAGATTGGGACGGGAAGGGAGGACCCTCCCACACCAGCCCTCCGGTGTCCGCCGCCGGCGGGGGGCCGCGGGGAAGGCACTGCCGCAGCTGCGGAGGCTGGCGGTGTGCGACCTCACCGAGCCGCTCTTCCCCTTTTCCTCTTATCCTCCCCCTCCCCAGCCCGGCCTCCTCTTTCTCCTCCCAGACCCACAGATCCTCGCCGATTAACCCTCCCCGGTGCTCCCGGGGGTACGCCGGCTTGCTCCCCCGCAGGGCTCATTTTCCCCCGCCTCCTGCTGAATCAACATGTACAAATACCGGCAGCCCTTGGCAGGGCGGGGGTGAGAGGCGCCCCGACCCCCTCCCGGTGCGCCCCGACCCTGGCCCCGCCGCCCGCCCGGTGCGCCGCGCCGCGCCGCCCGCCCCGCCGCCCGCCGGGCACCGCACGGAGCAGGGAGCAAGGGCCGAGGCAGCCAGATTTCTGGCGGGGGCAAAAGCCGGGCAGCATCGCCCGGTGGGGCAGGGAGCGGCAGTCGGGCGTCGCTGGGGGCTGCCAGGCCTTCTGGCACGGCGGGGAGCGGGCACTGCTTGCCCGGGGCGGAGTACCCCGGGGAGATGCAGGGCGCTGCGAAGCTGCCGCTACGCGTGCAGTAAATGCCAGGTGAAACCTTCCTTCCGACAGTTTTGCGCTTTTCTCGCTTATCTTTTAGGAGCCAAATAGAGGTATTTTATTATTTCCTTACTGTGAGCCGCCAGAGGATCTCCTTCCCCCCGGCTGCTTGAAAGAAACCTTTTTACTGCGATTTTGTCAATGGAGGAGTCCCCCGCTCCTCCCCTGAGACCCGCGGCTCGCTGACAGCCTGCAGATATCCCCACGGTTCAGTGGTGCTACCAGGGAGTCTGAAGCTATCAGGGCTTGCTTTATTCTTAGGGTGTGCACATTTGTGGGAGAGGACCTGGGCGTGAAAGGGCTTTACGAAGGCTGAAAAAGCGGTACACTCCCAGCACACAAGTGACAATTTCCCCAAGTGTCCAGATCTGACCTTGCAGGCTTGTCACACCCTGGCAGTCAGTCACACACGGCCCCAGCCAGCGCTCGGGATGGAGCGTGCTCTCCAGAGCAGTAGCTGCATGCACGATGAACCAAGGCAGAGAGAAGCAGGTATTAATTACAGACAGACTTGGGTGCCCTGCTTGAGACACCTGCTGCTGACTTCTCCAGATCCTATGATGTTCAAGGTGTGCAGCCAACAAACTAGTCACAGCTTCTCCAGGTCTCAACTGAGCACCCAGAGTCACGAGAATTTGGAAAGCCCTCTTTTCAAAAAGTTTGGTTTTAAACAACTCAATTATCGACACAAAGTATGTGCATGCATGTGTGTGTGTGTGGCCTGTCATATCTCCTGGGCTTTTTAAATGGGAAAAAGAAAAGAAAGCTATCATATGGCATTGCCTAGGTCAGAGCATGTTTGAGACCCTTCACTGCACCACACAGACCTCCATCAGTCTCAAACTAGCAGCATCTCACACAGAGGTAGCAGATTGCCATTTGCTGCAGTAGGCAGCGCAGGACATTTTGCCAGCATGGGCTTCACAGCCCTTTCCTCTCAGCTGGGAGGTGATGAAACTTGGCAACGTTGATGTCTCTGTCAGAGCCAGAAGGAGCTTTTTACCTTGTGACCGTGACTCCAGCCTCTTTCATACCTCAAAGTTATTCTCCATATGTACCTAGTCCCGTTTTGCCCTCATCAAACCTCTCATTCCCATTGCCTTGTCAATGCAGTCAGTCTCACCTCTCCAGAATCATCTGCCCAGTCCTCTTCATCTGTGCCAGTCCATCCTGGTCTGTCCCTCTGTTCGGGTCTGGGCCCCCTTCATCACCAAGCAGTCCTACAGCCCCATGCCTGCTTTCCCTTCTGCCACCCTCTTTGTAGCTTGCTAGCCCCACAGCCCCTTCGCCTTCAGCTCAGTGTCCGCCTGTGCACTGCCGGCGTGCCGCTGGGCAAAGGCACTTCACGGCGGACAGTCCCTTTGCTTTCGGTTTATCTGTCAGGACATACTAAACGGCACAGCAGTTTGGATTTGACATTGCAGGAAAAAATCTGTGCTCTGAATAGATGAGAAAAGTATCTAATAAAAACAAGCTGCAGGTTTTTGAGGGTTTATAACTTAGTCAAATTTGAGTGGATTTCCACAGAGTTGGCAATAGCCAAAAGGCCAAAACTCTGCAAAACGGGAAGTCTAGAATCCAGAAACTGGTGGCATTATGGTTTTAAAATAAAGATGCCTTGCCAAAATATACACTATTATTTTGTCCACTGTCATTTCCCCAGCTTTTTTTCTCAAGAGACTTGACTATGCTGCTTAAAATTTCTTCCCTTTCTTTGCCCCCCGTCCCAGAAGATAATTCAGCCTAAAGTAAATATTTTTAAAGGAAAATGTGAGATCAAGTGATAAAAGACAGAATGATTTTAACAGGCAGAGCTTCCAGCCACCACCGTGGTGGTAAGAAACCTACCTGCCTCCAAGAACTTCCAGTCTGATTAGATAAGGGATACAAAAAGGGAAAGAAATTGTTTTCCTCATTATAGCTGGGGAATGACTATGAGAGAGTCACGTCAGTATTGCTTAGAGGTGTTGATCTGCTATTTAAAAAGGAGGCATTTCCAGAAGGACTCATGGGTCCATTCACAACAATACATCGTGAGTGTCCCCTGTGCATAGATGCCACTGAAGGAAAATTTTGTTTTACGTGACTTGCTGTAGTTTGTCAGTGGTGGGTTTATCCTGAGCGCAGCCCTCAGCCCCCATGGCCAGCCAGGTTCTGAGTCATGTGTTGGGGTTAGTTTTGACCCAGCTGCCACCTCACACCAGGACCGTGTCCAGACTTGATCTGTGCTACATTAGGAATTGTACCCAAGTTTCCTGAGGTCCTACACTTCTGCTCTCATAATGAGACCCACGTTTTCTCCTCTTCCCCCAAGTCTTCCTAGAACTGTTGTAGAAAGCAACTCACGTTGCTTAGATGAGTGAGAATCATGGAGCAATTCTGTATAGTCTAACAGCAGTGGATCCAAATATACAGGAAATTCTCGGCAGAATTTACCAGAGCATGAATGCTTTCTTTTCATGCTTTTAATTAGGTCAGAAAAAGCAAAAGGGAATTATCTCTCAGCTATAGAATTGTGCAGGCTGCTTTAAAATCCCGTGGACAGTTGACCATCCTGCATTAAATTCAACAGGATTGTTCCAATAAGGATCTTGGAAATTCTAACTGTGAGAAGGGAAGAATTATCTGGCTCTTAACTATCAAGGCTACAGAAAGTAAATCCTCTTAGATTTCAATGCGGTACTGTAACGACAGGGATGGACTGCTAGATCCAAGCCGTGTTACTTACTATGTAACTGTTCAGGAGTCTGCGAGTCTGCTTCTCATTGCAGGATCAGGTGTTGCTTGGCAGAGGATAATGCAATTCTTAGAAAGAGATTCTTTTTCTCCTAAGGATTCCTGGCACCCTCTTTTAAAGAATTACCCTGCACTCTCACCTGCTTTTCAAGTTTGCAGTTTCTCAAGCAGCAAATGCATTCTGCAGCCTCATTTGAGGTATATGAAATGCTTGATTCATTTTTAAAGTTTGAAAAAATAATGGGAAATAATATTAAAAGTCAAGCAAGAAGTTCTAGTACTTAGAGAATATATAGGCACTTACAGACATGCAAACAAGTGCAGAACAGTTATTTGTATGCTGTGTGGCTAGGGCCTACCTTTCTTTCCCAGGTTTCTACATTACTGAGCGTCATGAAGTCCTGGTTAGTGACAGAGACTGATAGGGCCTGTAGCAGATAATAAGAAAAAAGAAGGAATTATTTTTTTTATTTGTAAAGCATTATCACTTAGCTTCTTATAAACAAAGGTATTAAATCAAAACCAACTGACATCAATGGCAAGCCTCCCATGGCTTTCATATGAATATGAATGAAAAGCCCACAAAGAGCAACGCCAGACTCCAGCCGTACCATACTTGTGGTATCATTAAACTGTATTCGCAGGTTTTCATACTTGATATGGATGATTGTTCAAAAAAAAGAAGAGACATATATGTTTAGTTTAAAGGAATAATAAAACCCTCTGCTGTTGTACTTCTTTGTGTTCGCTGTGAGTAGTAGGGAAGATGGAGTCCAAGAGATAAGTAGGAGGTTGTCAGACTTCTTAATCAAAAAATAAAAATGACTCATTCATTTAATTATTTTTTTAAAGTAGAAAATGGTCTTTGTAAACTCCTTTAACGTGCAATTTGTTTTAACACAGCTATGAGCAAGCAGCTGATGACTGAGCTGTGCTCTGTGCCACATGAAACATGGGGTGGAGTTTTTAAAAGTGTTTATGGGAACCAGGGGCCGAGATCCTGTTTTTTGAGAGCTACACAGGTGAGCCAAACCCTCATCCCAAAACTCCAAGGCCCACGCATTATTTGATCATTAAATATAAAGTCATCAAACCAGCCTTTTAGAAAGGTGACAGAATGTAGAAGTCAAGTCTACAAAATTGTGGAGGAACAGGCCTCTGTGTGGCTGGTTATGCTTGGGAAACACAGATAGCTTTGAAAAGTGTCATCCTTCAGTTAGACTTTCCAGTTTCAGCATGTTACATTTTTCATGATAAGAGCTTATTATGTGGAGTTTTATCACACTTTAGTGAGCAGTCAGTATGAGGAAGAGGACTTAATCCTTCCGGGCAACAACAACAACAAAAAACCCTTGTTCTGCATCTTGTGGGGTGAGAGCAGAGCAGTGCTAGTACCTTTCCCATCTGTCAGAGCCGCACGTCTGCTACGCTCTCCCCACCCGACACCAGCACGCTCTTCAGACTTCTCAGTAGGAGGTTGCTTGCTGCAACGCGGAGAGAGGCATCGCTGCTGACTCACTCACCTTGCATTAAATCACCCTCCTGGATCACCACGGCTCTGTGGCCAGAGGCGCTCCTCTTTCGCCCAAGTGTAGAACTTGGGACGGTGTGGTTGGGAGCAGGAGCAAACCCTGAAAAAACAGCTGGTTCCTGAGTTAAAGGAGCACCTGGGATGGCAAGAAGGATGTGAGCACTGATAGAGGGAAGAAAGAAAAAGAGAAAAAAAATAGCCTTTTGGAAAAGTTGCTGACAAGCTCAGTCTGCCACCTGATCATCTGGAAACAAGCACGGGATTCTACACGATTCTCAGAGCCTTGGAAACAAACCATAGTGTGGAGAATGTCAGCGGGAGGAGCTCTGTCTGGGGAGGGATAAATTCATCCCCAATTCTTGTAACTAGATTTGCACCAACCATGAAAATCATACAGGAAAACAGCTATTACATGGAGTGAAATACTGGCTGTAAAATGCTTTTCTGAGAGCCAGTGGAGTAGCTGAAGTGACATAGGATGCAGTAGAAAATAAGAACACAAAATAACACCAGAAGGTGTAAGTCATAAAATAGCTTCAAAATCATTGGGCACAAAAGTAGAATGTACTTATCTCATATTATTATTATTATTACTATTACTATTCCCTTTCCTTGGCCAGACTTACTTTTCTATCACTACCTGTTTGCTGTATGGCTCATCATCTTCCAGAGGAAGTTGTCTATACGTGCAAATAAAAGGAGGAGCAAACAGTTTGAATGTGAAGATGTAGGAAGTCTTCTTACTGGGAAGATCCTGGGCAGCTGTCAGAGATGTGCTACTTCAGCATCCCTTATGGACTGCTTCTCAGAAGAATAAGAAGAGGTCTGTTGTGGGGTTAAATGGAAATGTTTTCACGGGAAAAGTGTGGTATTTTACCAGTGGAAATTTCATGCAGTCCTAAATGTGGAATAAAAAGCTAGGTAAAGTGCATGAATATTTCTTATTTCCAGTCCCCAGCACTGACATTTGAATTATGTGCCAGCTTGCTATTTCAGATTCATAAACCCGTAGTAACCCAAAAACCATTACGTTCTCATGCTTTTTCCTCAGCCCCGTGTAAAGCGAGCTCCATGGTCCCAAGCCAGCCGCCTGTGGGCACGAGGTGTTTGCGAAGCCTTCACCACACTGAGCAATCTCAGCCCAGATGCCAAAGCCTACATGGGCCCAGTGCCAGAGCCACACTGTCAGCACCGACAGAGATCAACCCAGGACAGGATGGAGGCGAAGCCACCTGAGCGTGCAGGGCAGCCATCCTTGTGCCTTCCCGCACCATTCCTGCCTAGTACATAAACAGAGGGCTTCGGTCTGTTACTGTGGCACCTTGCACAGAGATTAATGCCTTCTAAGAAATTAGGAACTAGAAAGCAAACAGGCACAGGCTAGTTGTTCCTCACCCCTTCTCCCCTTCCTTCCTACCCCCTTCTCATAACGGGCACACAGGGAAGAAAAGTGTATTTTCTCCTTTCTGCCCCCAAAGACTGTCCAAGGAAAGCCAGAACAAATCTGCTGTGCTAGGTGGGAAAACATAACTCATGACTACAAACAACAGCCTCATCTGCAGGGGCAAAATACTGGAAATGTGAGCAAGAGAGTGTGGAGGGCCCTACAATTGGGGGAGAGCAGGAACGGCTGCCCAACAGGCCTTACGGGGGGTGCAAGTCTGCAGCAGATGCCCTCAGACAGTTTTCGAGTGCTTCTGAGGGTAGGCAGAGGAGCAGGCACTTCTGATGGGAAAGTGGCGTTATTGGCATGCTGTGGTCTGTGCAAAAATTGCTATGCTTGACCTAGCCAAATTCTGCTTTACGACAGGTAGCAGTGGCTTTTAGTCCACTGAGAGTCATCTTTTCTCACCAAGCTCCCTTCAGAAAGAGGAAAAAATTGACAAATAATGCAAGAAGCCCAGTTAAACCTTCGAGAAAAAAATACCACAGTTTGGGGACAATGCCCATTTCTCTCCGTGTTTATGATTTTCATTAGCTGGTTTTGCCCAGCTGGTAAGTACAGGTACATTCTCATAGACACGGTGGCAGCAGTGAAATAGCACGTTATCACAGTAGTGGACGTGCCTACCTTTCTGCTTTTTAATCAGTTCTTTCCTTTTGGATTTATTCAGTATTTCAGAGGCTGTGATTTTCATGGACTTCCCATTGCCTTACCAAAAGCCACTGGTTGCACCTCATGCCACCAGGTTTTTTTACTTTTGCTGACTACTAAACTAATTAACAATCATACATTTTGGAGAACATGTTGATAAGTGCCAAGGTTTCTTCAAAACCCTTAAAAAATCCTGTAGTGTAATGTCAAGAACTCATTTGGGCATGTGTTGCTTTACCACTTTAGAGAAAAGACAATATTATTTTTTTGTTTTAAAGTGAGGCAAAAAGCAGCAAGTTTTATGGGTTTTGGCAGGCTGGTCTTTGTTGCTAACATTTCCCCTTAGGCTGAGTTAGTGGTGAGCTGCTGGCTCATCATGTCTCTGAGGCACACCGAAGTAAGTGTGAAGAGGGTGGCAAAGAGACAAATTTATAGCAACAACTAGGTGGAAAGACATGAACAATTGAATAAGGACCTGTCTGCTTAGACAAACAACCTGCCAAGGCTTTTTCAGTGTAGGGCTGACGTTAGACAAAAAGTTCATTTCTCAGAGCTGAAGAAAATCTTTCTTTCTCGTTGTGGTTTTAAATCTCTGACAGGCTCCATAAACATTAATCCATAAGGTGTTTAAAATTTTGTGCCTCAGCAAAGATTTGTGCAGGTTCTGTGGTTTGTATTTATTTCTATGGAGTGACTATGGCATGAGAAGAAAGATTCTTGCTTTTGAAGTGTAAACACTGGCCCACTTGAGATACAGAGATATGAATTACACTAAATATTTAGTAAATGATTGGTTTCCAGTGGGAGAACAAAGTATTTTGCATTGGAAGAGATACAGAAAAAAGTAGGGAAAGAAAATCCAGTAGTTTCATAACTATTTTTCTAAGAAAGAATGTGAAACACTATCTGTAACTGGCACCTTGTAACCCTTAGGTCATTTGGCCTTTCCTGAGCTCACAACAAGAGCTGATCAGACATTCTTCAGTGAAATACAATTATGCATGTGCTTGTGTCAGAAAACAGCAACTTTTAAAAAGCTATGCTTTTCGCGGAGGTGCATCAGTTGCAAAAAAATCCTTGTCAGGAAAGATTTCTTGGGCCCCACCAAGTGCTTCTGCTGAGAAACAGACAAAGCTCTGCCCCGGAGGCTAGCCAAAAGGCTGGTGTTTGAGATGTCCGGAGGTACGGGAGACCCCTCTTCGAGCTCCTGTGTTGCCTGACTGACGCCCAGCTCTCCCACCTCCCATCCTAACCACCAGTTCATCGAACTGTCCTGGGGCAGCTCTGACAGATGAGCACAGAGGGATGGAGGGATCTTTTGGCAGCCAGCAGGGCCAGGGCTGGAGAGATGTTTCTCTAGGAGAGGGACTCAGATTTGATGCAGCTGATATGGGCAGAGCGGGAACGCGCACCTTTGTCTCCTGCATGCCAGGTGAACGTCCCAAGCAGCTGGCTGACATGGAGTCCCTGCTTGGTTTCTCAGGAGAAGTTTTTGCTGGTATTCTGTCTCAGCAAAAAAATGCCTTGCAGCTCTGTTGGCAAAAACTGCTCGGGTTGCCAGGATGTGTTATTTCATCCTTGGAATCAGTGCGCTGCTGGGAGTTGCACCACCCCTCAGGGGTTTATTGATATAAAAATTCCAGCATAGCTATACTTGCAAGCTCTTCCTAGTGTACACTATGCCTGTGAAAAAGAGTATTTGAGAACATTTGGCATTAACATATTTTTTTTTACACACTTTTACAGAAATGTGGGATAAACAGTAAAAATAAGTTAGGCTAACAAATTCAGTGCCTAAGCAAATATTATAGGGTGCTTTGTTAGACTGGGGCTGACATTGGAGTTAGGGAAGAAAAACAAACAACAGTGTTACTTTTCTTTGAGATTTGTCTGTGGCTAGCCCTATTAGCTGCAACTAGAATCTAAATGTCATCTCAAAAAAAAACCCAAACCATGTCCTTAATTCCTGTAAATCATATTGACTTCAGTTGCATTCCTCTGGTGTAACTGAGAGCAGAATTTGGCCAAAAACTATTAGTACTGCTCTTTTGCCCACAGGTTTTACATATTTCATGTGGCGATATCTTACTAAATATCAGATAGCTGATCATCTGCCACCTTGGCAGTCAGCATAGATCACCAAGGCCAGACTTGATGTTGTTGATCTCAGTACTACAAATCAGAGGGAAAATGTGCAGAGATAATCTGAAGAGAGCAACAGAGGGCAGGTCTGGCTTTCCAGGTGTTGTTACAACAGGTCTGGACTATACAGATATCCCCTGGCGGCATGGGCAGCCTGTCTTTAGCAGAGTGCCTGAGAAACCATGTTTGCCCCATGGTTCAGTACATCAGTGCCTAATCCACACCATTAGGATGGCTCCAGAGAGCAAACTCCTGCTCACAGTCAGGGCAGTGCCCAGGAATATTAGCTGTCCTTGAGCCATCGTTTGTGCCCTAGCCATTACGAAACTTTTCCTGTTTCTCTCCTACGCAGCTCTGAGCTACTGCTTTTTCTCGACTGTGCCTTCCTCTGGTTGGGAGGCAGGACTTCGCTTTTCTCTCTGAGATGCCTCACTGCTGCAGGTGCCATTACAAATATTTTATTAGTTCATTTTCAGAAACCCGGAGAGCGAAAGAATCTGAGGTAGAACTGAACACTGCTTTGCAAACGCTCTGGAAGGTATGTCCAACTTGGCACTGAGCTTAGTCATCCCAGTTGGCAGGAGAGCAGAAAGTCCTTTTCTCTCTCAAAGATGAAATCTGTATCTCTGCCAACTCCCTGTAATTACAAGCCCCAAAGAGTGTCTACTCCAGTGTAACTAGAGATCTATGGGCTTTGGCATTTCATGTATCAATTACCACTTAGTGCTACATCACCAGGCCAAGATGGGAATTTCCTTTGTGGGGAGACCTCTTTTATTAATAAAATACGAACCATATTCATTCTCCAACATCAATCTCAGCTAGCTAATTTCTTTTCTGTCCCCCAATACAGAGCTCCAGTCGAATGCTCCCAGGGAGTATCCCTTCTCTCTTGCCTCTCTCTTTGCCTGCGTTTAATTCTGCATCAATATACACAGTCATCCTTTTTTCTCTGTGCAGCTAATTCCCACTCCAAAACAACAGAAACCCTTTCTGAACAGCCTCTTAAGGTCACTATGGATTGAACCAACTTTCAGGCTCCTGGGCTTTGCCATGCCTGCCCATGACTACCAGCACCCCAAAGTCAAACCTGACCATATAGTCACACCTATAGCATGTGGCAGTGAGATTTCAGGGGACTCCTGACCAGCTGGAGTCAGGAGTTAGGAGGCGTATCACTGGTTGCAGGCTGAATCTGAATCAGTGTAACATTTTCAAAATCTGCTGAGAAGCTGTTAAACACTCAGATGGATAGCCAGTGCTGAATGTTGTCCTGTCTACACCATACAGCAGGGGGCAACCAAAACAGCTTTAAACTGGAGTGTCGGTGGCATAGATGTACAGGTTGTGTCTGAAAATTGATTCACCAGGCATTACGGGAGAACTCTGACTCTCATGGGCGCTTATGGAAGAGTCCTCAGAGGCTCAGAGGCTCATATAATGCAGATAATTACTACCCTTCATGCATTGACCTTTCTCCATTCCTGACACTATCAGGTATGGATCCACTGCTGGAAGACAAGTCTTTTCCTGCCTGTGACTGAAATGTTATCACAGGAGATTAAGAGAGAGGAAGATTATGAAGAACATTTTGCCAGAAGCCTTCTGGTCCCCAGGAGGAATCAGTGAATCTTGGGGAGGGGTTCAGCCTCTCTAGGGGCTTACACGATACTATCGGTGAAGGAGAAAGCAATACAGCAGCTGTTACAAAACCATCTGACTGCCCAAATCCCTGCGTACACAGGGGCATTTGCTCAGCTCCTGTTCTTTAACTTTTCCCTCAAGATGAAGCTGAAGGAGAGCAAAGTGAAAAAAACAGTATAAGAGGAGAGCTGAGAGTGAGCAGAGGTTCTTTCCCCAAATATTGCCAATGATAAGATACTGAATCTGTTCAGTGAGCAACAGACTCTGCCTCTGGCCTCAATTCTGCAGCTGAAACACCCCATGTTTGGTAAGCTGTGAGCTCCGGCCACAGCTTTCCCTGCTGTCGGTACATGCACCATGGGTCTCACCTCTTTAGTGTCTCTGGTGTCAGGTGATGCAGTCGATCTCCCACCGCAGCTCTTCTGTGCCTCCGTTTGAGCCTGTCTCCAGTACGTTGGGTAGTGGCATTCACAGGGCATTTAGGACCACAATCTCTCCAAGCCTCTAGCGCTCTGTCAGCTTGGGCTGGAGCTAGCCAGCAGGGATCAGAGAGATTGAAAGGGCTGAGAAATACAGTGATATTATATAAATCTTGTTTCCTTATGAACAGCTTCAAAAAATTGTATTCAAATAAGCCAAAAGTATGGAGAAACCGCCTTCATGTGTTTGCCACTTGCCAGTTAGAAACCTCTATGTGCAGTGATTTATAGTTTATTGCTAACCGCACTCTCATTGAAACTTGAAATTATTTCACACCAGAAGGTTTTTGCAGATTTTGAAAACATTTGGTTTTGGTCTGATGGGACTTCTGAATCTTTCAGGGGGTTGTTGGCTTTGGTTTTTGTTCCTTTGGTTTAGAATTGCAAGCTCCATCCCTTCCTTTAACCTCCCTCACCAACTGTCCTCACTATTTACGAAAATATGTATATTATTTGCCATGCTTATAAACAATTTTTATTTTTATGGACCGTAATCAGAAGGGATTTCTCTGGCCTTTGAGGAGTCAGCCTAGGTGGGTTTTGGGTCTCTGTACTGGAGCTTGAGGTCCACAGCTAGTTTTGAACAGTTGAAAATTAGAAGGAAAGTGCAGCTAAAGTTTCAGTTGGTTTGGTTTTTGAAGCAAACACAGATAGGCTCAAAAATCTAGTAAGGCAATTCTTTTACTTCTTTTGACTATTCAAAGAAGGCAAAGTTTTACTTACCTTGTTCACTCATAGCTTCAGTGTCTATCCATGAGATTACCTATGTGGATTTGTCCCCAAAAAGAAAAGCTTCAGAAAGCTTATGTTAACATCTGAGAATATGGCAGGAAGTAGAGTTGTAAGCATTTATATAATTGTATGTGGATTGTGCATTGCAAATCAAGGTAATTTGTGCCTTGATGGAGTTTTGTTAGGATATGGCTATATGTGAAAATGGTAACATTTGGCTAAATGCAATTATCCTTTGACTATCAAGCCCCTGCTCCCAAAACCCCTGAGCCAAAACAATGCCACAAGGTAATCACTTTTACGATGAAAACAGGCATATTTTTTAAAGGTTGAAGATAAACACCAAATATAACATGAAAGAAACTTTCTTTCAGGAAAGGTTAATCAACACTAGTTTCATCAATGGAATAAGTATTTTCTTGTTAGTACTTTAACATAGAAAACCATTTCATTTTTTAGAGTATTTGTAGCCCAGTCAGTCACTCATGATAATCCATGACAAAGCTTCTGCTGGCAAAAATAACAATTATTCTTAGAAGTATAATCATATATTTTCTATAAAATATATCTCATCTTCAGTGATAAAACTAACAAACATGACTGTTTTGAATTTTTTTTTTTTTCCAAACCAAGAATCCCCCAGGAAATTTCAGTGGAGTTGAAAAATTCCCAGCAAAATGTTTGATTTGGTCAAAAACCCTCTTCAAGATTAGATTAAAGTATTTCAAGCAGTTCTACTGTAGACTCTAAATTGTGTCTTTGATCCAATAAAAACTCAATTTAATGAAAGCCATCTGCAAGTCATATCATTGTTACTCCTCACCCCATTCTTATTGCTGCTTAAAGCATCTTTATATTGGCAGTTTCTATCAGTGGCCACTGGTTTCCAGCAGAAGCCTAGTAGTTAAAACATCAGTCCAGCAATTAGGACTTTCTGCTTCTTGCCATCTCTCGCGTTGGCTCATGCTGCATGGCTGAGCCAGTCGTGATCACTGTGCAGCTCATTTTGCCCATCTGATAAGAGGATACCGTATCTGCCTGCCAGGTGTGTTGTAGGGACGCAACACTTAATGTTTGCAAAGAGCTGCTGTGGTACTTGAATAGAAATCCTGCAGAAGGGCAAAGTTTCATAATGGGATTGCAGCAGAGACTCATATAAGCATACTTGATGCTTCTCCAGCCTAAAAAGTTTTACTCAGACTGCAGTGAAATGAAATGCTGACTAAACTAATTTAAGAAATCCCAAAGTCTTTGTTCCCACCCCTGTGCTACGTCTCACAGCCCACTTGCTGGTACTAGGATCTGTTGATGGGACCACACTGTACTTATCAGTACATTGACCTGAATGAGAAATGATGTTGGTGAGGGGAGACATTTTTAACTACATAAGTTTCCTGATCTGCTTTCAGCATCTTCCAGAAAAATTCAGAGTGGAACAACTGACAGGGCAGTGAGTTGCAGTACACAGGCAGGGACAAGCAGATGGGACGGGCAGGAGTCCTCAAACTGATGTCACTGGCAAACCACTTCACTGAACTGCATCTCAGAGAGGCCCCCTCTCCATGCTCGGTGCTTCACAGTAGTACCTCCCTGCACACTAAAAAAATGCCACATTGCAAAGTATGCATGAAAGATGGGAGAAAGGAATCACAGTGATTCCCTCTGCGGAGCTGGGGACCCAGAGGCACGGAAAGTAAATGACTCGCCAAAAGTGGGTCAGACAGCAGTAAGAGAGCAAAGCTGAGTGCAAGTGCCCTGCATCTTGATTAGAAAGCCCGTTCTTCTTCCCATCCTGCAGTATGTATTTTAGATACCTTTCCAACTATTTTCACTCTTTCCACATCTAAAACATAGCTTTGGCTCCATTCTGATTGAAATTTCCTGTGACTGAGGTGCTGCCCTAGAGAAGACTGGGGAGCAAGCTGTAATTTTACAGAAATCAGGGAGTCATGTATGGCACAGAAGTATGAAATTAAAGCAGGGCAGTTTGCTTGGAAAAGAGTTTCTTTTTGTGTGCACTTAAACTCCCACGAAGAAAAGAAGGAGTCTTTGAAATAATTATCTCCATATATGTTGCCATTATTACAAAATGCTCACATTAAAAACAAACGATGAGAACAGTCAAGAGTAGACTCCTGGTGAGAATGTTGTTATTGTGTCGGTCTTGTGAAGGGAGCTTCAGATGTGTCCCTGAGGGTCTCTCTGGAAGAGTGAGGATCTGGCCTGCATGCCTGTTTGTCACAGTACTTTTTAAAGATACTCCTCCAAACATTTAGAAAAAGTTTTTCTTGTTGCTGGAGATCTGAAGGAATGGATCTTATCTTATCAATTTTTCTGAATGTTATTTTTTAATATATATTTTTTAAATTTTCTTTAAATTCAGCTAGATGTCCACATTTCTGAAGAGGTGACTCTAGGGTCACTTTTGTGTGTTTTAGTGGTTATGAATAGTTGTCTATCTCTTAGCAGCATTTTCTGAGAGTTTTTGGAACAGAGAAGGGCTCGTATGGCAGCAGCATAAGGTAATTTTCCTCTTTTTCCTTATCCCATCCCCAAAGTGAAAAAAAAAACCAAACCCACAAACCCAAAAACACTCCAAAGAGACAAATGCCAAATTCTTCATCATCACTACAATATGCTGTTGACCAGGAGGTGTATTCTTCATGGGAAGGGGAGTGCTTTCTCCTGACATCAAAATGACAGCTCTAATTCCCCCATGCATTTGTGATTTTGCAATCTGGAAACTTATTTTGACACATGCAGAGCCAGAAATTGGAATAGCTTAAGGGAGAAAGGAAACCTGTCACAGATGTGAGTGGCAGAGCAAGAACAAAAGATTGTGAGTTTCCTCTTTGCCGCTACAGATCTCTGGGTTGCCATCTTTTTTCATAGCAAAGTAGGAAAGAAAAATTCCTGAAAGCGAAGCTTTGTCTTATCAAGTGTGATAACATCTGACAAACTGTACAGATCTTCCCCTCTCCCTTCCCCTCTCTTTTGCAAAGGTTGGGGCTAGGCCAACGACAGAGTAGCAGGTCATTGACCTATTAGCCTCTGCGATCATTTTACCCCAGGCCTTGAAGGATGTCTGCAGACAGGTCCATGGGGAAAGAGAGGCAATAAGGTCACCACCTCCCCATTTCCTTTTCACCACTATCTCTGCAGCAGCAGCTTCTCCAGGCTCGACTCCTCCATGAGTGATTGATGTGTTGAAAGTTAAGCATGTGCTTAAGTGCTTTGCTGGAGTGGGGCCAGCATGTGCAGCACCTGGCAAGGTCTAGTCCCGGGCAAAGGAGGGGCCGGCTCAGAGCAGCTACCCGTACCTCCCCATGAAGCTGCTGAGAACGTGGGCTTGAAAACCATCATTTACCTCGGGCTTCTCCCTGCCAGCCCAACCCAGGGAGCTGTGTGCTACCCGTGTAAAATCTGCAGAAATCTAAACTCTCTTAAAATATAACATGATAGCTGATTTTCTCTCTGATTTAATACAGAAAGGAGACATTTATCATGATCTGCATATGTCTGGTTGTGTCTCACCACTCCTCCTGCCCCATCTCCTTTGAATGCATTGATCAATTTGATAGAGGAATAGCAATCTCTGAGAAAATTAAGAACCTCCAAATATCATTAAAGTAGGTGGCCAGAAATAGATGCTAAGACAGAGAAATAGCCAAGGGATCTTCCAACTGCTGAAATATTAGAATCATCTTCAATGAAATTACATGTCATTGGGGAGCCAGGCAGTATCAGCGTCAGTGCTTCCAGAACAACTTCTAGGTCCTGTGTGCCTTTACTCAGAGTGCATCATATATTGACCTGACTCTTAGAGCTGGGACTTCTGGGAAAGAAAACTAAGAAAAAGGTACCCCCTCAATTCCCCAAAGCTCCCAATAAAGCTGAAAGGTACCACTGGTATTAATAAGCAAAGCAAAACAAAGGGGGAAAAAAGTATATAAATTCTTCCTGTTTGACAAGCCCTCGGCAATGTTGCGCAAACCAGGGTAGTTCTTTGCATTATGCTAATTGAACAGCTTTTCTGAGTTTGAGTAAGGATTATATACATATTTTGTGTTAAGGAAACAAACCAACTAAAAAATTCCTTTAAGAACTTATTTAAAAAATTGAACATACCCTAAGTGATTAATTCAAGTGCTCTTCTAGCAGGCTGAAAAACACCAAAAAGAGTAACAGAAAGATTGAAGTTACTTCTACTGTAAAGCAGACTTGAAAATAGCTTCACTGATCTTTTAATTATGGAAATTGCTATGCAATACAAAATCCTTGATGCTCCTGAAAAAAAAAGAGTATTTTAAACCTCTTTGAACAGCTCAAATGCAAACTCAGTCTGAGTTATTAGAAATTGACAGTCAAGTACTTTATATTGTTCTTGTATTGTCCCTTGTTAGAGAAGATACTCAGGATGGTTTTGCCCACCTTACGACTTAGGCTTTCCGTGGAAGTACAGTAGCCATTAGTAGTGCAAATGGTAAACGAAGTGTCTCAAAGAAGCTTTGGCAATTTCAAGAGATGGAGTAGTGAGATTTGATGACTCTGCTGTCTCACATGGAGCAGTACATTACAGCTACCCTTCCTGTTACAGCCACCAGTAGCACCACCATGTTTAGATACATTTCTGTGAAAGGCCAAGTGCAAGGCTTTGAAGGCCTTGGAAGACTCCAGGTGCTCCTGCAGGCACCAAGTGCAGTCCAAGAGCCAGTACTGTGCTTCAACAACATCTGTGTAACATTATCTGTACCAAACAATGGGGATTCACTCAACCACTTAGTCTGTGGAGCAAAAAGACAGGAGCAAAAAGCTTCCATTTTCTAAGGTTTGCTGAGCACAAAGCATGCTTGAAATAAACTGTAACCTGTAGCTGTTGATTTTACTTTTAATTGCAGATGTAGTGAAATGAGCAGCTACTTCTTTTCTCTTGAAAGGGAGGCAGAAGTGGAAGCAAATATAATAGTGTTTTCTTTTAATGTTACTTTTAAATTCCTCAACTATATAGATAAGCCAGGTTCAGACTCTGGTTTCATGGCTAGGAGCCAAGGGAGCCAGAGCTCTAAGGTAGACACGGACTTGATCCAAAGTCCACTGAAGTCAGTGGCAGCACTTTCACTGACCATGGTGAATTTTAGATCAGGTTGCATAGCTATAAATATGAAGATTAATTTGAAGATGAAATATGAAAATTCATGTGAAGTTAGTAAGTGCAAAAGGAGAAGGTGAACTAAATGACATTATCATTACCTCATGAAGTATTAACAGGAACTTGTATTTTTTAAAGCAATGCTTTTTTCCTATTTTTTCACTCTGCATTGTGCCGCTCTGCAGAGCACACATGGCACACTGCTGTGATTATGTGTCTTAAGCCTCTGGTACCACTCACTGACTGATAAAGAGGTCAGAGGGGGAGTCTGGGTGATGATAGTGGAGAGAAATGTTCCAGAAGTCCTACAAAGGGCTGTGAACTGTGGAAATTCACTCTCTCACTGTCACCAGCTATTAGCAGGGCCATTAATAACACAACATCCAATGTATAGGTGCATTAGCTGTTGTCTTGCTCTAGTAATGGACTTTCTACTGGAAGGAGTGATGGATGTCTTTATACTAAAGGAGAGCGATAGCCCTGTGCTAACTTGCCTCTTCCCTTCACTCTGACTTGCAGAGGGAAACGAGATAGATCACACACACTTTTCTGAAGGAATCATTCCTGAGAAGTTTTTTAACTCTTTTATGCAACAGTCTTCCATGTTGTTTGTTGCAAGTGCTGTACCCAGTGATTTTAACACTCCTGCTTTCAATGTTAACATACTAAATGTTCTCCATTTAGGAATTTGTAAATGTTCACTGTTGGGTTACTTTGGTTTGAAACCGAGTCATCTGATACCATTTCTATTCTCAATTAGGTGATTTGTGTCCCTGAAGAAATTGTATGATTTGCATTTGCGCACACAGTGGACGCTTCTCAACATGATGGTGACATTTCAGCCTAAGACTTGCAAATGGGCCGATTTCAAGCTTCACAGCAGAACACCCACTTTTGAAATTTTAAAGCTTAAATTGTGTGAACTGGCAACACTACAAGAGTCTTATATGTTGACTTGGATAGAAAATTGCTATCAAATTCACATGAACCTTTAAAATGTATTTTTCTCCATTATTTATTTTGGTTCATAATTCAATGTATATCCTGTTCACAGATGATAGTCCATTCTCTAACCAAAGCAGGTATTTTTTAATTATCATTATAATTCTTTCTTTTGATGGCTTTTAAAAGATTCTGATGAGAAGTATGTTTTCCTTGTAAGAGAAAATTGTCATTTGGCCTCTAGAAAGAAAGAGAAATAAGCAAATTGGAATGAGGCAATGATAAAATGCAAATTTGTGGTTAAAATACAGACATGTTTGGCATATTTCTTTGTATGTCTAGTGAACTCAGCAGAAAACCAATCAGTCTTTAAAAAAACCCATGGCATTCCTAGTTCTGTCCTACAGATTCTCGTGCTGATAACCTGAGTTGAAATATGAAGCTCCGATGAAATCTGTGAGGATAAATTACATTTCTGTGAGCAACTAAAATGAGATTTTGTTCTTTGTGGGCATATACAAATTCATCAATCTGTTTAAAATTCCAGAAGATCAGAACTGAAAAAATAATCCAAGAATCTTCTATAACTGCAAGGAAATATATATGCTTATGCCATTGCCTATTCCCTTCAACATTTCAATCTTTCCTTAAACATTGAAGTGATTGCTTTTCACTGGCATGAATGCCCAGAGAAAAGGAATTAGTAAAGTTAGTTGAATATTCTCCCATGAGACTATTACAAAAAAATGCATCTGCAACAATTCTTGCAGGAAATGCTTTCCTGTTTATCAAACCCAGATAACAGAAATTATATCATATGATGCCACAAGCCTGTCACAACCAGGCTCAAATTTTATTTACGGAATACAAATTTTGAAGAAAGTATATTCGGGGAAAGTATCAGTGTGAAAACTTTGGTATTTTTGTGGATTGTCTGAGAATTGGAGATGATGTCAACAATGATAAATACTTTATATCTTGAATTGTTAGCAAGGGTCTTAAAACACAGGGTGGCAGAGGAAGCACTTCACAGGAATTTTTTCAGAGCCTTTCCATGATGCGTGCACATGCATGCCTGGAGCATATGTGCAAACTTATTGTCATTATAGTTTCAGTCTATCAATCATAAACACTGGGATTATCATGTTTGGCCATGGCAGAGGCATGGGGTTGGCGCACACTCTTAACCTCTCCCTGAAGCACTCATCACAAAACACCACGGCAAGACAAGGCAGCAGACAGAAGTTGTATGACTAAAAGCAGAGGAAGCCTTATGGCACAGCATGTACAACAAATAAAGCTTTTGTGTCTCTTAGGAAGGACTAGGATTTGATGAATAAGGGGGAGGTAAACACTTCCTGTCATATTTTCATTAGATGAGTCTTATTTGGACTTCTTTTCTTGACCAAGCACCTCAGAAGAAACCTTCCATGTGTTGTTTAAAATGAATCCAAATAAGCAAGACAAAGATATAGGTCTGGTGACCTGATGAGTAGAGAAAAAAGAGACAGGGATGCATCTGGAAGGAGGTGTCTCCTGACAGGAAGTCAATGGAAAGATGGTACATGTATGTGCTAGTGCCTGCTCTTTTTGGAGCTCATTGGGCTCTCTAGCACCTCTCCATTACAGAAAGCCACAGAGAAAAATGTGCTGAGATTGCAATTTGTTTCCTCTGAATTTTAGCTCAAGAAGGTAGTACTCATGACAGTGTCTTTTTTCTTGGGAAAGTTAGCATGGCAGGCTCTGTTCATTCCTTCTTTTAGAGAAGAAGCCATTACAGAGCCACATCTGTCTCATTCCACTTGATCTAGATCTTCTCTTCTTAGCTGCTGTGCTATATGTTGTTGAAAAGGCATAGGTTAAATACTCTACCATGCATGATAGTGCTCAAGTGACTGCTGACTGAGGACTAGAAAGAGACTATACATGTGGATAACTACTTTGTAGCCAAAATCAAGCTCAGTATTTTGATTCGTCATATGATTCTCCTACCTAATAAGAGAGAGCTCTGTTGTGCTCCAAGCTAGAGGAAAGAAGGCAAATATTTTTCCTCTTATCCTGGAAGAGAAGTAGGCAGTGTCTTTCCACATGTTCTCTTTAACCTTTGCTGTTCACCTTTTGGTTCCTAAGGTTATTATAAAACCTCAATTCCTCTTATGAAATCACTGTCTTATGTCTTCTGTTTGTCTAGGCCTGTGTCATGTCAGGTCCTTTGGCACTGACTCACAGGCTGGCCAGGGTGAAATCAAATCATAGCTTTCTAAAGCTACTAGCTCAGACTCTCTGGCTTGTATAGTTGCCATTAAATAACCGTTCTTTGTGAAGTTGCTAGTCCAGTACCCGTGGCTGGGGAAAATCAAAACAAAATAACAGTAAGTCCTGTGGTTGTGGAATGACATCACATGTGTTTGGTGTCATGCTGGGCATGTTGAGTTGCAGTTTGTTTCCCTTTGAGTGCCTTCTTTGGCAGTCATGATGTGCTGATGTGCTATTGGAAACGGTTGTTCAAGACAAGTCTGTGGGGATGATATTAATGAGTGATTCAGCAAGACTCAGATATTTACAGAATTGGCCCTGGTGAAGGAGAGCTTACATTTAAGGAAAGGAGAAAAATAAGGAAAGCACATGAAGTTTATGGAAAAGACATGAACATGACCAGATGGAAGAAAACAAGCTGAGAAGAGAGGAAGTATAGGACAGAAACCAGAAGACGAAAGGAGAATAGTGGGATGGCACCAAACATACCAAGAGCATGAGGATTGACATACAAAGAGTAGACCTTGCTATCACTGAGTTAGAAGAAAGCAGCATACCCATACTCTGTAGTAATGATGTCAGAAGAAGAATTCAGCAAAATGCTCTGTTTCACGTTGTTTGTGAGACATTCATCTTACTCAGGGAACTGAACCCTGAATGTAGGCCTTGACATAAAACAGCACAACCAATTATCAAAAACATCATTTTAAGCTAAATTCATGTTAACTATATGATCTTCTCTCTCAGTAATTATGTACACAGTTGTTAAACCCTAAAAAAAATCCAACAACCCAAAACTTTCCAGTTTACCTCAGCTCACCTTTAAATCAGTAGTTTTTACAACATCAATAAGGAAAAGACATCATCTGATATTAGCTGTGTGTCACACATCTTGTTATTCACAGCTTATGAATAGTTGCCTGTCATCTGCCAGTTTACCTCAGTTATGGTCTGGACACCTACAGAGTTGATAGATTGTCCTGTTGGCAGCCCATGTGGCATGTAAGTGCCTCTCATCAGGCTTGACTGAGGAGATCTGCATTTATCAGTCTGCAGCTCTTTAACCTGCTAACACCCATTCTTAACAGGATAATTTTGCACTTGAAGTAACTGGATGAAAATAGATGAAGTTTCTAAACTAAACTAGAGCAAATTCAGTAGGCCACCATAAGGTCACATTCTTTTCTTAGAGTGCTCTGATCCTACCACAACGTCTTTGAACTCAGTGTTTTTTCTCCTCTGAAAAGGTGTAAACCTGAATCACAACTTCTCTGTCTTTTCTCTGTAACATAACCTATGAACCTAGGAACTAGAAATGGAAAAGACTTTCTGGATCATAGCATAGCTGAGGTGGGAAGGGGACCTCTAGATGTCTCTAGTTCAGCCCTCCTACTCAAAGCAGGGTCAAGAGCAGCTCACTCAGGGCCTTGAATCTGTATCCTTTCCTTGCAACTGCAAAATCAACAGCCCCATCCTTTGAGCTTCACCTCTGCAAGGAACCTTTGTAGATGCATAATTACCCACCCATTTCAGTGGCAAGTACTCCTATCAGTGGGTGATTGCAGAACTCAGCTTTGAGCCCACTGCTGGCAGAAGGCATGGCAGATACCAGACTACCTCCTGACCGCCCTCTCTTTCTTTGCAGAAGGTCAGCAGGGGTATTCTTTTACCTGTCATTCTTAGCAGGGGCATTTCAACATGGAAATACCTCCTACCTACTCACTGGTAGGAGGTCTGTCTACCTGTGAATTTCATTTCCTCCATTGGTCTGTCAGTATCCCAGCCTGCTGATTTTTTGGGCAGGGTGCATGGCTCATCTGTTTGGTCAGGCCCTTGCCTGAGGACGTGGTGGTGAGCATGCCTAGTTTATCCTGGAGGGGACTCTGAGCTGAGATGACGCAGATCAATAAGCCATCTGTTTTATTTGCAAATTTCTAATGGTAGCCAGAGGCTGTCTGGACACATTTAATAAATAAAAATTAAATAAAAAGCCACTACATTTCATTTGAACTTAATTGGCATAGGAAGAACTCACAAGAGAGCTATGTAAGGTTTTATGGGGCGTTATTTTGACAGAAGCCATCATTTGTTAAAAGACAGAAAAAAGAAAAAAAAAAACCCACTGCGAGAACTTTGTTTCTCATTCATGCTGCTCTTCTGCATTACAAATCAGCAAATGATGAAATCCAGACATGAAGAAATACAACGATTCATTGGCTCTGAGTATAAATTTGTATTTCTTACTTGTCACTCTTATTTTCCCAACTCACAATGTCTGCAGTTATTTCAGAACACATTTAGGTTGGAAGAGTAAAGGAAATAGGGAGATTTAGGATGCAGAGGGAAAGGAATAGGGAGAAAAGGTTAAAAAGTTCAAGAAAGATGAGTGAACAAGGAAATTTGAGGTGTTGGAGAGGTATAGATGTTTTCCCATAGGCTTGTTTCTGTTTTAGTATGCTCTGTACTTACATATTGGTGTTCCCTAATCTCTCGTGCCCCACTTGTCTTAAATTGTGCTGTATCAGTTATCTAAAATTGCTGCTAATTAGGGAAATAACATTGAGCAGTTTCAGTACAGCAGACCTTTTCAAGATGGGAGTCTTCAGCTGAAAGAAGATGAGGGCTCTATCATTGTGTGCTAAAAAAAGATGAACCTGGAATAGACTGCAATCGCCGTACAAATTATTTGTTTCCCTTCTGAACAAAAGATGCTATCCACATAAAATTTATATGATATATTTATATTATATCTGTATTTATATCATGGTTGTCTTTTTCTTTTATTTCTCTGCCACCATCAAAACCTACTTTTTCTCAAATGCAAAAATAAAAATTACTTTTTCCCTGGCAATTGCTGGGGCCCTTGAGATGATGCCTTTTCCTTGGACTGCAGTGACACCTAGTGCTCATATCCTGAAAGCAAGAACGGCCTGTGCTTTTGACTTGCCAGATTTGGAATATTTTCTTATTATTATGCAATGCCAAATAACAGTGCCAAGATCGTTAATGTAGTCACACCACTGTATTTATAGTGTTTTGGATCTGCGGGGGGGGAGGTGGGCGAGTCCCTTTAATGTGAACATTTGTATGACAATCTCTGTTGAGGCAGTGCTGGCCTAAGGGGGGCCAGGGGCAACAGCAGCTTTGTCACACAGCCGGGATGTTCCCACGTCTCAGCTGAACATGAAAGTATCATTTGGCTTCCTGGCTTAGCGAGGCTTTTCAAACAGCATTGCCAAGGTCTAGCCTTCCAAATGGCTACGTATAAAGCCCTGAATGCAGGGCTTATAATGTCCAATATGTTTCAAAGACTGCCACACCTGAAGGAGTATCCAATCTTTAGTAACATGAAATGAAGTATTTGGAATATCTCTAATTCAGTTTATCATGTAGTTTACAAAGTAATATCTCCAGTGGCATTCACTGTGTGCTTAGTCATGACTTTGCTCCCGCTGTGTATCATCTCAGACACTGACCAGTCAGAAAGAGCCTCACAAAAAGCAGGACACCACTAACCAGCTGGTCTCCTCTATCTTGCATCTCTGTAATGCACAAGAAGCGCTGCTGAGTTTGGAACCACAGCCTTCGGTGCAGTGAACCCAATGTTTGCACTGCCACTGCCCAGAGCGTACACTTCTGCAGTTTTCCTTCTGCCTGTTTCTGCAGTCTCCACAGTGCCACCACACAATGCTGTGCAAGCCACTGGGAATCCCCCCAGAGCAGGCAAAAACCAGCAGTGTCTCAACTCCTCTTCCAAAAACCACCAGAAACAAAATCGGGAGACCCCCCACAGCTTGTCGCCTTCATTTCCTGGGATTAACAGCTGGCTGGTATCCTAAAGATGGGTAAGGCAGGAGAACTGTAGCCTGTATGCAAAATCATATCGCCGCAGAGATCCCATAGCAAGCATCTTTTTCTGCCAGAGCTGGAAAGTCGCTCTGCAGGGCACTGTCTTTTCCCAGTGGGAACTGCAGGCATTTACCTCACCCAGCTCTGCCTCTTTCCCTTCCATAGAAACAAAATCTCAGTGTAACACGTTATCTCCAATGGTTAGGTGCTATTTCGTCTGATTCTGTTGTTTTTTGGAATGACAAACACTTCCTTCCCACAAAACTCCCCCTAAAGAATTGGTGTAACGGGTAGTTTTCTTAATTAGTAATTTCTGACAATACAGTAGTATATAGAAATTGGATAGTGTCCCTTCAAATGGATTGTGAACGTAGTGTCTGCTCTTGCATTACCTGCCCAAACTTCACAGGAGCAACCATGCTTGCCTGTTGCCAGACATTTTTTGTAAAACTCACCTGTGCTCAGACCATTTGCTCACACCCCTAACACTGTGAGAAGGGCACACACTAACCCACATCCAAAACAGGGCTCAGCCCTTCAGGAGGGATTTTTTTGCCCCACACTCTTTGACCACTGGCTCCAGAAAGCTGTTCTGCGTTTGTAACCACCTTCTCCTCTCAGCCAGCTTGAGACGGTGCCGTTTGCCGGTGGTGGAACTGAGAAGGACGTGGGGGGCTGTTGGCCCATCATGGCAATTCTGGAGTGTCAGAGGGGCCCTGGAGCCCCTCCACCACTGCCATGATCCTCCTGGCCCTGACTGTGGGACATCCCGCCCCCACTGCCCATTCCCCCACCACGCATGTGTGGAGGTGTATCTGGATTCAGACAGAAATCCCCACTGCTCTGCCCCACTGCTTTTCATCCTTGCAGCAAGGGTAAAATTGAACACGGCTGTGTGAAGCACACAGATACTCCACATCTTTCATCTTCAACTGATAAACCACGTTGACACATCCATGGGACCACTCCTTCCCATGCAGGAAGACCAACACATCTTACATGTTTTACACTGTTCCAGGTGTCAAAAGTTTCAAAACAAATTTGAAAGCCTTTTTATTATTATGACACTTTTAAAAAATCTGTTTGTTTTTAACAGCCTCAAAGCTCAGGCTAGGATCTGGAAGCTAAGCTGCATTCTCCTGAGCCTGGGACTCCCTTTCTTAAATGTTTGGCAGGGCACTTGCTGGTCTTGTGTTAACTAGCGCTGCTCAATATCTGCTTGCCTCCGTGCATCTCCAGGCCACAGTGAGGGTTGCACAGGTGTGATAAGGCACAACTTCTAAATATGAAGCAGCACGAATTAATTCACTAAAGTCACGTAAACTACATCGAAATGGTGGTACTGGGAAGCCTTGGACCTCCTGAACGGGTTCCCCAAGCCATATCAGAGGGAAACTTTTCTTCCAGCCATCCCTGCCCCCTGAGCATTGCAGTGTCTGCCAGGGCCAGGAGGGACTGCCACGTACCTGGGAGGCGACTCCAGCCTGGTCAGTCAGCAGACCACAACCCAGAGAACTGCATCGAACATCCTAGCTGGAAGTGTTAACAGCTATGTATGTGATCTGAGAGCAGTAGAAAGATCCTGTTCACTTTCTCTTTCCGTGTTGCTCATGAAGAGATATGGATATTTTAAAATTTTATTCTGCTAACCAAAGGAAGCAAAAATGATACTGACCCAGATGGCTATGACGAGCCTTATAGAAATCACCTATTTCAGAAAACCCCAGCTCCTTTCTGAAAGGGATTTCAGCTTTCATTCGCAACAACAGTGATGCTTCTAATTCCAGTGGTTGTGGAGAAAAGCTAAAAATACATTTTAAGTGTATCATACAGAATCAGAAACTGGAAGGCAAAAGAGAGAAATACCTTTTAAAAGGAAGCACACAGCCTTTAAAACAATCTCCTCCTTTTTGAAGCCCAAATAATGAATTACATGAATTTATGCCTTGTGTTCTTGGATTTGGCAATTGCTATTAGATACATATGAGAAGGAGATCTGATAAGAAATGTGTTTCCCTTCTCATTTTATTGCTATAAAGCACAATACTACTTTGTAACCATGAACTATTGTTTGCCATCTCCTCCAAATTAGAAACAGTAGTTCCACAAAATGGTGTTATGGAAAATAAGAGATGGACAGGTTTACTGCTTCACTTGCTTGGGTTTTGCTTCCCTCTGGGGCATAAAATATTTTTGTTTCCCAAGGGCTAATTGCTTATCTTTTCTGTGCCAATCTCCCTAGCCATAAACTGGGGATAATAATGCACCCATGCTGTGAAGCTAATTACATGTAACAATATTTACAGAGCTTCATGAAATCTTCCTTGAACACCACAGATGTTCAAATTTGTGTAAAGTGCATTGAACATTTTCATACATTTGGCAGTGTTCCTTTAGGTTGTCATGCTTTGGCCTCACAGGGCTTCATTTGAGCTGTGGCAAGGACTTGTCACACAGAACATCTGGAGATGAAACAACATCCATGATGTTCTTTCTCAGCTCTTGGCTGAACGGGCTGTACAAATGGCAGGCTCCATCTATGGGGTGATAGTCACCAGCCGCCAAGGGTACAAGTCTGACTTGGAGGAAACTGGTTTTGGCCCTAGAAAACCCATTTTAGGTACTTTGGATTTATAAAGCACTGCATTTTCTGTCATCTAACGCTACGTAAGATAATCAGATGCGGCGACAATTTTTCCTCACATGTGCTCTCCAATATGAGATTGAAATATCAGACCCATCATGGCTGATATTTTATATTTTCCATTGCTACAATAGAATCAGTCATTCTTGGTGATAATAATAGCACAGAAGAGTCCTCTCAGTTCTTTTGGCACAGGAAATCCTACCCACATGTTGCATGGCAATGCAGAAGACAATGGGAGAATATATCCAAAAGCCTCTCCAACATTTCTTTTTGCAGAGTACCCAAAAGTGTAAGTAGCTGTGCTGTCTGTTCACAGCTGTCTTGGAGAAAAAAAGAAAACATTTGAAAATAAGGTATGTTAAATACTTTTAGTGAGGTTAGTAACAATACTACAATCTTGTAGCAAAGTGGTTGCTACACTTGACAAAACTTCAAAGGGAGAATGTACTCCTTCTTTCTTTTTTCCTGGCAAGGATATTAAAGCTCCCTGATTATCGAGATGTATCTAGCAAGCCTTTTCATAATCATATGACTCTTTTGCCATGGAACTACATTTATCACGCTACTTTTTGTATTTTGCATTTTTAACGTTTTTTATGGATTACCCCCTCACTAAATAAAGAAAGAAGCATTTGTTCACTTTGGGAGGTACCATCTGGTTTGAGTTTAATCAGGAGGAGGAGGAGGACCGGTCTCCAGTGCAACGGTACAGAAGGAGCCCAGAGCCCCAGGTTGGGTGAGGCCTGTCCATACAAAGCAACCCCACTGGCCCCATCAGCCTCACCCAAAACACAGCTCGCACCTGGGCAAGGGACATGCAGGGCTCTGCATCCTCACTCCCGCTAGCCTGGCTCTGAAAAGCAGTTAATAATTTTTGCCCTCTGGTGTCCTTTTTGAAACACTGCAGCAAACGATTTAAGAACACAGGAATGTCTCTTAAAACCATCGACAACTATGTATGGTTATTTTGCTACTGCTAGAAAACAGCGAAGCCAAGGCTTTAGTAAAATCAAAATGCCAGCAGCTTATCAAAGGGTCTGGAAGCTACACTAAAGGCCTCTGCCTCTGCCTTTTTGAAAGTAGTGCAGATACCTGAGATACAAATGAGTATTGTCTATTGGTAGAGTAGAAACAAGAGTCATATCCACTAGATTCAATAACTACCACCTGACTGAAAGCTTGGGTTAGCCTTTTTAATGGGCTCATTTCCCCAGTGTGCTTGTGCCCTCATTACTGTCAGAGTTGGTGGGAGTTGCATATGCACAGCACAGCTGAAAAATCTTTTACTTTTCTGTGTTTTGTCTAGCATAAGAAAGTCCTAAGGATTTTTTCTGCAAGTATTTAATAGGAAATTGTGTTCTTGTTACAGAATTCAATAGGGCTGACTTTTTAAAAAGCAGTCAAAGACTCTGGAGAGGATATATTTCCCTATGTGTTTACAATAACTCCTATAACTCTCCTGTTTAATTTAGGGAACCCTTTTAGATTCATCCCTATCAAATTCTATGAACATTTTCTATATTCAGTCAGTACCATCGTCTTTTAAAACGGGGATGACATGAAAACCGCATTGCCTAAATATTCCATCCATCTCTGCTAATAAAAGTATTTATTAATACCATAAAAGCTCTCAACTGATAAGTTTAGTTATAGCACCAACAAAATGAAACCCACCTGGAAAAACTGAAAAGATATAATAACAGAGGTATTTTTAAAACTGGTTTAAAAATGTTAATACCACAGTCCTTCTGGGTAGAGACTATGTAGTATAGTTACCCTATCTGCGCTTGTGTGGGATTGCAGAACAGGTTAAAACAGACATGTGGGGCTAGGAGAGTCTTCCCAGGCCTTTGATTCCATCTGGGAGACCCAAGTGACATCTTCAACTGCATAAAATTAAGTTGCCAAGCTGGGTCCAGCACAAGCTCCAGCACAATTCAACCCCTTGCCAAACACTGTTCAGTGACATCCAGGGAGATACATGTCCTGGGGTGGGTTATCTTGCCCATGGCATAGTGATGCTATAGCAGCAGAGATTTTCTGTGTCTAAGGCAGGGAGCAGGCCCTGCCTCTCAGAATACACTGCCTGTAAGGTCCTCATGCCCCCTGGTAGCTAGAAGTGTGGGCACGCATGACAAGCAGACTTTCAGAGGTTGTACAGATTATGTGCCCTTAAAGTAGAATGAAGAACATGAACTGCAATGTCTGACAATACTCATGAGGCTGGATGTACACTACATATTTTCAAAGACGGTTTACCAGGGGTGGCTTTGCAGTGGCACAAAAACTACCCATTTCAAAAGAAAGGTTCTTGAGGTAATATGTTCCAGCTGATTCTTCAGCTGAGTTTACTTTTCTTTGACAGTCTTTTTGCTCCATGCATGTGTGTATGTATATCACACAGGCTGAACTGTGTGACTTCCCCTGATCTGGTATGCAGCTGGGAGCCAGTGTTGACCATCTGCTGAAGCCTGAAGGATGTTTCACCTGTTCCTTTCTTCCTCTCAAAATGGCAGAAAACTAGGGAAGCTCATTTCCAATGGTAAGCTGAAAATATCTTAGTGGATGCTGGTGAAAAAGTGACTCTGTGCTGCTGCAGGACAGGTCCATACTGCCCAAGAAGTTGAGAATAAGCACATGAATGATAAGATTTGCTCTAAAAGTGATGTGTTCTCAGAGGTAAGTTGCAGTAAAAGGCACACAGGAAGATGGAAAAACAAAGATGTATAGAAGGTATAGGTTTTGTAGCTAGATACAGCTTGGACTTCTGGTCTCCTGACAACAAAATCCCTAGTGACCTGACCTCTTGTACATGTGGGGCCTGATTGCTTTCCCTTTCACCCCAGCAGTTTAAACCCACTCACTTCAGAATCACTCATTCCTAATGGGATGAAGATAGGGTGAGCCCAGTGCTGGTACTGGGCACAGTTTGACACAATTCATCCCCATCTTCATCCACATCTGCAGCATCTCAAGTAGGAACACAGTTGCTGTAGTGCCAGTGGAGACTAAAAGGTGATTCAACCCATCTAAAATCAGACACAGCCTTTGCTACTCAGGGGGATTTATTGCCTTCAGTAACTATAGAGAGGGCTTATTATGCTGCCCCAAGTGCATATTACTCAGATAATCTTTAAATGGGATGAAACTGGAACTCCTATGTGGAACTGCCCAGCACTTCTCGGCATGCCAGACAAGGAGCAGCTGAAAAATTGTGTTCAGACACATCTCTGTGTAAAACGTAGGCTGGCTTTCATAATTTCATAAAGATTTAAGTGGCCTTTAAATTAACCTTCTGTGGGAAGTCTGTAAACTTAGGTTCGGGGAAGAGAAGCTGCTAGAAATGGGAATTTCTTTTTTTTCCTGAATCTTTCTGCAGAGAACACAGATAATTATGCTGTGCTACATTAATCAACACATATACACTATTTCATATGCAATTAGCTTTCAAATGCCTTCCCAACAGTGCCTTAGCCTCCTGCCAATGTTTCCCCTCAGGCCACCAGAAGACCCTGCTTCCCAGGTTGGCACATTTCTCTTCAGACCAATGCCAAGAATTTTGAGCCAGGTTGCAATTACCAGAAGAGCTGTTGTAAGCCATTCAGCCTGCAAGTAATTCTGAGGTGAAGAAAGCATTTCAAAAGTGACAGGCTAAAAATAAAATTTTAGTAAAACCAAGATCGTTTTTCTGGACTTGTGTAGGCAGACCAGTATTAACAAGTATTTTATTGTACTGAATGCTGTTCTGGAGAATCAACACTACATGCTTTGCAAAAGGTTTGTAAAAATGTTTAGCATTTTCAGCTGTTTCCATCTGGAGAGGCCCAGATGGAGGCTCATAAAGAGCCCTCATATTCCAAAAGTGCTGAGTATGAGGGAAAGATGAGATCTAACTGTGAAGTTCAAATGAGCTGTACATAGTTTCAAGAAGCCCCAGGGCTCAGAGCCTGTTAAGACAGAAGAGTTCTTGGACATGTCTTGAAGCAGAATTTGGGTGTCTAGAGACCTTTAAGACAAAAATGGAGTCAGTTCACCTCTGGGGTTAGGCAGCACCTGAGGTGTGGTTTACAGGATGAAAAATGTTAAATTTGCGTACTTTAATTCTTGCTTAAACTCAATTCAAGATATTAAATCCTTCTTCATGTCCAATAAGTCACATACAGCTTCATCTAAAAGCAAACATAACATTCATGGAGTTAGTGGAATTTCTCACCAGGATGTAAAAATCCAAGTGATTTTTTTTCTTCACAGAAAATTTGTGTCATATTTACCAGTAGACAAAATTGTAAGATTCCAGCTCATTCTGCTGAGCTCAAATACCGCAGGTCACCCATTTGCTTAGCCTTGGCGAGGAAAACCTAGGATTAATATCATGAGGAGTGTGCAGTAATTGATCAGTATTGCTCAGCTCACAAGCTATGATTCACAACATTTTTTTTTAAATATGGCCCGTTTTCCCATAACATAACCCTTCAATAGATTATTCTTAAATAAGTGATAAATAAATTGTTTTATTTTTGAATGAGACTTCCTCAGAGGGTAAAACAGTCTCAGTGAAGAATGGGTACCCCCAAAAGGTAATACACCAAGACAGAGGTCTAACAATAGAGTAAGGAACTTTCTGCTGCAAGCACTTACCTCTCTCCATTAGGAAGATATCTAGACCACTAACCTAACTTAGATACCTAACTTTTTGGTAGCTGAACCTACATAACCTCAATGCTACTTTGTATCATTCTGTAAATGCGTCCACACATTTTTCTGTATAACATGAGCTATCTAAGCATAATTGTGACAAGTATTATTCGTACTAAGAACTAGAACAGATTTTTTTGCAGCTGCCTACGAAGAATTGTCAGCTCTCACCTTTTCTGAAAAAATATTCCCAAATGTTTTGGGGTTTCTGAGGGTTTCTCTTCCATAGCTTCGAAACTGGTCTTCTTTGCAGCTGCTTCAATCTCCACCAGTCAAGGAGACGCAGGGAATTCAGCTACGCTTCTCATTCCCAGCATCTGATTCTGATACAGAATTTGTACAGAACTATATTTTGGCTGTACCTTTGGCAAAGTTACAGCAGTGTTTCTGTAGGCTTCACAGTTTTCCCTGAGTGGGCTTGCTGTGAAAAGTCTTTGGGTCCCAGCTCTACTGAGGAAATCTAAGAGGCAGAATAGGTAGGGAACCAGTGGGCAGAGGTTTCTTCTCATGCGAGGCTATTTTGCCCATACAAAATGATGCACACAGGCCACACTGCACTACCACTAACTTCCAGGGAATTCTGGTAGGTTCATTGACACAGCTTATGAGTCTGTATTTGTAAGAGTCAGTGTGCTGGGAAGATCCAGGGCCATGAGCAGAAAGCACGCTTCCCGGGGAACTGATCCTAGTGGATGGGGAGATATTGAGCTAAGGAAGCAGGCTGCCTAATGGCAGGGTAGCATCCCCTACATGCCTATCTATTTCAGACATTTTGAGGAAGACACTTAGAAGACATTTTTCATCTGAAGTAAGACCAATGGGAGATGACACATATAAGCAGTAGTTAAACACTTCTGCCAAATATATAACATTTCATGTTACTGCAATGCAGTTTTCAATTCCATCTATAGGATACATATTTTACAGTTAACTCTTCAGTTCAGTCTTAGGCAGTTTAAATTCCATGACAACATATTGGACCTTTTTTAAAAAAAAAATTGCCATATTGGGTAAAATTTCCCTCCAAAGTATCTTTATGTATCTTTATGATTGTGTTAGCTGGTCCGATTTTAAGAGCTATTCCATGCTATCACCATCTACTGATACCCATGGAAAATAAATGCTCTGTAATTTTGAAAATGAGGCCACTGACTTTATTCATACATGGCCAACATTGTCCAGACAACTTAGGAACAAAAGTGAACCTCTAAGAGTTGTCCTGATTCTGCCGAAAGACTTGGGATTTACACCTATGTGTAGATGTGCATACTTTGGGTGCTGAGGATCATTATGGAGAGGACTGGACATATGGCTTGTTAATACAAAAGTGCTTTTGTTTGTGAAGCCTAGCTTCTTTAGCACATTTTTGTTTGAAGTTGGCAAAATTCTTCCTTTGCACAAGGATTTCATTAGAATTATGTCATATACAAACCCAGTTTTTGGTCTTTCAAAATACATTTCAATGTATATGGTAAGAGCGCCTCCCAAAATGTTTTCGAAGAAGAAAAGGGCTTTTTGACTGAATAGAAAATTTTATGTAAAATTTTCCAGTTTTTTCCAAAAATGTGTTTTGGTATTTCAGGTTTCAATAAAAGCCAACAACTGTATTGCATAAATATACATTCTTTTAATTTCACTTGCAGGAACAGCAATTTCCTGACCATTTCTATTTTGAAGCATCATTGAACTGATCTTAATGGTCATTATGACCTGTTGTCATAATGTACATGATTTCAGTAATACACTGACTATAAGTTGAAATATGCTTTACTTTAAATAACATTAACCCTACCTCCTTTGATTCCTCATAGCTTATTGACTTTAGATATTCATCACTGAAATGCCTGTTCCATTCAACTGCACAGTCAAGACAATTCCCAAGCCACTGTTGAAGAGAAAAAAGTATTCCGCAACAGTGAAAGTAAAGATGCATTACGTAAAGAAGAAAGGGTTTCTTCTTCTTCTTCACCACTGACTTCCTTTCATGACCTTAGGTTTATATTCAACTCTGGGACCTGGACTATGAAGCAAGGATTAAGGAACAGAGGAGCACTGAAGCATAATACCCAGGCACTAGCTGGGGTGAATAACAGACTGAATTCTGAATTGTTCCCAACTTCTTGGCTGTATTTAGTTTTCTCTACAGTAAACTGACTATGGAGGAATAAGATGGAAGAAAGATTTTCTGTATAGCAGAGGGATACTGAGAGGTGCTTTATTAGATTTCATTTCTGGAAGAACCTTCTAAATGAATTCTTCAAATGTTTTAGCATGCATGTCTGTGGTACAATTAACATCATTTATGTCTATAAGTACATGTTCTGTCAGAACCTTTGATCTCTGTATTTTTGAACATAGTATGAGTTTTTTAATGATAACAGTCTTTCTCACTGTCATGTTATCCCTTTTTCCCCTCAAAAAAATGCCACTCAACAATTTTACTGCTGTATTTTATGCAGGATATAGTACTCAACATGTCTTGTCTTTGGAATATTTACAAATAGTAAAAACAAAGCCTCAAAAATAGGTAATTGATATTTTCTCCATATTGCAAGCAAGGAAAATGAATGAAACTGTCCATACCATAAATCAGTCTTAGCTGGTGAAAATTTTTCTTTTGATACCAGGGCTTTAATATGCTTTTACTGAATCATACATAACTAGCATGTTTTTAACATGTTTTTTGTTTTTATTAATACAAGCAAGTCTTCAGGCAATTACACGAGTTTGATTGCTGTGATGTTGTGCTGTGCACAGGTTGTAAACGATGACGTGTCCGCAATAAATAAGGCCTAGAAAACACTGTTCAACAAGAAGTCTGAGGACTATGTCCAACCTGTCCTGATGTTTCAGTCCAGCCTTCCCTTTTCCCTTGGAGTCCAGGCAGAGCAGTTCTCTGATAAATGAACATTGCTCAGGCAGCCCAGATTTGCTTCTTACCAGCCATCAGAAAGTTGGTGAGAGGTAGCAAGGGGCACAGGAACCGCTGAAGAGGGTACCGTGGCCTCCCCCCACAACTCCCCTCATGAGGTTCCAGCTGCAGCAGCCAACGTGTACTGCATTAGCTGGAGAGAAGAAGCCAAATGCACCAAGACTCGCACAAAAACAGCTCCTATCATTAAACACTGGTTCAGTCATTTGCTAAGAGAGGTTCACTGTGGAACCACATCACATCTGTCTCTTTGGAACCTTAAAAATAATACATGAGAATTATTTCAAAACCTGGGAGAATTCAGGGCTAAAGTGTTTGTGTAACTGCTTTTCTGGTGGAAAGACATAAATAACACAGTGTCAGAAAATGGAGTATCTGTCAAACACAAGGTCAAATTCTAATTTCATGTTCATTGCCAAAAAGCTAGGCTCACTTTAGCTACAAGCATTTTTACCTGGACACATTATTAATCAGAAAATCTTTCTAGACAATGGAAAGTACCTCTCCCATTCATAAAGCTGTGAAGTACTCATCCCAGGAGTACAAGTAAAAGTAGAAGATGGTTGCATCTTTGATGTTCTGGATCTTATCTGGAAAAAACATAAGTATGCAACTGAGTGGCCAAGGAAAAAGCTTCTAAATACTCAGAAAATATATATTTTTAACATTTACTAAAATTGTCGATACTATTTGAAAAAATAACGAATGTACACATTTGTTAGCAAGCTGTTTCTTGATAGCAAAGATATGAATTCATTATTTTTCAAATAAGAATGAGTTTCTTGCTAAAACAACCAGAGGGAATGCAATAAACCTTAAATGATTACCACTGGATTTTAGGCCTAAAGTTCCCTTTACAGAAACATGTCCGGTTTCGCCCCTAGCCTAAAAGGCTATCACTTGTAACATATCTACAACGAGTCAGCACTGCTGCCCCTCTCCAGGCATGAGGGAGAGGGATGCAGTCTGTCAGTGTGTGCACAGAGTGTTGCGTCTACCCTGTTCCCTTTCAGTGGCCAGCCAGGGGGTTGCCCATTTGCCTTGCTGTGCCTGCTCTACTCTGGGTGAAGGAGAGTCCTGAGCTGGGAAAGTCGTCTGGAGCGTGGGTGCATGACCCAGCAGGCAAGAAGCCTGCAGCAAGGGCAGACATTAGGAGATGCCTGAAAGAAGCAGAAAATGACAGAGCCAAGGCTCTGAAGCAACAGAAAAATTCTTTCTTAGAGACCCAGAGGCACCGGGGGTGAGGTTGTGCAAGACAGCTGGGACAATCTGACAGCCTGCTGCTACCAAAAGTGAGTGTTTCATGCTGCTTCAAAAAGCTGGGAGTGTCAGACAAACACAAGAGCTCATGCAAAAGAAGGAGCATAAAACTACAGTCAGAAGAGGGGAGTAAGCCTAGCCTTTGGGGCAGCCACTAGCTCAAATTTCTCAGGAATATTCAGCCTGTGTGGAGCCTGCTGCAACCCAAAATGCCACGAAATGTTGCTGGACTGAGACAAAAAAATGTGAGGAGAAAGTAGATTTGCTTAAAAGGTCTGTTCTATTATTATGTTCTCACTCAGAAGAAACTGAGTTTCCATATTTTAAACATTGATTGTCTTCATTTAGCTAAACTTAATGTAGCCTTTAGAAGTTTACAGCCCTCTGGGTGATTATGGTGTGTCCATTGTAAAGAAAAGGTCCAGGTAGGCTCACCTCTAAGCTTTGGACAACTCAAGGTCCTTTCACAGTTAGTTTAAAGAGATCCTGGTCTGGATTATTTGGGATGAAAGAGGCCAGGGAACAGCTCCCCAGGGAAATGTGAGGGAGCAGTTGTCTTTGGCAGGGATGAGCTGAAGGCAGCAATAACCTATGGAGCCATTATAGTTGCAGCTGCAAGAGAACATGTGTCCACAGTCTCTGTAAACAGCACTTTATCACTTCACATTCGGAAATGTATAATTACCCCTCTAAAGCCTACATACAATCTCAGAAAGGACATTTTACACAGGAAATGGAAAACTAATCTGTATGAAAATGCTAATAATAACAGTAGTTTCAGATTAAATCAAAAGGAAGATTCACCTTAGCCTTGCTTTGAAAAAGCACTAGTGAGGCAGGACATGAGGTTGATATTCTTCTGGAAGAGAATTTTTTCATTCTTTTTAATGAGATTGGAAATGAATACAAAATAAACATTTTACTAGAAATAGGTAGTTCCATGGACAATAAATAAAACTAAAAAACCAAGCAAGAAAAAATATTAAGAGCTGTGTGTCTTAGGAAGGGGCTGTTTTATTACAGCCAAGGTTTCCAGCCTTCTGTACACCCAGAAGCATACATATACTGAGATGTCTGGAGAAGGAAATCCTTTAAGTATGGTTGGGTAACATCAGTTGGGAAACTATAAGATATCACAAATCAGAAAAAAATGATGACTGTATCTGTAGAAACAAATGCAAAACAGCCTGGAATGACAACTTAGTCAAAAGGAAATACAATTCATTGATTTCTGAAAAGAAAATTAAAAAAAAATTGGAGGAATCAGTCAAAAGTAACAGTCTTCACAGACTAAAAGAATTTAGGTCCCATCCAAGGTTTTTACTGCTTTTCAGAGGTGTTTCTGTGCAACCATTACATTACCTCCTAATGACGAAATTCAGTTTTGGCCTTTTAACCAGCAGGAGAGTCTGAGCTCATCTCTCCAAGTCATATTGCTATAATTTCCGTGAGAAATGTTGGTTTAGAAGCCAGAAGCCCTTTCCCCCTGTCGAGCTGAAAGTTAGGCTGCATCTCTCTCAGCTTACTCATCATTGACCACCACACCATCTAATTAAGTGGGTTGAATCTTGGCCACATCACATTTAAAACGAGTCACATAAAGCATTTTCTAACACAGTTCTTTAAAGATTGCTTGGAACTTCGAGATGTTATGACTCAAATGTCAAATGGTATCCAAAATACTTTTGATATTTACATGAGACCTCACAATTTTATACCTTTCCTGTGTGAGAAAAATAATTTCAAGTTGAGCATGAAGTGGATGTAATGCAGATCAAACATCACCTCCTTTTTTTTCTCAAATGACCTGTTAAAATAATTCTCTAAGTGATTAGGAGAAAACATGAAGGTATCCCATAATCCCAAATGCTGGGATTGAAAGGCATGGGAAGGGAGAGGAAAAAGGTCCAAGAGTCTGGGTGGCAGGTGTGCCTGTACCTCCACCAAGCACACAGGAATGACCTACGTCCTGCAGTGGAAGAAGTCTATGGAAACACCAGTACTCCTGCCCTCTTCTATGGAACAACCCTTATTCCTGTGCCTCCACAGCAGGCTGAAGTCATCGTTACCCTGTCATGGGTGTTATTGCTGTGTTACGTGCAGTCACACACTTCTGGACTGCAGCAGTGGACTCTTCATCAAGGAAGGAAGACTCACCCATTTTAGGAAAGATAGTGAGAATCACATCATCACTCCCGGTTTCAAAGGATTTCAGAGCTTCCAAAGTTTCTGGGCTGCTAAGAGCCCTTAGGCTACAAAATGCCGTTGCAGGAAAAAAACCAACAGATCTTGAGATGCCATTTTTTCATCTTAGCAAAGGCCTTTTGAATATTTCAGTGACTGTTTCCCCATTTCTGGTCAGGCTTGTTCCCTTGTTCAACTCCTTGCAGACACTGAGATGCACACTGCTTTCTGTTATCTAGATAGATGTAGGAAATAGTAAAGGGTATGTATTAAGGAATAGATTAAAATGTTGATAATTCCAAAATTATGGGGCATTGTGGCTTGTCTCTTTTCATCCATGGAAGCCCAGAGTTAGATGAACTCCTGCTCTTCTGGGAATGAAAACCTTCAAACCCAGAATCATCAGGTTCAAACAAACACACCTCTTTGTGCAGAGCAATTTCACATGGGCAGCTCTCGCACAGAAGTTTAGAAAATCTGTCCAAGAAGTAGGCTGTGAGTGGCCCATCAGAGCCGAATCTGCAACACTCTTCATTATTCCTGTCAGGGAGACATGGGGCAGGGCCTGGCAGCCAGGGCCTGTCCCACTGCCCCAGCCAGGAGCACAGCAGCCAGGGGCACCGGGGCAGCGCCAGCCCCAGGCATCGGGCACCTCCCTGGGGAGCGTGATGGGCTGAGGATGGGCGAGGACGTGGGCCCATGGACGCGTCCAGCTTGGCAGGGCCCATGGCCAGACAGGGCAGGCTGTGAGGAGCTGGAGGCCGACCCCGCTGTGGCATCACTGGGGCAGGGGCTGACAGCCCTGGGGGGCTGACATGGGGTCCTGGGCCATGGGCAGGGTGGGGGGAGCCCCAGGGGGCTGGGCAGGGACAGTCAGGGCTTTGACAGGGCCTTAAGAATTTCCCAGTTTTGTTAGTTACATTTTTGGTTGCTGGTTGCTCAGGTTTTAGTCTTACTTCAGTGTTAGAGTCCTGCAGATACATCTGTCTGGGAATATGGCAGAGGAATCCCTCTTCCAAGGAACTGAATTCCCTTTGCCAGGCGGAGTCAAGGTTTCCTTAGCTTTTCTGTTTTTCCAAAAGAGTGGTTGTGACAAGAGGTTGTGCAGCATGTTCTGCGCAGATGTAGCAAGGACATCTACACCAGCAAGGAGGGTGTGGAAATCATGCCTATGTAGCATAAATGCATTTATTGTCGAACAAATGCAGCTTTAATAGTTTAGCAACAGGGTCATCTAGGGGCTTCTTTCCCCTGAGCCTTCCATTCAAAAGTCATGGTTCTTCCCACTTGCCACTTACCTAACTGTCCCCAGAGAGGCCAATGGGAGCAAAACACTTCAGAAAACATAAGCTGTTCATCACTTAAGAGCTCGTGGCAGTAAGAGCTCGAGGAGTCCCACCCTGCACCAAAGTGAGGAGTTTGCCAAAGTGTCGAAGGCCTTTCTGACCTTGCTGCACAAATGTCAACACCATGGTAGCTGTGGCTGATCTAAACCCAGACTATCATGCTTTCCCCATACACAGACATTTGGGGGTTCAGACCCACACCACAAATCCATGTCAAGCCCGCTGTCTGCCAGCAGGAGAGGCCCTGTGTTGGTCCCTCTGCCTCACCATTGAGCACTGGAGGGGCCTCATTCACCATCTCTGGCCGTGAAGCAGCCACAGGGACACCACCAGATTGGTGCTATGATGCCTGTGCACCGTCTCCCTCCTGGAAGAATGCCAGGCATTCACTCAAGGCATACACACATTTTATTCAGTTACATCAACCAAAGCACATGCCCTAGGCCCAGCACATGCCTAAGAATTACCACCCGAATGCTTGGAGGTACCAGGTAGATCTCTGAGGGGTTTCTCTTTTTTCTCATGGGGAGGAAACATGGGGACTGTCCACCTTTGGAGAATCATCTTTGGAGTATGACTTGCTGTCATGCTGCTCATCTGCTTATTTTCAGGCCTTGCAGTACACATCATATTTCATCTTTGCCGCCAGCTGCGTTCCTCCTAAGCAGTCTTCAAATTTTCGGTCCATTTCTTCATTCTGAGCTTTAGAGAAGAGGTCTCTCCAGTTCCCAACAACCCCTGTGTACAACAAGAAGTACCAAAAACTGAAGGCAGCCACTCCTGAGAGAGAAGAATACCTAGGCAGCAATGAGGCAGAATCACTGCCCACATGAGGCGAGAAGGATCTGATTTATGCCCCTGAGAGGTCTGATGGCCTGGGAGAGGCAAGGTAGCAAAGATAAGAAGTAAAGGCTGCAGCCAGGCCACAGGGAGCATTGCTGATGGGCTGCCTGCATGCCTTCCCTCCCCAGAGGAGGTTTCCAAGGTGGTTTCATGAAGCTTTTACATGGAAGAGAGGGGAACCTGGTTTTGTCACAAGGGAAAGCTCATTTGTGAATGCCTCCCTCTGAAGGGGGAAGTTATTTGGGGTAGTAGGGTAGGTGTCAGAGAGGAGAGCAGTTAAATCCATCTTCCTCCAAGGAGTGGTGAAGGAAAGGCATTAAAGCAAGCCCATGCCCACAGTAGTCAGAAATCAAAGATGCTGGGCTGCCAGAGCTCTGGCCCTGGACGGAGGTCTGTGAGGGACCATCTTGGGGGCTATCACTGACACATCCATTAAGAGGAACCATATTGAGACTATTCCTCAGGTCTCACTGAGTATGTAACAAGAAGATGCCTGTGAGGCTAGCAAAGCAGTGAGCAATGCATTCCCTTGAGATTCAAGAGACTCTTGTCCCATTAGCATACCTCATCCCAAAGGGGACTTTCATGAAGTGACACGTGCAGCCTGGATCCATGATCCAGGATCACGCTCATCACCTGACCGCCAGGCAACAGCCACACCACAACCCCTCTGTAAAGAGTAACCATCCAGCCCCAGCAGATTTAGTGCATAATTGTTGGCATAACCTACACCAGTTTTGGCCCCCACCTTCACACCTCACTTGCCTAACTAACTGGGGCTGCCACAGGGAGATGGAGCAACATGGAAGCAACGGCTGAGGACCTTAAGCCTGGCACTCTGGTATGTTTCTCACAAACAGCCCCCAAATCCCGTCAATGGCAGAAGCTTGTTGTACAGGATGCCACAGGAGAGAATTCACCCACACTTGTCCTTACTAGCCAGCCCAGTGAGTTCATGGCTAAGTGAGGAAACCTACTCAGAACTCCTTCTGGAGTTCTACTTTGGAAAGTAGATTCTCCATTTGTAGAGACTTACCCTTCCGGAAGAGGATGTCCCCAAACTTTCCATGGGTTTCCTTGGATTTCTCTTTCATAGCTTGGAAACTGGTCTTCTTGGCAATTCTGGGAAAATCTTCCTCACACAGGGAGAATCCAAAGAAGGCAGCAATCCTTTTCATTGCCAGTACCTGGTTCTGGCCAAAGGGAAATAGCACAGAGGTGAAACCAAAAGACTTGACACTGTGGCTGTGGCATGGAGCCAGCACCTGATGGGAAGCCCAGCAGAGGAGGCTGTCTCCCACAGTGTCACCAAGGAATTCTAAGAGCTCTAACAGAAAGGGAACCCATACATGGTGGCCTCAGCTTCAAGGCCTTTTCTTCTCTCCCAAAAGTAACTGTGCCTGTGCCAGATATGACTCCTTCCATGAAGAGGCAAGGCTATGCTCCTCCTAACCCCTATGGGCCTCGCCCAAACATAAAAGAGTGGCTCAGAAAGGCACACCCTTCTAAAGGTGCAGACAGGCTTGACCCAAGAGTTTCTTCTTCCCCACAGCCATACATATCAGGAGGGGTCCACAGTGCACTCATCAAGGAAGAGCTGGATAAGATGCCACACCTCTTTGAGTTCCTCGTAGCTTATCATCATGATCCTATCATGGTCGATGTATTTGTTCCATTCCACTAAGTGGTCAATGTAGGATCCCCAAGCCACTGCAGACAAAGAAGAGACATAGCTGTGTAGAGTATTCCCCAAACAGGCCCTTACCAAATCAGAGGAGTCAGCCCAGACAGCTCTCTAAACGTGGCACCAGGATGATGAAGTGGTGACTGGCTCAACATGTCTGTTCTTTCGGCTGAGGTCGGTGCAGGATCCCACAGCTCTGGCCACTACATAGCACTGAACCACAAGCTGTATTGCGGGAACAGAAAAGTCAGGCTAAAGCTTTCTCATGATCTCTCCATTCTGAGTTAGAGACAAAAGAAACTCCGATTCTCTGATACTCCCTGTTTCTGCCATAACATAGGCCTATGTGCCTGTCCTGGGAGTGCCTTGGTAATGTATGTTGGAGTAGGATTCCCATGCACAGGGTCCTGTGTATGTCCCTCATGAAAGGAGGAATGCCAGAGGATGCAGGTCAAAGTACATTTCCCATTCATGAAGGCTGCAAAGTACGCATCCCAGGAGGTGAAGGACGGCAGCACTGGCATGTTGTTGTAGAAGTGGTAATAGGAGACAGCCGTGTCTTTGGGGTTCCGAACTAGCACAAGGATCTAGAGGAAGAAAACACATAATTTGGTTCTGATTTGGTGACTGACCAAAACGGCATCTTCTAAACACATCACATAGAATCATAGAATCATTTAGGTTGGAAAAGACCTTTAAGATCATCGAGTCCAACTGTAAACCTAGCACTGCGAAGTCCACCGCTAAACCATGTCCCTAAGTGCCACATCTACACATCTTTTAAATACCTCCAGGGATGGTGACTCAGCCACTTCCCTGGGCAGCCTCTTCCAATGCTTGATAACCCTTTTGGTGAAAAAATTTTTCCTAATATCCAATCTAAACCTCTCCTGGCGCAACTTGAGGCCATTTCCTCTCGTCCTATTGCTTGTTACTTGGGAGAAGAGACTGACACCCACCTTGCTACAACCTCCTTTCAGGTAGTTGTAGAGAGCAATAAGGTCTCCCCTCAGCCTCCTTCTCTCCAGGCTAAATAACCCCAGTTCCCTCAGCCCCTCCTCATAAGACTTGTGCTCTAGACCCTTCACCAGCTTCGTTGCCCTTCTTTGGACACACTCCAGCACCTCAATGTCTTTCTTGTAGTGAGGGGCCCAAAACTGAACACAGTATTTGAGGTGCAGCCTCACTAGTGCCGAGTACAGGGGGACAATCACTTCCCTACTCCTGCTGGCCACACAATTTCTGATACAAGCCAGGATGCTATTGGCCTTCTTGGCCACCTGGGCCCACTGCCGGCTCATATTCAGGCGGCTGTCGATCAACACCCCCAGGTCCTTTTCCGCCAGGCAGCTTTCCAGCCACTCTTCCCCAAGCCTGTAGCATTGCATGGGGTTGTTGTGACCCAAGTGCAGGCCCTGGCACTTAGCCTTGTTGAATCTCATACAGTGGCCTTGATCCAGCCTGTCCAGATGCCTCTGTAGAGCCTTTCTACCCTCAAGCACATCAACAGTCCTGCCCAACTTGGTGTTGTCTGCAAACTTATTTGTCCACTAACACCCATCAGACCATACAATGCTGGTCTAATTCCTTTTCTTGAGCAAGAAATCAGAGCTTTGGCAGGCCACTTGCTGCTAATGTCAGCTTCAGGCTGAAAACAAGAAGCTTTTCAGTGATGCCCTTGGGACATATTTCTAAGCTAGTTCCAATCCAGAGAAATGAGCTCATGGGCTACTGAACAGGAGAGCCACAAGCAGGCTGTGGGTGCACCCTTGCTCCTCTTTGCAGCAATTCCCATTGGAGACTATCTTAGCCCCAGCCTGTGGTGGGCTTTCCACAGGTACCCTGGTCTTGGAGGCAAGTTAAAGCAAACGGAATAACCGCTTGCCATGCTGTTTTCTGACACAAACCTGGAAGCATCTTTCTGAAGGAGATCTGACGGGCAGTGACACCCAGCAACAAGCCCACTGATAGTAACCTCTTGAGTCAGCAAAGCTGCGGCTGGGAGAGGATGTTTGTTCGCAGCCTCAGTACACAGCACTCTGCCTCTTCAATCTTGGAAATGTGCCTGTGCATTGACCAGCCCAGGTGAAAGTGTGGAAAATACATCTTACACAGACAGAGGAAAGCTAATTTGGGGTGGAAAAGCTTTTGCAGTGTGATGCCAAGAGAAGACTCACCTTAGCCTTGCTTTGGAGAATGGACGGGGGCAGGAGATGAGGTGGCAGATGGGTTAGTATAATTCTTCTGCAAGGCAGTTTCTTCATCCTCTTTAAAGCAAGTGGGAAGAAATGTGACAGAACAGAAGTAGCTTATTGAGTGACATGTGCCTTTTCAGGAATTGTGGGTAATAAGAAAAGGTGAGAGACCAGAGAAGAAGGATCTTATCCCTTGGAAAACCCACAGGGATGCACTGGTGGCGTAGGCTTCTGCCAGCCTCTGCCACAGAGCACCATTTCACCTGAGACAGGCCTGAGGACAGGACACCCAAGAGAAAGGTCTTACTGATCAAACCCACTGGGGCCAAGGCTGGAGCCCTGTGGCTCCTCAGCACTGTCTGTGCTCTGAGACCCTTGCGTTGGGACACCAAGGGCAATAGTACATGTTACTTGTGCAGACCATAGCTGTTGTTAAGGCTCTAGGCTTTCCATTACCTCTGAGATCAGCCATTGTCTTTCAGCTATTACTACCTGTAAGAAGAGCAGTGCCAATATTTTCAGTCCCTGCCAACCTCATATATCCCAGGATCTCCAAATTCTAGACGTGAAAATGTCTCTAGCTTCTTTTCAGCATTTATTCTCTCTTTCATTTCTTCTTCTGTATATTTGGCATCTGTTGATTCCAACTCCCTCACCATTTGGCCAAGCCAGTTGGTTCCTGAAAGAATAAAGACACCAGTATCCCATCCATTCGACTGCACTTTTTCATGTCAACCTGGCTGACAGGATATCCTGTCAAACTGGTTCACATTTGTTGTGGCTCTATGTTGTACTTTAGCCTGCCAACAGGTGGGCATGCTGGTTTTGGCTGCAATAGAGTTAATTTTCCTCATAGTAGCTGGTATGGGGCTATGTTTAGATTTGTGCTGAAAACAGTGTTGATAACACAGGGATGTTTTAGTTATTGCTGAGCAGTGCTTACACAGAGTCAAGGCCTTTTCTGCTTCTCACCCCACCAGCGAGGAGGCTGAAGGTGCACAAGAAATTGGGAGGGGACACAGCTGGGACAGCTGACCCCAACTGACCAAAGGGATATTCCATACCATATGATGTCATGCTCAGCAATAAAAGCTGGGGGAAGAAGAAGGAAGGGGGGGACGTTCGGTGTGATGGCATTTGTCTTCCCAAGTAACCGTTACGTGTGATGGAACCCTGCTTTCCTGGAGATGGCTGAACACCTGCCTGCTGATGGGAAGTAGTGAATGAATTCCTTGTTTTGCTTTGCTTGTGTGCACGGCTTTTGCTTTACCTATTAAACTGTCTTTATTTCAACCCATGACTTTTCTCACTTTTGCCATTCTGATTCTGTCCCCCATCCCACGGGGATGGAATGAGTGAGCGGCTGTGTGGGGCTTAGTTGCCGGCTGAGGTTAAACCACAACACTGGGCAATAATCAACAAGGGTATGCCAAAAGCCAACAGGGACAGAGCTGTCAGCCAGACATTGTAGAGTGCTATCCTGCTCACTTCAGAAGCACATGCCATCCCCCAGTGGAAACAGAAGCAGAGCTCTATTGCTGTTTCCAGCTCTGGCACTTTTTGGTCACCTCAGACTACTCCCTGTGGAAATTACTCAAGAGAAGTGGAGCTCCCAGCACAGGGCCAACTGAGTCATCCCTTGGCTATTTCTGCTCTCCTTCCACAGTGCTGTCTTTGGGAACACTCTGTTCCCTCTTCCCAACCAGCTTCAGTTTACGGTCTCTTCATGATCAACACAGTTTGGCCTCGTTCCCAGCCCCCAGCTAGGCTTCCACAACGGGCAGCAGAAGGGGTCATCAACCAAACCCCCCAGACCGTTAAGCTCCTGTCACCATCTTTGCACCAGGCTTAGCTGTCTTGGCCTCTGCAACCTAGCAAAACTGGTGTGTGAGGGACTGGGTTTGGAGGGCCAAGTCTCAGTTTTCAACTAACATCCTCTGGGATGTGTAGGTGGACCCTCACATCTTTAAACCATTTCTGCCTGTGCACAGCTCTACAGGCTGCACACAAAGGGGATGCGATAAGGATCAACAATTCCTCTTTTTCTGCAAATGACCTACTAAGATATTTCTCTGAAGTGAATAGGGAAAAAATGAAGGAATCTAAAATGCCCATAGTGAAAGAGAGAGGAAATAATCCAAGAGTCCTGGTGGCATTCATGTCTTTCACTCCATTTAGATACATGGGAATCACCTGCATTCTGCAATGCAGTACGTCTATGGAAACAGCAGTTCTTCTGCCCTCATTAGCAGGATATGTTCCCTGTATTGTCCTTGCAGCGAGCAGGGTAACAACATACTTTCCTGTATTAGCCAGAGTGGTCAGAATATCAAGGTATGTGATTATCCTGCTTTACCCAACACTGGTGAGTTCACCACTTGAATACTGTGTGTAGTTCCTGCACTGAAGCACAAGCAATTTTGAGAATCTGGAGAGAGTCTTGCTGAACTTCCATGAAATCACTGGGAGCTGGAGTAAATAAAATGCATAGAAAGGGTTGGTTTGCTCAGGCTGGAGAAAAAAAAAAATAAGGCATGGGGGCATCTCACTGCAGTCTTCCACTATTGAATGTTATAATGAAGACAGAACCAACTCTTCTGAAAATTGGCCAGAAAGTGACAAAAGGGGCATATTACAAATCACAACAAGTGGATGTCTGACTGCATAGAAGTAAAAAACCAACAAACCAACCAAACAACAACAAAAAAACAAACAAACCCCCAAAAATCACTCTAGTGGGAAAACACTGCAATAGATTTCCAGTGCGTGGTGAATCTCCACCCTTAAAGTTTTAAAACTCTTCTGGACAAAGCCTTGAGCAACCAAACCTAACATTGAAGGTTAGGTCTTTCCCTTGCTTTGAGCAGGAGGTTGTACTATTTGACCTCCAGAGATGCCTTACAACTTAAATTCATGATCCTATGAAGTCTGATGTCACCATAAGCTTTTCTCAGGTCTTATTGCTGTGTTAAATGATGGCACAAACTTCTGGATTGCAGCATTGTGTACTTGACTGCTTATCAAGAAAAAAACACTCACCTGTTTTAGGATAGCCTGCTAGAATCACATCTTCGCTCCTGGTTTCAAAGGATTTCAGAGCTTCCAAAGTTTCTGGGCTGCTAAGTATAGCAGGGTATAAAATACCTCTGTAGGAAAACAGCATGCCTTCTGGGGGAATCTTTTCACTCTGTGAAAAAGAATTTTCCACTATTTCGATGACTCTTTCCCTATTTCTGCTCATGTTTGTATCCCTGTGGAACTCTTTTCGAACAAACAGATACAGGCTGTCTCTCCACAATGCAGAAAATCTTTATGCAACATATTAGCAAATGGGACAGGGCCTTCACTCAGGAATGAAGGTACAAGTCACTGATTAACTCTGTTAACTCCTTTTGAAATTACAGGACTGGAGACTGACAATAGTGACATAGAGTCTTTGCTGCAGCTGATACTAGGAACAGGAATCTATTGGGGCAACAACTAATAGCATTCAAAATGTTAAATGAAACCAAAGAAAGACCTATAAAGGGTATCCCCTGAAATATTTTTAACTGGTGAGCAATGCAGTGCAATTTGCAAACTGGACAACCAGCATGTAGTGGACACGTATATAGTGGATCTCAACCTAGCTTGCTATTGACTCCACTAATGGGTACATATCCAAGGGTGCAACTTCCTTCCAGGTGGTGGCTCCATCCTGCAGCCAGTCACTGTAACATCATCACTTCAGCTGATATCTCCAGAGCTAAGGACAAGTACCACTTAAGCCATACTTCACATGATTAAATACTCACATTGGAGACTTTTACTTCATCAAATGTGTGGAATTTTACTTCCATGTGAAGCTCTAATACTTAGGCATTAACATGAATCAAATTCTACCTGTATGACTTCAGTTCTATTTCTCTCTATACATGTCCATAATTTAATCTTCAGGTGAAATTGTTCTTGATGGGGGAGTTATTGGTATTCTGCCTGATGCCTTTTCAGAAGATAAGGAGTACTGAGATGGAGAAATAGATACCTCCACAGGTCATCCCAACAGAGACATGCAATACAGGGAGGCTGAATTACCCTGTGGAGGGGCCTTTCACTCTTTCTTTCTTTCACGTCCTTCAATACAGTATGGGTCTCATTCACTACCCATATATCAAACCCACGGAGAGCTCTACACTGCTGTGCATCACATCCTTGTCTCTTTAGTCATAAATGGATGTTAGACAGTAAACCTATGCACAAGCTTAATTAAGCATGAGGAGGTGTCAAATCAAAAGCACAACTGTAAGACCTGGAAGATTGCTTACAGTTACCTACAAAGAATCATTTAAAATTATTTTTCTGGTCTCCCAAAATGCAGAACCATCAAAATAGACCATTTTATTGGAAATATTTTCTCTATCAGTGCTGTTTTACTCATAAAAACTGGAGACACCATTCATATATTATGCCTTCTGCCAGCTTTGTTATTGTTTTCAGTTTTCTGTCCATGTGTTTACTCTGAGTTGCAAAGGAAAATCTCTTCCCATTTGCCAACACTAAAGAGTAAGAGCATCAAGAAATTAGCATTTTTCCTTCTGCCTCCAGAGCCAGCTGCCTGCATATTGAGGGAGCCAGATCTCTATAACACCTCAACATGAAATCTAACAACCTGTCACCTGAGCCACTGGGGACACGGGTGCCCCTGGGTCCTTTAACCCTTGGACCCTGATCTCTGCTCATGAGCGGGGCCCTCAATGATCTCACAGCCACCTGGCAGGCTGCTCAGGAGCTGCAGAGGTGAGGGCTCAGAGCAGCCCTGTCTCTCTGGAGAGGCTCAGGGGAACCAGGTGTCCTGAGGGTGCCAGGAGTCCCAGTCCTAGTGCTGTCTGCCCAGCAGCCGAGTGTCTTGGGGTAAGCAGGAGACCCCGCAGGAAGGCTGTATGACTGTGGCACAGCTCACATGGCCCCCAGGGAAAACTCTGAGTTGTTCAATTCATCTAAAGGAAAATCTGCCTTGGGTGGAAATCCTGTTAGCAGGAGCATTTGCAGTACAACACAAATAGAAGATTCACCTTAGCTGAAGATTCGCCTTAGCCTTGTTTTGGAAAATGGATTGGGGAAAGGACATAGGTGGGAGATGGATTAGTATAATTTTTCTGGTTTCTTCATCCTCTTTAAAGCAAATAGACAGAAATACAATGTAAGCATCCTCTTCAGTGGAAACATAGCATTTCAGGAACCATAGGTAACAAAAAAGACTAGACCAGAAAGAAAGATACTTTTCTTTTTTTTTTTTTTTTTGACGATTGGTAAGGATCTAGCAGTGATAAAGTTTGAAAACCACTGCTGTTGTGTCAGTCAACTATGTCTTACTTTGAAAACAGATTCCCAAGTTTTTCTGAATTGATTCTCACACTCATTGCCTTCACCTCTGCTTACTTTTCACCCCCTCAAAATGTTACTCATCCATCAAGTCTCCTTGTCCACATTCATTTTCTGACATGGCAGCTTGCCTTTTCCGTCCTCCCCTCTTCCACCTCCTTACCCCACTGAATGCAAGGGCTCACAGAGTATCTTTAACGGAGCAAAAGCACGTGAGCTGTTACTGTTCTGAACAGCTCTGTCCTTCAGGTTGAGATTGTAAGGGCAGAAGGGGACTGAACCCATAGCCCTGCGATGACACAGGAGAGGATAACCTTCAGAAACAGGTCATGGTCTGGTTTTCCATCAGATCAGCCATGCCTTGTCTACTGTTTATTTCAGTTTAGGTGTTCACCAATTAGTTTTAATCTAATTAGTTCAATAGAGTAGTGGTGATGTAGTATTATTATCTGAGGAATTACTGATTGAGCTTGTGTTTACCTTGTGAGCAGTGTAGCACCCAGTCTTTGCAGAAATTTTTCCCAGACTCAGTAACAACTACCTACATAATCTCTCATCCGAAAACGCTTCAAGGGTAACAGTTTTTGAAGATAAACAATTTCCCCTTCTTAACTAAAGTAAATGTGCTACTCACATTTCCTTCTCAAAGCCCAGTGTGCCTGGAAAGCCTCACTGCAAGCGAAGGCTCTTGTGCAGTATCAGTGTCTGAAAACCCAAAAGCTGCCATGAAATCGCAATAAGATTCAGCCAGTGAGAATGTGGAATGTAACTCTAAAATCTGGTGTGGATCTAACTGGGGAAAATATATCACATAAGGAAGTCAGACTTGGTAGACTCTTGCCTGTTTCATAAACTGGAGTGTTTGGTGACAATTTAATTAATGCAAGAAGAATTAACACAGACAGGGGATCAGTAAGAACATGGAAAGCTGGTCTGCTGTATTCCAAAATGCCTACAAATATAGATCTAGAAGGGACTTAATGTGACTTTCTAGTCCTCCCCCTGTACTGCTAAAATATCGAGCATGCTTATGTTCTCCCCACCAGATGCTTCCTTAAATTTCTCTGCAGACTCCCTAAGCCGCATTCTCCAGTTTAGCCTGACCTTCAACCACAGGCTGTAGTAATTATTCCCTGTGTCTTAGGTATGATCCTCCTGTTACTGTAGACCAGAAGAAGATTTGACCTTTTTTTTTCCAGCACTTTCACCATGCTAGCCCTTGCTGAGTGTGATTCCTCAGGTCTTTTCACGCCAACTGCTGCTTGACTGGTTTGCCCCCATTAAGTACCTCTGCCTTTGGTTACTCTTTTCTAAATGTAGCATTTTACACTGACTTTTACTGAACTTCAGGTTTGCCAAACTTCTTCTCAATTTGTTACAATGTTTTGAATTGTTTCCCCATTTTCCCCAGTACTTTCAGCCCTTTGTTCTGATCCCCAGACTTAAAAGTCAATCGTATATGATACAGATATTAGTCTGTCCACCGGTGTTAAGAACAATGTTGAATATGACCAGGACTCACCACTAAAAGATATTGCTTTAATTGTCCTCCCAATTTTGCTGTCATCCAGTATATGCAGTTTGACCGTGAGCACACTATTGCAACCAAGTTCATAACAGCCATGTAAAGAAGTGGATATTCCTGAAAGTATTACTGCTGACGACCCTGCTTCTGGATGCCTTTTGTCACTGTTGTATGAATTTCTAGGAACACAAATCTATGTACAGAACAACCAGGTGATCAGGCCCAGTCAGCATGGGTATATGAAAGGCAGGTCCTGCTTGACTAACCTGATCTCCTCCTATGACAAGCTGACCCGCTTAGTGGATGAGGGAAAGGCTGTGGATGTTGTTTACCCAGACTTTAGTAAAGCCCTTGACACCGTTTCCCACAGCATTCTCCTGGAGAAACTGGCTGCTCATGGCTTGGAGGGGTGTACTGTGTGCTGGGTAAAAAACTGTCTGTATGGCTGGACCCAATGAGTGGCGGTGAACAGAGTTAAATCCAATTGGTGGCTGGTCACAAGTGGTGTTCCCCAGGGCTCAGTATTGGGGCCAGTTCTGTTTAACATCTTCATCAATGATCTGGATGAGGGGATCAAGTGCACCCTCAGTAAATTTGCAGATGACACCAAGTTGGGCAGGACTGTTGATGTGCTTGAGGGTAGAAAGGCTCTACAGAGGCATCTGGACAGGCTGGATTAATGGGCCAAGGCCAGTTGTATGAGGTTCAACAAGGCTAAGTGCCAGGGCCTGCACTTGGGTCACAACAACCCCATGCAATGCTACAGGCTTGGGGAAGAGTGGCTGGAAAGCTGCCTGGCGGAAAAGGACCTGGGGGTGTTGATCGACAGCCGCCTGAATATGAGCCGGCAGTGGGCCCAGGTGGCCAAGAAGGCCAATAGCATCCTGGCTTGTATCAGAAATTGTGTGGCCAGCAGGAGTAGGGAAGTGATTGTCCCCCTGTACTCGGCACTAGTGAGGCTGCACCTCAAATACTGTGTTCAGTTTTGGGCCCCTCACTACAAGAAAGACATTGAGGTGCTGGAGTGTGTCCAAAGAAGGGCAACGAAGCTGGTGAAGGGTCTAGAGCACAAGTCTTATGAGGAGGGGCTGAGGGAACTGGGGTTATTTAGCCTGGAGAGAAGGAGGCTGAGGGGAGACCTTATTGCTCTCTACAACTACCTGAAAGGAGGTTGTAGCAAGGTGGGTGTCAGTCTCTTCTCCCAAGTAACAAGCAATAGGACGAGAGGAAATGGCCTCAAGTTGCGCCAGGAGAGGTTTAGACTGGATATTAGGAAAAATTTTTTCACCGAAAGGGTTATCAAGCATTGGAACAGGCTGCCCAGGGAAGTGGCTGAGTCACCATCCCTGGAGGTATTTAAAAGATGTGTAGATGTGGTGCTTAGGGGCATGGTTTAGTGGTGGACTTAGCAGTGCTAGGTTTACAGTTGGACTCGATGTTCTTAAAGGTCTTTTCCAACCTAAATGATTCTATGATTCTATGATTCTATAACTCAGCACTTCTCAGGCTGCACCTGGACTACTGTGTCCAGTTCTGGTCACCACAATTGAAAAAAGACACAGACAGACTGGAGGGGGTCCAAAGGAGGGCCACAAAGATGAGAAGGCTCAGGGAGGACCTCATCACAGTATTCCAGTACTTAAGGGGCAGCTACAAACAGAACGGAGGCTCTCTGTTCACAAGGAGCCACATGAAGAAGGCAATGGGTACAAGTTGCACGGGGAGAGGTTTCATCTCGATATAAGAAATAAATTCTTTACAGTGAGAACAATCATTCACTGGAAAAACCTCCCCAGGGATGTGGTAGAGTCCTCATCACTGAAGGTTTTCAAGATGCAATAACCTCATCTAGGCCCCCTTTCCCATGAAAGGTTAGACCAGATGATCTTTCAAGGTCCCTTCCAACCTGGGCAGTTCTATGATTCCTCTGAGTGGATCTTGACTGTTAACACCAGCCCATAATCTGAAATCCATCTTGAAATTCTGCATTCAGAGAGATTAAAATCCCTAGGAATGCTGATCCCTATTCCCCTTCATTCTCCTCCCTCTAGCTTTGATCCTGAAGTCACTTTGTGCTGACGTCATGGGGAAGATATCCTTTGTCATTAATTAAGGTTGTGTCAGATCCATATTTTTGCTAGTGATCTTTTCTGTGAAGATGTTGCCTGACTTGAAACATTTTTGCAAAAAATGAAATTCTACATACTAAATAATTATAAGTAGTCTAGAAAGACTGAGTTTGGCTAGAAAGAGAAAAGAGGCATTTCCTTCCATGTGACAGCTACAGAAACAGCGCTGTTTGTTAAGTTTATCTGAATATGGTTAGTTGCCATCTTATTCAGCAAATGAGTGTAGCCAAAGCAAGCCAAAGATCTCACCTTTAAAACAAAAGCCCACTGTTCATTATTGTCACTGTAAAGGCCGCTGCAATGTGATTATTACAGTAATTCTAAGGTGCTTGGATCATTTGATCTAGTTTTCTAGTATAAAGCATTCAGATGATCTGAGAGTGCATTGGAAAGCTCTTGGTCTAATCACATTTCATCACTCTTCAGGCTTTACAGTACTCTTCATACTTTAACTTTGTTCCCAGTTTAGTTCCTCCTACATGTTCTTCAAATGCTTTGTCCATTTTCTCATTCTGATCTTCACTGAAAAGATTCTTCCAGTCACTTACAGCACCTTCAAAGAAGCAAAGAAACTCTTGAAAAACAAGAAATGTTATTATTTTTTATTTTATAGATCTGTCATTCTTGTGCCATTGTACACTAAATTGAGTTGATCCATTTTTCAAGATAAAACTTCACTCATTTTTGCACCAGTATAATTTCGTGAAGTCAGTGGAGCTACAAATCTGTGAAACTGCTGTAATGCAAAAGAATGTAGTCCTCTTCAGGTGACTGTCCGAAAAAGCAGCCTAAAGTCCTCTTTCCCTGCAGTTCTCTACTCAGTCAGTTGTGACCAACAAGGTGGAAGATCATGAAGGCTTGATTAAGAATCATCTGGCAGGAGGCAGAGCTGGGTTTCTGCTCCCTTGGCAGTTTGAGTTTTTATCCAGTAACTTCTTTAACGTAAAATGCAGAAATAGACTCTGACAGCCAGGTTGGCCCTCTCATATCTGTGTCCCCTACACTACACTGCAAAAGTAGTTCCCTTCTGTTTCCCCTTCTCTATGTACCTGATTCTTGCATGCTTGGCTTACTTCTAACCTGTGAGTGTGAACAGGGGGTTGGCAGTGGCCCTTTCAGGAGATCCTACACTCTCCTAAAAAGTGTGATCATGCTACTCAGGCTGAGTTTGGCCAGTTTTGCCTGCTCAGGTAAGCCTCTAACAGCTGAAGAATCAGTGATCTTGGCGCAGAGATGGAGAGGAGTTCAGACACATGACAGTTCCTCCTTCCTGCCAGTCATCTGTAGGACTCTAAAATTTGCTCTGTGCGGTTGCTTCTCCTGTGCTGGCTGCAGCCTGCTGCCAGAGCCTTGCTGGGTCTCTTCCTCACCAGTGCTCCTTGACTAGTTGTCCTGGTTTCAGCTGGGACAGAGTTAACTTTCTTTTTAGTAGCTGGTACAGTGCTGTGTTTTGGATTTAGTGTGAGAATGATGTTGATAACACTCCGATGTTTTAGTTGTTGCTAAGTAGCGCTTATCTTAAGCCAAGGACTTTTCAGTTTCCCATGCTCTGCCAGCAAGCAGGTGTGCAAGAAGCTGGGAGGGAGCACAGCCGGGGCAGCTGACCTGAACCAGCCAAAGGGGTATTCCATACCATGGAACATCATGCCCAGTATATAAACAGGGGGGAGTTGGCCGGGCGGGGCGGACCGTGGCTCGGGAACTAACTGGGCATCGGTCAGCGGGTGGTGAGCAATTGCATTGTGCATCACTGGTGGGTTTTTTTGTTTGTTTGTTTTTTTCCCTTCCTCCCCCTCCTTTTTTGTTATATTCTTTTTCATTACTATTATTATTATTATATTTCATTATTACTATTGTTAGTATTATATTTTACTTTAGTTATTAAACTGTTCTTATCTCAACCCACGAGTTTTACTTTTTTTTCCCCTCTTTCCTCCTCCTCACCCCACTGGGAGGGGAAGGGGGAAGCGGCTGCATGGTGCTTTAGTTGCTGGCTGGGGTTAAACCACGACACTAGTCTTCTCAAGCATAACAGTGATAACCTGCTTGGTACTGATCTGTAATGCTAATATGTGTGCAAAAAAGAAGCAAAGGATGGGTAGCCCAAGTTCTTGAGAGTGTGACATTTCTACCTCTGGACCTCTCGGAGCTTCCTACCTTTGCGAAATAAAATATTGCCAAATGAGCCATGGGTTTTCTGCGAGTTCTTCTTCATTGACTGGAAGCTGCTCCTCTCTGCCACACTCTGAAGCTCTTTCTCAGTCAGGGAAATCCCAAAGAAAGCAGCTATGTTTTTCACACCCAGGACCGGATTCTGAAAAGGGGAATGTAACATACCACATGACATTCAAACAAATTACACTGCTCTCCAAGGTGTTTGCACTTCCCTACATCTCTCTGCTGGCTACGTATATAGAATATTCATAGAGTTCAGTAGGACTAAGTGGTACATAGTGTTTCTCTTCTCCATAATTATTTCAGAGGATATATGAGTCTTCCTATACATCACAAAAGATTATATGTGATTTACAGTTGAGCAAAATCTACATTGTTGAATATATAAAAGCTCCTCCAAAAAAATTACTGGGGATTTTGATTTACAGTGATTTGGGCTTATATCACAGCTAAAGAGAAAACAAGGATCATTTTCACAAACAAAATTTTAAAAAGGCTTTTAAGTTTGAATTTCATCTTTCCTTCCCTTAAAACAAGAATCTATCTTTCTCATACAGTATCATGCAGTTTGAATACACTACCTGAATATAATGGTTAATTGGTTAGGAACAAATGCTCTTTGAAGTATAAAATATTTGTAACTATTGGTAACCTCACCTCTTTTAGCTCTTCGTAAGTTATTGTCATAACATTTTCATCATCGGCATATTTGTTCCATTTGGAAAGGTATTCAAAGTAGCATCCCCAGGGCACTAAATAAAACAAAATGCTAAGATGAAGCATAAATGAAGATTAGACAAGTTCCTTATGAAATAAACCAATTTTTACTCCATAAGTTGACCCCTCAACCGTGGGCATTATTAATCATATCTATGCCAGAGTTTACACCCTTCTGTGTGAATTATGGGGTTTTGCTCCAGGCTGTTCTGACACATGCACATCTCAGGCTTATGATACAATTTGTAAGTCAATACAGTAAAACTTGTTAGTATTTCAAGACAGATGTGCGTCCACCGAAGAGCTGTCAGTACTCAAACCATCTTGCAGACTCCTTTAGTCCAGTTTAAAACTTTGTTTAACTCTCCCTTCTGCTGGCCATGTGATATGCCAAACTGAAGAATTTATGCAATTTTAAACTAGTGGGATTATTTTCTTTTTTTTTTAATTCACTAGACCTAGTCCAAATCATTCCTCTGGTCCAATTTGGCATGTGGGTGTTCAGACGTCTGCGTGGGCATAAAATGATGGACATTGGAGAGGAGGGGTGAAGGGGATCCAAGACAGAGATAAGGAGGAACTGCTTCTTCCAGAGAAAATATCAGTTTATGCAAGTTAAAGCAGTTTGTGGAAGTGGAGTTTTGATAAGGATTTATCCTCAGGCAGTAAAAGACAAGTGCTGTAAACTTTAGTTCAAATTTCTAACTTTCTGTCTTTAATCTGTACTTTTGTACTGTAAACCAAAAAATCCTAGTGAAGCTGATTTACAAAGTACAAGGTTTTTAGACAAAGTCAAAGTATTGAATAATTGACACAGACAGAAGAATATACTGTACTTTTCTTCGTCATGAAAGCTATGAAGAAATCATCCCAGGTCTCATAGGAGGGAAGAAGAGACAAGCCATTGGTAAAATGGTAAAAAGACGTAGCTACATCTTTCGGATTGCGAAGCAGCAACAATATCTAGAAAAAAATTAAAATATTTTATTTGTACAGAAAGACATAACAGACTATAGTATGAAGAAAACAATAATCTACTTTATAATTGCAGTTTGGAGAATTTCTAATATCTTGTATACTACTTGCAGAAATAGCAATTTCATTCTAAATTCAGAAGGTGAAGTATTTCACTTTGCTTCAGTATGTTGTGAAGATGATTGCCTATAATTATTAAAATATCTTTTACAGATTAATCAAATTAATTATGCAGAATCTAAGTATGTTTCACTCGATACAAGCATCATTCATCATTTAGGTAGTGGGGAAAAATCACAAAAATACAAATTCTCTCTGAAACTTGACACACTGAAACCCTCACTTGTGACACCACCATAAAATGCCTCCCATAGGAAACTGTGTCAAAAAAATACATTTTACTGCTGGAGGATTTGTTCCACCCCCCCATCTCACTTGTGGAGACTGAGTCAAAGGTGTCGATAAGGATGAACTGAGATTAAGTGAGATGAATGGCAGTACTTAAACAGGCATGTAGAAATGGCCAGGCTAAACACTTAAGTATAAGAGTGATTCTGAAAATTGGCAGAAAAGTACTAAATTGGCTTTAAAAAAAATCTGTTGGAGTATTTGCTTTCAAGATATTAAAATCAGCACTCACCTTGGCTTTATTTTTGAAGATAGACCTGGGAAGATTTTCAGGAAGGAGATGAGTAAATATAACTCTTCGAGAAGGTAATTTGTTCATTCGCTTTAAGAATTGGAAGGAGGGAAGTGGACAGTTCAGTTAGTACAAGTATTCTTTTCATCAGCCTATGATAAAATATTGCCTTGCTAAACTTATCAACAGTTATTGGCTGATAGAAGTACTTATTTTTTGTGAGTGTTATCCTGGGATCTTAGTGGACTGCTCTGAGTAGCTCTAATCTTCAAAAGCCCCTGAGAATAAGTGATTGGAAAAAGATTATCCATTGCTAGTTCTCTTCAGTGATAATGAATTTAACATGTTCTGTTAGACAAGGAATCAAATCTAAAGGTAAGATGCAGACTCTAACTGGGCGTATGTGAAAGCTGAAGGATCTTGAGGAGAGAGAGAAGGGGTGAGGAGGGAAGAACTAGTAAAAGAGGCAAAAGCCAGTATTTCAGTATTTGACATTTCATGAAACTCTTCTTAAATACAAAACATGCTACATTGAATTTCTGCAGTTCTTGTGTATCTAATGAGTATGTGCTCCTCTCAAACCCTCTGAAATGTCCATTTGTCCCTCAGCATTTGGCAATGCAGATGAGATTCATCCTGACCAGATACCACAGCCAGAGAAGTGGGAGAGTTCTTATCAAACAGTGGAATATTACACACACCATATATTTAGTATTTGAAGCACAAAATTTTGACACCTTTCATACGTATCCTGTGCCCACCTCATATTTCCCAGCATCTCCCATTTCGAGGTAGGGGAATTCTGGTGGTTCATCACTCACGCTGCTTTCTTTATTCTGCGTTTTCTTCTCAAATATGACTACCAGATCACTTAAGATTTGACCTACCCAATTTGTGCCTGAAAGGGGAAAAATACAGAATTGTTTGTAAAACCTTTAGAATAAACAGTAACGGATTTGCCAGGAAAACCAAGAGGTAGGTAGTACTACCAGGTGAGTTGCCTGGTCTCCTTTCATGTGATACAACCACAGCTGACTATCTGGACAATCGCCTCTCAGGGTCCTACCTTTGCTGTTTATAAGGATACACTTCTCCAACTCAAATGGCTCAGTACATCGTAAATTAACTTGTATATTGTAAATTAACTTGTATATTGTAAATTAACTAATAAAGGAGAAGAACCACTAAAATTCAAATAGGAAAACATGCATTAATGTAATAAATTTTTATTGTGACAAATATAAGGAGAATTGGGGTGGTAAACCTGTACCTCAAAACCTAGTATATTATTACATATGTTTTCTGATGTGCTGCACAGGATTATCTTGGGAGGAAAGGGGTCACAGAACTTCAACACAGGAACAGAAGTAGATCTGAAAATTGTGCTGCGTGTGCTCATGTTCTTTACCAATAAGCAAAAATTCTCTAAAGTGATATTTCCTATACACATTTTTATATTTTTATTCAAAACATAAAAAAGAGCCTCTAGAGAACTCCCAACTTTAGTTTACCATTTCTTGACTTCTGAACACTGGGTTCCTACATCTTTGTCACAACAGTCTTAATAACTGCATTCTGGTACATAGCATTTCTTCAAAAAGAAAACATCATAAAAAAGCAAAAACTTTACAATCTGTCAAATGTGACTATCTACTGTAAGACAGTGTGAATCCAATTGCTGGAGGAGAGAAACAGCTACATTAAAATGGATATGAGACACATCTAATCCAAACCTGTAGCTCTGATATGGGCCACTATAGGGTGCTTTCAGGCAGAAGGAGCAAAGATGTAGGGTAAAGTCGCAACTCTAGCAAAGATCTCTTGATTTCCCAATAGTCAAAGATCAGTGTGATCGCTTCAAGTGTTACAAAAATAATTTTTTGATAGTTACGGATTTCAGATATTCTTGACATCTATGTGAAATAAACTAAAGAATATGCAGCATGGCATGTGAAGGTACCAAAAGCTCCATTCTGTGTAAAAACATAAAGCTATTAACTTTAAAAATATAAATGTGAGAGCAGATCCTGCAATATCAGGAGATCTAGTTATCGGTGGTGTGAGAGCTGTATTTTAATTCTCTATTATTTGTGCATTTAACTTCATAACTATAGAAAGTAAAGATAACAAAAACTTTACATGCTATAGAAAAGAAAATCCGGTGTCTTTTTCTCAGTCATTTGAAAAATGCCGTATATAAAATCTTCATAATTAACTTTTTTGTGCTTTTGGAGAACAAAATTAGTTCTACAAAATTTTGTGAAAATTCTAAATATTATTATTTAGTATAATATATAATATTCTATATCATACAATATATATTATATATATTTACTACGAACCTACTTATTTGCCATTACATAACTTTACAAAGCAAGCAAACTATATTCACCAGATTTAGGATATCCTGCCAAAATGATATCATCACTTCTGGCTTCAAGGGACTCCATGGCTCTGAATACTTCAGGACTGGAAAGAGTAACAGGGTAGAGAATCCCCTTGTGAGAAAAAAGCAGTTCATCACGATCCATTGTGTTAGCAGCAACTACTGCCTTCTCTACGAGATCAGTCATTATTTTCCCAAACTTCTCCATTCTTCTCTCTCTCTCACACACAGGCTCCACCACAGTGTGAAATGCTATGCAGAAAAAGCGAGCCACAGATTGCCTTTTAATAGGGGGTTGGGGTTTTTTTTGACCCTGTGAGCAATAGCTCTTTCTGAAACTGTAAAGAAATAACGCAACTCCAGTCAAAGACCTTAAGTCGTTTGAACCTTTTGAAATCAACAGAAGTTGAACATAAGCAAACAAGAAAAACAAGAAAATGCAATTGCATTCTAGGTTAAAGGGCTCAACTAACTTCAAAATATCATGCCAAAAAAATCTGTAATTACAGCACAGAGTTCATAAACAAAATATATCGAAATAGAACAACGTGAATTGCAGGCTGGGTTTTAAACGGCACCATCACATTCCTCATGGCAGTTCTGCTCTTTCCAGTACTCGCTCTGCTGGGATTTTTTTTTATGTTATATCACTCATCATTCTCACCAAAATGGGATCAAACATGTTGGGATTGGGAGAGAAAATGTTCAGTGCACCAGCGACTGAGCTGTGGACCGTCCTGTGAGGGTGGCTGACTGCTCCCTCCAGCCGGTGCCCAGGAGGGCACACGGACACACATACACTTCAGCCATTGTTCGGACTGCAGTACAGAGTTCTGGCTTTCTGGTGGTTACACAGAAATTACTCATTTATACGTGTTCTTTCCTTAATGAGCTCAATCATTGTTTAACAACTGATCAGTCATTACTGAGTTGGTAATAATATAACCTCAGCTACAATGATTAGCATTTATAATGCACTTCAGGTGATGAGCTGCTGACTGCGCTGACCTCAGTAGAAAAACTGAAGTTGGGCTCAGGTTTAATATTCAAGTCTCTGGCAAGAGGGTAGGTCACAAGGAACATGAAAATAGTTCCCCCAAAAAATTCATGCCAAGCATCTAAATACCATTCTTTCTTATCTCCATCTTTTGAATGCTGCCTGTTGGGCACTGGGAGCAGGAGGACCAGCGACTGCATACCTGTGTGTTTTTGCCATTTGCTAACCCTGAGGGATTCATGCCTGGTCCCTGAGGCATGCTACAGTGCTCGCGGGATGACCTAGCCCTACCTTTTGACATCGATTTTGTTCAGTCCATGGAAATCTTTTGCTTTTCCCTTCATCTCCTCTTTTCCGTAAAACTACGTCACTATAGAAAGACTACCTATGTGCAGGTGTCATCTGAACCAAGTGGACATCATATGACTCCTCCTCAATCCATTTATTGAATGAGATCTGTGCCAAAGCGCAGCCAGTTGGCATCACCTGCATCACTTCACTGACATTAGCTAAAAATTGCTGTACCATGAAATAGCACCTTTGCTGATTCTTGAAGTGTAACCAGCCACCCTAGCAAAACAAAAAAACAGCTGCCCTTAATTTTTTTCCTTTACCTTCCCTTGGCATGAAACTGTCTTGGACTGAAGCTAAGAAAATGTGTTTCATTGGTATTTTTACCTGCTGGCAAAAAAAAGGATTGGGACAGTACGCATTCCCTAAGGAAGGAAAAAGGAGGAAAATGGTATGTAAATTATTAATGTATCTCATGCAATAGCATAGTGTTGGAGTAGGATTTTCATGATAGAAAGACAGCTCATTTCACTCCTACACTTCACTCATCACAGAATAGTCCAAAGAAACTTCGATAGTGAAAATCCAGAGTATTTCCAGCATATTTTTGCCAGAGAGGGCGGTCAGGTCAATTATTCCTTGGAGGCATTTTTTATCCTTAGGAACAAAAAAAAACAGGATTAGTGAAGAAAAACCAATTAGAAGATATAAGTCATGAGGAGGGATTTTGAGGGGAGTTGAATTTCTTGGCAAAAAAAAAGCAGGATCAAGATTTAGTAATGTGAGCCTTCGATACAGCCATCTGCCACGACACCTGAGCCGGGAGATGGGAGGAGTGTACCTTGCACCGTACATGTTACACAAGAAGACCCTCTGATCCTACCAAACACTGAACCCAGAGACTGACGGAAAACATCAGTTGATTTAAAGTTTCTAAGAAGCAACTTTAAAAACATGGAGATTAAAAACAGATTAAAGGATTTGGTAATCTCCAGATTAATGGTATTTGTTGTTCAAGCCAACACAGTGCCTCTAAAGGTTTCTGACTTCCCATACTTATCAGACCTGGTCTTTCCTGATTGTGGAGCTTTGCAGAAAGAGGCTGGTGACCTTTTCTGTGATAGCTACAGGACACTGCCAGCTGACAGTTGCATAGTGGACGGATCTGCTTATGCAGATCCATTCCCTGTTAAATGAAACAACAAAGCAATACCCTTAAAAGTTGTGCTCTCAGGTGGTAAATGAGAAGAGTTGGGTTTCTATAACTATTCCTATGAACTGCATTAATCTCAGTAAAACTCTGGAGAAGGCTTCCATAAATTAGTCCTCCAAAATGACCTAATAAGATTTAAGATGGATCCATTAAGGTTGATCCATTCATGAAGGTACCCTAAAATCCCCCTGATCATCCATCTGCCAAAAAAAACCTCGGGGGAATTCCCTGGGATCCTATGAATGAGTCCATGAAAAGTAGGGCTTAAAGCAGAATTGGCTTTATGATGGAAATGCCATATGTGGCATTTTTCCCTTTGAATAATTTAGCATGTGCATGATCAGAGGGGATTCAAAGCCTCCAAACTGAGACCAGGATGGTAGGATGTCTTATGTGATAAAAGCTTGTCTGCACACTCACAAAGGAGCACAGAGAACCAATGGAGGGGGAGCCCAAATAATACCCTGCCCAGATACTCCCAGGCCCATCACAGTAGCCATCAGCTCATCAAAGGCCTGTCTACACAAGCCCAGAGGAGCACAGGGACACAAAGGCAGGCAGAAACCCAAGTTAAGGACTCAGACAAAGGGACATCTTGTCTGGGCCCCTTCTAGGGCTGTCCCAGGCGAGCTTCAGCCCCAGTGTCCTGGTGTGAAGATGACCCATCAAGGTGATCAGTGCTGGAGCACCTTTTGAAGACTGGCAGAGGCTGCTGCCTGGGGGTATAGGCACATGAAAGAATGCAGGGGAAGAGCCTTTCATGATTGCACAGGACTTACTATGTCAGGAGTACGTGACAGGTGTGAGACAACTGCCACAAATCAAATTATTTACCAGCCTGCATGACACTATTGTTATTTACTCAAAAATACAGGAAACACTGAAACAGAGATGAAAAATAATTAATCCTCAGTACATGATCCGGGCTCATTTTCTTGACTACTCTAAAAAACTGTTTGAGCTGGGGTCTAATCTGTTGTAAAATTTTCTAGGATCCTCCATCTTTTGTTTTCCTCCTGAATTGTAGAGTTGACTTTGTGACTGTCACCTTCGCTGACCCGGACAAAGCTGGTCACAACATCAGATTAGACCACTATCCCTTGTCTACAGAAGTATACCCAGCTCTGTCTTTCTGCTACCCAAAATTTCCCACATGTCTCTTCTAAACTTTCCTCTCAGCTTTTTTTCAGCCTCAGCTTTGCTGTCTCTGGAGAGTTTCCACTCTCTTAATCCCCTCTCTGGAACAAGGTAGGAAATAAGCAATTTTCCACAGCTTTCATCATCTCTATTAATGTATTGGCTAGTTGCCAAAGCACAGATGCAAAGGTTAACTGCCCTCTCCCTCCTGTTAATGCTCCACTAGGTAATAAGAAAGAACATGCCAGTAAATACAGAGAATTTCATGACACACAATGCTGGAAAAATCATCATCTTATACTAGTCTGAAGATGTTAGCTGTATGTTAACAGACTCCTCCAACCATCACCAAAAGAGATTTATTTCCTTGCTTGTTTGTTTTATCTGATCTTTCCCAACCGTATTGACGAAATTAATTTTAAAAGTTGGAAGTCTCTGACCAGAACTTTGTTACCAAATAAATGTGCAGATGGAGGAGTCAGGCCAGTGACCTCAAGAAGTCACGTGTTGCCTCATTGTGTATCTATCTATACAACCTGACATTAAAAGAGGAAGGGGAAGAAACAGGAAGGAGGGAGCAGAGAATAATGTCACAAAACACTCACTGATGTTATGGAGGACTTTCTGATTCTTGCTAATGCACTAAATGTCCTATTTCCTGCAAACCTGTCATTAATCCCATTATGGTCTATGCCCCTGAAATAGTGAAAGCTCTGGAGCCTTTAGTGCAGAAGTAATTATGTCATACAAACAAAGTGTAATGCGGCAATACAAATGAGGCCAAATATAAAATGCAAATGTAAACTATGCTAAATAAAGCTGATTAAAGAGATATCTTGAAACAGGTTACCCAGGTGCATTAAAAAAATTAGTCCTGTCACATTCTTTGCAAAAAAAAAAAAAAAATTGCAATTTTAATTTTTAGTATGTGAATTTGAATGCACAAAGCAGGATTATCAAAGCAAACGCAACTTGCTCAGTAGAGCATATGAGACATCAGTGGATATATTCCTATAGGAACTGGAAGTGTGCAGCTCAGGTCTTAAGCATAAAGTCAAAATTGTGTATTTTCACACAGAGAAGATAATTTAATTCATTGTCTGAAGACCATATTTTAGCTGTTTTTTCACTTAATTTATCAAAGACATTTAGTTTTATTCAAATATTGTAGTATTAGGACTGGAAAGTCATGCAAAAAGAACTACAGAGTCTTTTTCTCTTTTTTTTTCAAAACATGTTTCTCCATGGATTTTGTTGAGTCCCAGTCATGACACTGTAAATTAATCCTTTAGAAAGTTTAAAGAAGAACTGCCAGCTAATGGCCTGTGGGCTAATTCAGATGCTGACTAGCTGGCTACCAGGCCAAGGTGGGCACCACCAGTAACAACCTATTTACTCTTGCCCCATGATCTACCACTTTCTTTCACCTCCTGCTGCCCTCTGAAGGACTAAGCGAGCTGACTGAGCTCCACATGGTGTGTTGTGGAGGAGGACAAGGGCTCTAGTGTGTACTGCTAGAAGCACAGTAGGGACATGGGAGGAGGACACAGGGCTTTGTATCCATACCCTCCTACCCTCATAGGGTATGGAGATGAGGGTACAGAAGAGATGAGCTGATGTAAGGGAATAGAGTGGGAAACAATAATTTGAGCATCTCTTCCCTAGAAATACCCAGTTCACAACTATCTATGGGCAGTTTAGCCAGACTGAAGATTAATGGTAGCTAGTGCAGGAACAATAGTTAAAAGCTCAGACACCACTGCGTCTAAGTGCTTTTCTGCTGCTTCCAGGGTAAGCTCAGCAGCATAGCTCTTTTTGGTAGCATCACCTCTAACAAACCCTGAGAAACACAAGATGGCTCCATGCAGAGCTTCTCCAGATGTCTGTGCTGCACTTCCTAGTGCTCTGGGTGCAGTGCTGGACCCAAGCTGGGTCCAGTGTTTGTGCTGCACTGAGCCTTAGGAAACAATTTTTCCTAGAAGCAGCACATGGAGACCCCAGTGCAGAGACACCTAACCGCTTCCTCAGGAACCAAGCTGATGCCAAACAGGCAATTCAAGCCCTGCAAGACACAGGCTAACAAAGCCACTGTATCAGTGTTGGGCTTCCCAGTATGTCTTCTGGTAGCCATATAATCAGACTTCCCCAGTCTGAACATAGATATCTCATAACTGCCTGTCTGTTCTCCCCTGCTTCATGCAGCAGCTCATTGTTTACAAATGACAAAGTTCCTGCATTGCGTTTTCTTCCCAAGCAAACCCAGTGCTCATGAATAAGGAACTATTTCTGCAAAGATGTATGTGCCCGACTAGCTGACATTCCCCTGCAGTGCCCAGGCAACGTGCATCAGCTGTGACCAGGGGGCAAACCCTAGAGCCAAGCAGTGAGTCCATTTGTGTGGCCGCTCAGCTCTTGGCCTGCCTCCCAGGAGTGCTCTGCGACTTTCTACTGAGGGACTCTGCTGAAGAGCTTTCAACACAGGCCAAATGTCAAGTGCTCACCATAAAGTTTCTCCCCATCCTCCTAGTTCCATGTTCCATCATTTTCTTCCCCTCCTCATCCATTAAAAGAAAAAAAAAAAAACAAACCCTTTTTTTATCCCCTCATGATTTTCTCTTCCTTTTTTCACATGGTCAGCAAGTTTGATTCATTTTGTCAATTAATTTTTTTGAGCTCCAGCAGGACTGCTTGACTCTCATCTCCCCTAATTAGATTCCATTCAATACGTCTAGATTCATTCCTACAGGGCAAAGGTGAACTCATATTTCACTCGCTGTACCTGATATTGGACAATTGTCTCTTCAAATCTCCAATCTGAGGAACTTTTATAGCTTAGAGTTAATCAAAATACATAGTCCCCTTTGGTCTCAGGAAAAACACAGATACAAAAACATGAAAGCCTCTCCCTTTTTTTATTTCACCCTACTTCTTTCTTAGTCTCAAGGCTCCCTCATCTTCACCACTCCCCTCTTTGATTCTAACACAATTCCTCAGCTTTCATCTTTCTTTACACATTCCCCAGATCAAGTCCATTCCCTATATTGAGATTTGCTTCGTTGTGTAAAAATGAAGGGATTTTACATCAAAAACACGATAAAAATAGTCAGCAGTAGCACAGCTCACCAGACTTACTAATCTGTCCATGAAATATATTTTCACATTTGGCTCGGAAAAAGCAAAACTTCTGTGTCTTTTTATTTTTAGGTGAGTAATTTATCTTATTTAAGTCTTTTTCTGCCAATAGTTATGGCTGTTCTACACCATAGTAACCCCACAGCTGCTGCCTTTGAAGAGTGAAAACAGATAGCTAATGACAAAACTCCTAAATACCCACAGCTTTTACCATCCTGATTTAAAGTATTCTTAAACTGATGGTATTTTCCTTGATGTACCAGGGATACCATTCAGGAACTGCTTCTGAAGCTCAGTCGTCCACGCCTTACTTTGTCTCCCCCACTACCTCCAGCCAGAGATGGAGGAGTACTTCATGATGGTAAGATAAGGTAGACACCTGGGACTGGTCCAGTTCCAAATCTATCATCTCACCATATGGCTTGAAACCTGTGTTTCCCATTTTTAATAGCAATTTTATAACAACAGCTGTAACTGCAGACTTTATCAGAATTGCCAGGATTTAAAAGTCAGTGTGACAAGACGACAAAAAGGGTCCTGCTAGTGTAGAGTGCCAAGTTAGGAAATTATTTTTCACTCCTGATTAGTTCCAGTGCTGTTCCCACACTTAGTCTCTGCCTTGTGATCAGCAGCAGAAGCTATTTGGTAACTGGGATCCTTGAACCTCTACAGAAAAGAGTGAGGCCACCGACCAGAGGCCACTGAGACCAGCTTTGCTGGATCACCCTATTCCTCAATGAATCGATGACATCCTTAAGGTTTAAGGTTATAAATGGATTTTACTTGAAGGAGACCTAGAAAAAGAATGATTACTAAATCATACAAAGTTCAGATTGAATAACACAGCTCTTTAGTGAAGGCCTTATTATACACAGACCAGATCATATTGTGGGAAACTGTCATTTCACTCATTAGGTTTTAACCTCCACATTTACCTTTCTTCCTAGCTGAGTTCCTACTAACTTTGGTAGCTGCTGACTCGGAAAAGAGTAGAGTGATCTCCAGTTAAGGTGACATATACCAAGCAAAAGTAAGCTGTGGAAGAAAAGTGGTAGAAATGCAAAAAATATCCTTTTCCCCAAACCTGAGTACTATCAGGTTGGAGAATTGCAGGGTAAGGGAGAAATGGAGAACATTGCTTTGAAGAGAGGCATAAAGAGCTGCTCTGAGGAAATGCCCCCATGGGAGAGACAATAGCTTTTATATATTAAAATACACTTATATTAATAAGTATTCATATTTTTATGAGTATTGAATCTTTAATTAGTTGGTTTGTGAACTGTATTTACTCCACAGAAAGGTTAATGCCACACCTGCAAAGAGCAGGTAGCAAAAGCTGTCATCTGCTATGCGGGGAACTAACTATTGCAGAAGAAAACTTGCATAAATGCATTGCAGATTTCTTGGAAGTACTTTCTCCTAGTCTGGAAGCTTAAAAGATATTAAAAATCATCCTTTTTTTTTTTGCTAAGTCCAGCATGTGCACTCTCCGTGCCTGAACTATGCAATTTTCTTCCCTCACTGCTTGGAAACCATCAGGAGAAAAGCATTCCTGGGACCCCAGGCAAGACAGAGTTCCCATATTCAGGCTCAGAGCCTTGTCCTATCATGGTCTGCAGCAGCCGGTAGCAGGGAAAAATCTGTGTCAGAGCCTTTAATCCTGGTCTGGAGGAAAATGGTGCTGCTCAGTCACTGCATGAACATGGGACATGTTGAGTTCTGTCAGGTGCATAAGGCTGCAGAGATGCTCCTTCACTCCCCAGGGAAGGCAGACGCATTGACTCCGATGTGCATGAGGACCTCAGAAAAGCAGGCGAACACAGAGATGTCCTTTAGGTCAGCACTCCGACTTCACGGCACAAGCGACAGTTACAAGCCTTGCTGTGCTCAGACAGGGTGTGCTTGTGGAAGAGTAGCTGAAGTTTAGCTGGGAAGTTTCTTCTGAGCTTCTATGAAAGCCCCAGAGGCTAACATCCTGAGCAGACCTCAGCAGAATTCCACAGTCAGAGCAAAGACACATTCCTCCCACAGAAACTATCTGTCTACCACAGACATGGCATAGTGAGTTGCCTTGAGCTCCCAGGAGCCCCCAAGTGAAAGTCTTAAAGTCTGGGACCAGTGCTTCACTTTTGACTTCAGAGCAGACCTGAGTGGAGAGAAAAAGTAGCCAAGACCCAAGTCCAGGACAGGAATATCTACCCATCACTTTTCCACGTTCATGCCAGTCAGGTAAATGTCTGTTCCTTACAGCAGTGGATTAACGTGTAAAGCAACCACTAGTGATTACAAATATTCCCAACATTATCAAAAAAGCTGTTACCTGTAGGTAACTAAATGACACCACTCAGTGATGTAACCAGCAAAATTATGGCTAAGGGTCCACCTCTTGCTTCTCTGACCAGGAACGAAACTCACAGCAAGGCAGGTCTGGGATGTGTTAGAAATCCATGAAACAAAGCCAAAGGCAGCTGTAAACCGTAGCTTTATTGTATTGTGACAAAATCAACAACAAAAGCAGCATCTAGGAATGACATACATAAACATGATCTGTTTGGTTTATGACAACCATTTTTATTAGGCTAAAAAAAGAAATCAGGAGGCTCAAGCTGGCATGTTATGTCTTAATAAGATTCAGATTTCTTCTGATGCAGACTTGCAAAAAAGCTCAAAGCCTGGCAGAGAATTTACAGAGCAAACTTTGCTAGTAGCTATGCATCGAAACTACCCAAAGCTATGGAGACAGAGGCTGATATTCTGCCTATAAAAAGATAACTGTACTTTAAACAGATTGAGCTACTGATGTGTTAAGATCTTCTTTCTTATCAATGTTTAATGCAGATTTTATTCAAATTCCAATTAAGTCAATGAAAAATTTCCATTGATTTGAATTATAATTGGATGAGAGCTTAACTGTGGCAGAAATCTTTTTGCCAAGAACTGACCTGAATTGACAGTCTTTAGAAAGGTCTCTAGGTATCAACTACACTTAAGCACTCTAGAAAGACTGAGAGAATTCATTAATAAAAGGGGAAATAGAATATTCCTTTAAGAAGGCATATTGTGAAGCAGGGCTGTTAGATTCCTCTGTATATGATTAATTATAATACTGTTCAGTAAATGAACAACTACTCAGTATGCCAAAGGTCTTACATTTAGCATTAACATCTGATATGCACCGTAATCACTATAAAGGCAGCTGTAGTCTGAATATTACAACACTTATCTGCAACATTGACTTTTGTCCTGTGTATCTCGCAACTGTATTCCTGGTGAGAGTTCAGGAAATGATTGCTTTAACAGCTCTGTTTTCTCTCTCAGGCTTTGCAATACACATCATATTTTAAGTTTGAATGGTTGATGTTAAGTGTTCCTTGTACATTTTCTACATTTCCAAAGCATGCTTTTCCTCTGAAAGATTCCTGCAGTTGCTAACACCATCTACAAAGAACCCTTTTTGACACTGTAAGATGTAATGCATAGGTTTTAGTATTCAGTGTATTTATTTTCTCAGGAAGCATTATTTATATCCCTCTATGCGGTAAGTGAGGTGTTTTTCCTTGCCTTTTAAAATTATTATTGGATTTGATTCCTTTCCAAACCTAAGCAGTTCTGCTAGTCTGCACAGATCCACTGGGTGAGGTCAATCTGTGGCCAGCTTTCTGCTTCGCTTATCCAACAGATGGCCCCAGTCTTGGGGCAGGGATGGGTGAATAGCCACAGACTAACTCCTGGGTTGTTACATGGGTGAAATAAAGTTAACCGGCCTCATTTTTTGTTCACCTTAATACACCAGCTGGATGGCAATTGCATTTCAAGAACTATTCACCAGCTGCTTAGTTATTCCTGCCATGAAGGCTGTAACTCTAGATTTACTTCAGTATAAGATGGCACTGATGGTCTGGAGAAAAGGCTTACAGACACTCAGAAATAACCAAATATTTTCTTTCCAGAAAGCCAATGGCTCCCCAAAAAGTTCCCATAGCTTTTTCAAAAGAAAAAAAAGCAAAAGTCTCTTCGGAAGAAGGACTTAATGGTCTTAATGACTGGACAAGCTCTGTCATGCTGTCATCTAATATCTAATATCCTTTTAGCTGCAGAGGAGGAAAGAACTCATTGCCACATCACCAACTCCCTGGCTCTCCCCATCTCAGGTGAGTCTTTGGTGAGTCAGATGCACATGGTTTTAAAAGAGGAAAGGTGTCCAAAAAGCTCTGTGCCACACCAGTTGTAAGACAGTTGTGAAATAACCCTTAAAGCTAGCAAATCTATTGAATTTTTCACCATTGTACACGGTGAATATTCAGCTATTATTTACGGGAGGAAAATTCTGCTAATGAAGCTGGGAATAGCACACCTAACAATAGGAAGGCTGAGAATAGTGTCTTCAGAATGGCTGAAAATTCACCTTTACAGAAGAGAACATCACTAAATGCCCCATGAGTGTCCTTAGAGGTGGTCTTCACAGATTGGAAGCTACTCCTCTGTAAAACAGAATGAATGTCTTCTTCATTCAAAGGGAACCCAAAAATATTCAACAATTTTTTTCACTCCTAAATATGTATTCTGTTAGGAAAAAAGTAATGCACTGGATAATATCCAAGGAAACACAGCATTTCCTCCCTCTAGCCTTCCAACTCTCAGCATCTCTCTTCTCACACCACGTTGATGACAAGGTAAAGACAGCAATGCACACAGCTGTTCCCAGGACTAATTCAATGAATTACTCAAATCAGGGTCTCTATAGCTAAAGTTCTGTGATAATGAGCAGAGTCCATTTACAGAAACAGTGATGAAGACATGCATGTTCCATTCAGAAAGACAGTTGTAATAGGACCCCCACAGCACTGTGTAAAAGCAAAGCATGTAATAAGGTAATAATTATATGATAAAATATTATTGAAGACTGAGTGCATGCTTTCCAATCTCGAATCCACATTGGAACTACAGACAGAGCTCCTTTCCAGGTAAAATCATGCGCTTCTAGAAGGGTTTAGAAGTTAATGTCTCTTGACTGCCTAGGAAATGCAGCCAAGATGATTAGCTCAGGTCATTGTTCTAAGAAATAACTATGTTTATTTGATCCACTGGATACATTGTTTTGGAAATAACCACCACACTTCAGCCATAAAATAAGAGTTAGACATGCAAATACTTGTAGTTTAACTGAGTTTTTATTATCACTGCTGTGATCATTGCTTTCTTATCCTTAACCACGCTGTTACTAAATGTCAGTATTACTTTCATGTTTGAAAATAATGGACAAATACCCTTTAATAACCAAAAGCCATGGTGAGTAGTGAAGGCTCCCTTACTGACTCCAGCGTTTTCCCTGGTATGTCTTCACTGCTTAGTTGAGCTGGATGAACTGCAGGAGGTCCTCAGAAGCGGGGGTAGCCTAGCCAAACTGAGAGCATCATCAAAGAAAATTCATTTCTCTTTACTGGACTGTGAGAGCATTGCAGTAGGCATTTGCTTATGCACATCTATGTGCAACAATCCTCTAGTAATCATTCCCAGTAAGCTGAGGCAATTGAAGAGCAATTTATGAGAAGGCCATTTTGAAGGCAAGATAGTGTTTGTGTGTATTGGGTTTGCATGGCAAGGTTTTGGTAGCAGGGGGGCTACAGGGGTGGCTTCTGTGAGAACCTGCTAGAAGCTTCCCCTCTGTCCGATAAAGTCAATGCCAGTGGGTTGCAAGACAGACCCGCCGCTGGCCAAGGCCGAGCCCATCAGTGACGGTGGTAGCGCCTCTGGGATAACATATTTAAGAAGGGGAAGAAGTTACTGCGCAGCAGCAATTGCAGCCAGAGAGAGGAGTGAGAATATGTGAAGAGAACAACTCTGCAGACACCAAGGTCAGTGAAGAAGGAGGGGGAGGAGGTGCTCCAGGCGCCAGAGCAGAGATTCCCCTGCAGCCCGTGGGGAAGACCATGGTGAGGCAGGCTGTCCCCCTGCAGCCCATGGAGGTCCACGGTGGAGCAGATATCCACGTGTAGCCCGTGGAGGACCCCACGCCGGAGCAGGTAGATGCCCAAAGGAGGCTGTGACCCTGTGGGAAACCCGTGCCGGAGCAGGCTCCTGGCAGGACCTGTGGACCCGTGGAGAGAGAAGCCCACGCTGGAGCAGGTTTGCTGGCAGGACTTGTGACCCCATGGGGGAGCCACGCTGGAGCAGTCTGTTCCTGAAGGACTGCACCCCGTGGAAGGGACCCATGCTGGAGCAGTTTGTGAAGAACTGCAGCCCGTGGGAAGGACTCACATTGGAGAAGTTTGTGGAGGACTGTCTCCCGTGGGAGGGACCCCACGCTGGAGCAGGGGAAGAGTGTGAGGAGTCCTCCCCCTGAGGAGGAAGGAGCGGCAGAAACAACGTGTGATGAACTGACCCAAACCCCCATTCCCCATCCCCCTGCGCCGCTGTGTGGGAGGAGGTAGAGAATTTGTGAGTAAAGTTAAGCCTGGGAAGAAGGGAGGGTTGGGGGGAAGGTGTTTTTAAGATTTGGTTTTATTTCTCATTATCCTACTCTGACTTGATTGGTAATAAATTAAACTAATTTCCCCAAGTCAAGTCTGTTTTGCCTGTGACAGTAATTGCTGAATGATCTCTCCCTGTCCTTATCTCGACCCACGAGCCTTTTGTTATATTTTCTCTCCCCTGTCCAGTTGAGGAGGGGGAGTGATAGAGCGGCTTCGGTGGGCACCTGGCATCCAGCCAGGGTCAACCCACCACATCGTGTTAGAGACTGTTCTACGCTGGTGGTCAAGACAGTGAGAGTAAAACACCAGTAACCATGAGTGAATGTATCCATTAAGAAAGAATACAATACCTCTTCCAGCTGTGAAGTCTTTGAAGAAACTAACCCAGGATTCATAACATGGAAAAGGAAAAAAGACTAGGAAAAAATGATAATAAAATATCACTAAATCTTTTGGATTTCGGAGCAATAGCAGTGTTTGAAAGATATAAATTAAAATACATATACACGTATTAGGAAAGGGCTGTAATGGAAAAATAATAACGTTCATTTTAACTACCACAGCAAAGATTTCTTTGACCATGTACATTAATCTTGAAGTACTGATTTCACATTATAAGCAGAATTCAAATTATTTCACTCTCCTTCACCTTGAAGAAAGTTTTTAAAATATATTTATTGAGCACATGTAAATCAATTATATAGAATCTAAGTGTGTTTTTCTTGGCATGAAGTTTTTCAGATATTTATGGTGAACAGTGGTTTTATTAAAATAGACCAGATAAAACACTAAAATTACAAAGAAGGGTCACATTCGGGTAAAATGCTAGTATTCTTTGCAGGATGACTTGCACTCAGAGTCCAGCCTCTTGCAACACCACAAGTAAATAGTCCCAGTAGCAGACTAGTAAAAAAAATCTAAATTGGCTTGAAAATCCACTGAAGTCAGTACATCTATAAATCATTAAAAAAGCACTCACTTTAGCTTTGTTCTTGAAAATGAACTCAGGTAAATTTTGAGAAGCCATATAGGTACACATAAGTCTTCCTGGGGCTAATTTTTTCACCTGCATCAATAAAATTCAGAGAAGAGAGAAAGTAAAAAGCATAATTAACATAACATTAGTATTTTGAAACCCTTTGCTGACGCAAAGGGTTTCAAAACCCTTAGCAAAAATTTCAGCTGGGAGAGGAGAAATTGCTAAGCTTTTTCCTGGGACCAAATACTGTCTGTTTTCAGTAATCCTAACCTAAAACCTCTTAATAACAATTGTTCAGGGAGAAAAATTGTCCTCTGATCCATTTCAAAATATGAGTTCATGTTTCTTCTTTATGTGATGAGAGAAACCTAAGAGTAATGGGTGGGATCTTGGTGGGGGAGGTGAGAATGATGCATCCTTTTGGAGTCAAGATGGAGGAGCCTGTTGAGACTAAGAGGAGAGAAGGAACAGGAGAAAGAAGCAGCTGAGATTAGATTGGGAAGGAGAGAAGTTGGAACCATGCAGAAAGATGGGGAAAAAGGGAATACCTCCGAAAGTCCTGAGCAAGGATCTGAACTCTGACATACAATAGCAGAAGTTTTTGACTGGCACTGTCTGTATCTAACTTCCTTGTGAGCAGCTCCTACAGCAAGGTCTCTCTACACATGGGGACTGAGCTGTTCACTTGTCTCTGGGGCTTGTCCTTCTGCATCTGTAATAAAGCATATTAGCCAGACAGTGCACAGAAACCTGAACTAGTCATACAGATACTGCACCTCCTTATGAAAAAAAAAACTGGCTTTGGAAAGCAAATAAATATATGTATTTGCTGTTAATAAGTAAATGTTGGGCATAAGAAAGCAGCAGGGCAGTAGCAAATTGAATTGGCTTGTTGGAGGTGCAACAGGAGTTCCTTACAGGACTATCTGCAGCATTTCATCTTCTGTCACATAGTCTTTTTGTTTATCTTTGCATGAAATGCCTCCTTTGTAACCTCTACAGAATAAAATTGGACTGAATTTTGGAAAGTGTCTCACACAGTCCTTCTGAATCTTTTTCTCCTTACAGGGCTACATGGATTTATTTTGGCTAGGGAATCCCTGCAGTTGTCCATACTCCTTACTCTGTAAGGACGTATTTCTTCTGGCACATCTTTCTGATGATTTGTTTTATTTTTATTGGTTTTTTGCAGCTGTTGCTATTAAGTCACTTAATATTTGTCCAAACCAGTTTGTACCTGGAAGCATGAAGAGCGGAATTGCTTTGAAGACTCTAGGAAAAGTCTTCCATGTAATGTATGAAATGGTGCATGAGGGGTACCAGTGACATCTCATTAGGGAAACAAAAGAAAATATTCTGAAGTGTAGAAATTCACACTTATAGAGATGTTGAACAGTACCCAGAAATATGCCTGGTCTGTGGCATTTAAAATATTGCTGAAGCCTATAAAAAAGTAGTTGAGGCCTCTTCTGCTCTGGTAGGTTAAAAGGAGGAACTGCTTTACTGGACTTGTATCAAACCATAAAATAGGAAGAGATAAAAATGTTGATCATTGTTCCAAACAAGTTTCCTTAATTCTTTGTCTTACTGCTAATTAACAAGATGGTTTTAAGAAGGACATTGACCAGTACATCACAGGGTAAAAAGAGTTATTTAGTTGGATTGCATAGGAATATTAGTAAAAGCCATGACGAAATGTCTTGGGTTCGCCTCAAATTAAGTTCTCTAGCCGATCCTCTTCCTTGTCTGCCAAAATTCATCTTGGCTCAAACTGACCCCAGCGTAACTCCTGGTCAGTGGAATTATCATAAGCTTGAACTTTCCCTTTTGTCAGATCCAGTATTTATATGAGCAGGTGTAAATCATTCCAACTTTGAAGTACTCGTGTAAGGACTTGTAACAGCAATGTTAAGTCTGATATGAGTGCAGTATGAAGTGGATGTGTGTCTGAAGGCACCAGGAGAAACAGCAGAACAAGGGTTAAGAGGATGACCTGTATGGATAAGGAAGGAGACTGTTCACAGCAATGCAACTGAGGAAGGTGTTCCTTATGTCACGCCCAGGAGGCCTGTGCTCTGATAAGAACACAACACCACAACTTGTCAGCAGAAGACCCTGCACTGTGACAACACGAGGGTGGTAACAAGGTTACAGCATGCAGCAGACTTGTCTAACATTTATAGAGGCTGAAGTAAGCAAAACTTGGGACCCAAAGCATCACACTGAACTAGTCATCACCCTCTACGGGGTAAAAAAGAGCTGTCCAAAAACTAATTTGTCACCACCAATCGAGATATATGATAAGAACTCAACTTATCCTTCGTGTCACACACCATAAGTGACCCTGGCTACACCATTCAAATACAAACACCTTGCTGCTTGAAAGTATATAGGTATAAGAGAATGAATGCAAATAGATAGAATAAACTTCGAGTTTTTTGTAAAATAATATCACGTTCCTCTCCCTGAAGTCCTGCACTGATTTTTGTTACACTGATTTCCTACAGACAGACATATACTGGAAAGATGTTTTGGCTATGGAATAGGCTATATTAAGCAATTAGAAAAATGAAGGATAGCATTTTACATTCTGGAAAACCAGATGTCCTTCAAAAATGTTTATTCATTTAATTCTGATAACTCTGGATATGCCAAATATCCATGTACATGTCCCTTTTCAGTCTGAGTTCCTGTGGAGTCTCTGGTTTCCTAAGACAAAAAATGCTAAGATTTGTATTTTTGTAGGATGGAAATATTTCATATAGTTTATAGGAAGGGGAGAGAAAAGTCTACAACATACATTATTACACATGAAATACTGTACACATGAAATACACAGATAGTTTTATGCCAAAGTCTGTGGGGTTTTTTTTAATTTGCAAATAGGAATGTCATTTTCCTTTCTTATTCATCTCAAAACCTGAAATAAATATTTCATACTTCTAAATGCAACACTGTAATTACATTAGTAGTAGCAGCAATTACTATTATTGTTGTTGTTGTTGTTACTATTGTTATTGGTATTAGTATTGGTATACCTGTTCTGATTATCAGCATTATTATGGCAACTTCTTTTGTGCAGCAAGAAAAACATACCCGATTTAGGAATGCTTGCTAGGATAACATCATCTCTTCTGGCTTCAGAGGACGCCATAGCTTTGAATATTTCAGGAGTGCAAGGAGTAGTGGGGTAGACAGTCTCCCTGTAGGTAAAGATCAGGTCTTTATGTTCCAGTCTGTCAGCAGCAATCATCAATTTTTCCAACACATCAGCTAAAGCTGTTTTAGACTTTTCCATTCCTTTCTCTTCCCTTTTGCTTTCCAAAAGTCCCTCTGTTGATGTGTAATCGTGGGCAGCAGAGGCAGGTACAGGTTACGTCTTTATGGGTTATTTGTGTCAGTGCGTGTTTCTTAACTCCTCCCTTCCTAGCCCTTTGCAGAAAAAGATCCTGAACTAGCTGCAGCTGGGTCATTTAAAATTGTCTCATTGACCTCACTGAGAAATAGACTCCAGAGGAAATATAAAGGAATCTATTTGTTTTTAATGATGACTCAAAGGACAGCTAACATGCAACCTACATCTTCAGGTGTTTATTCTGATTTCATCATTGTTAACATGGCCTCTGGCATATGTTCATTGGACATGAGATAATTAAGAGCAATTAAGCTTCATACTTGGACTATAAGTGAATATGATAACATGGTTGGCTAATCCTGGGAGAATGTGAGGGTTTTTTCCAAATAATCTGGAGGGAGGAGATTTAGAATACCCAAATTTGGCAAACAGAATGCAAGACTGCCTCTGATGGTAGGTTTTCAGTTGACTCCGGCAGCACCAGAGCTTTGGCCTGGATATGCAGATCGAGGTATAGAGGGTTCAGAAGACAGCAGGGAATGCAGCAGGAATATCAGCATGTTGACAGGGTCCTGAAAAGAGATTTGATGACTGATAGACTGGACACACATTGCAGTGTCACTGAGGGTCAGATCAATGGGCTCTAAGAAAAGTGCGCATTGTGCTTTTTCAGACGTCTGCCTTTCCCTAAAAAGTAAGATCAGCTGGAACAACTTAGGGTTTGGACTAGATGATATTTAAAGACCCCTTCCAACCCAAACCATTCTATGAACTAGTCAACATTTTATCGCCACTTAGGTGAAAAAATGTTCCTGCATGGCCTGGAAAGGTGCTGGCAAGTCTGATATACAAGGATGGGGTAAGTGTATCAGCAGTACTTTGATCCCAAAGGTAAACTAAAATGTTTACATTCTGTAAACAAAGGTCCATACATAAGTGTTTTAAATGGTGAGCTAACAATTTGGACTGGATTTTTATCATTCCAAGTGTTACATAAATGAAGAACTGCTATGCTAGAAGCAAGAGGAGCCATAGCTCTTGATTCATCCTAGAAGTATCCAACCAGTTCAAGCACAACCCTGCTGCAGGACACTGTGGTACTTAAAGCTAAGAAGCTTTCAAAAGGCAGCAACAACCTCATGGAACAGAAATTCTCAGAGGGCTGTTAAATACAAGCACTTCCAGATTCAAGATGTCCTTAGGTCACAGATTGTTGGAGACTGGGAAACTGTTTTGAGGAATTATCATTATATGCTGGATATTCTGTTGGCCACACCTGTACATAGGACGCACAGCTAAATGCAACTTTGGTCCATTCTAGGATGGGACATTAGGGTCTCATATTCTTTAAGGACTTCATTTTAACTTGGCCTCATGTCACAGGAATCTAGCCAGAATCAATATTTATCCTGTAATGGATAAATAAAATATCTGATCTAAAATATGGCTTGAGCTTCAATATATGTTCTATTATGCAATATTTGTGCAAAGTACACAGTTAACTTGTCCTCAGGTTACAGCTGGTGAAAGGATCAGTTTTCAGTCTTTTATGTCACTGTTCTGTTTGCTTAGCTGACAATTATGCTTAAAAATAGAGGGGTTTAGCCTGCTCTAGATGGATGTACTTGTAGGGTCTGTGAGTACAGTTTCATATTATTTTATGAAGAATGAATCATGTCAATTCTGTCAATCATCCCAAAGCCTTTCAGGTTAAGAATTTGACTTGTTGCCAAAGGCTATATTTTTATGAGAATTTGAGTGAAAATGATCTTGCCACTTTTAAGTATGAGAAAAATGGTTGGGAAAATAGTTTCTTCCCTCCTTTTTATGGCCACTATGATTAGGACTTAGTTACTGAAGTCATGACTCAAGCCTTGCCTTAGAGCTTTAATAGGCATGGTATAATTGATGTAAGTTTTATGCAGTTGTATTTTCTTCTGCACGCTCAAAAGAGTAAAATAACATAAAAATTTTCCTCTACAGGAAATGTTATCGTTACTTATTATATAAATGATACAAAATTACCAGAATGGAAACCACAGCTACCACCAGCCCACTGTGGCCTTACTTGCATGGGTAGCTGAGCTGAAGTACATCACTGGGGTAAGCAGTAGAAGTTTGGCCTCATTATTTGCCATTGAACACAGAGCATTGCATAAAAGCCCAGATCACTACAGAGCATGGGAGCAGCCAGGAGTAGAAGAGCTGAGTCCTGTCTCCTGCTAATGTTGGGCAGAGTTGCAATCCAATCAGAAGTAAAATCTCTTGTCATGTACTTGGTTCTTAACATCAAAAGGGAGACCTTTTCTCAACAGTTCAGCTGCTGAAATAGCCAGGTAGAAGCAACATGGGAGCAGTGACACAGACTTTTTGTTATGGCAGATATTTAAGCACGTTCAATAGAGGAGATTTTCTTTAGCCAACTTTGCCCACTCTGCATCATCATTTAGTCCAACTCCACTGCTCAAAGCCGTCACCTAGAGCAGGGTGCCCAGGACTCTGTCCAGATGGCTTTTGAATATCACCAAGGACAGAGATTTCCCAGATCAGATCTTCACCATACGATACATATAAAGCATACTTGAAATATCACAAGATGAACACTATCTTATTGCTCAAGTAGTCTTACTGGCATGAGTTACTGCAGAATTACTCAATGTTTATAGGGGATATAGAATGTGCACCACTGAATGTACATATATTTCATTTATGAGACCCAGTTTGGAACATAGGAACAATTTGGAAAAAAAATAGCGACATGGTATTGGTGAGTTTGTATGCAAAGATACAGAGGAAATACTGTTATTATAAGACTGCTCTGGAGCATTTCAGAGTATTTTCTGATCAAACTTTGTTTCATCAGAAAAGTTCTCATGAGCTGTACTACTGATACCCGAAAGAAAAAAGCAGATTATGGATGACACATGACATGAATCTTGTATTCTAAGAGGGCAGATGTACCTGCTGTCCTCCATACTGAAGACTACGATGTTGGAGAAAGTTTCAGGCACTTTGATCTTAAAAAGAAGTGAAATGGAATAGAACTGAGAATACTGCCTAGTCACAAAGATAAAATTCTAATGAACGTATTTTTATGGGACTTGAATAATTTTATTAGACCCTGCTGATATAATTAGGCTTAGAATCCTTTCGCCAACTGCACCACATTCTGGAAATCAAATCAGTTGAATGATTTTGTTTGAGCCCATTATTGCCCTGAAGCTGACACTGAGGAAAAATGAGGACAAAATATTTATGAAAAATACAACTGTTTCAGCATTAAGTAAATAAAGGATTTTAGCTTCTTTGCTTTCTTTTTATCATTTTTGCCCTGAGGCCAAAAGTTTATCCCACTTTATATGGTGATCCAATACAAGACCTTCTAACAAATATTCTTCATCTATATATGTAGAACACCATAATAACAAGACTACCACCGGTCTTTTCAAAATTCCACATCTATTAAATAAATACTATCCCAAAAACTTTAATTTCATTAACATCTTCACAGTTTACATCACGTGTTCAAGAAGACATTTTACTGTATGTATTGACAGTTATATCTTTGGTAATCTGTCCTTGCAGAAGAAAGAATATTCTCATTCTCCATGGCTTTTCTTGGCATTTTTTTCCAAGACCAGAAGTTACTATTTCCAACAATGATTTGAATACCTTTCCCTGGTACTAAGAACTCAAAAAATTCAACTATTTTTTTGACCCCCAGAATATGGTTCTGAAAAGTAATAGGTGATACACTGCAAGTTACTGGCATCGAACATACTTTTTCTTGGTCTTTCGACCAGCCTGATGCTGGAAATGTCTTTAACAAAGTTATAGGAAATTATAAAGATAGACTTCCCAAATTATTTTCAAGTAGTTTGAACGTTCTTATTCGATATCCCTGCTTCCACAACTGTG